>NC_092869.1:34629486-34941848 GCF_032062135.1 Pyxicephalus adspersus
GCCATAGGCTGTAGAAAACAGAGGGCGTGTATGTGTTACCTCATAGATTAAGAGAGACACACCCACGCCAGCTCAAACACCAGAGCAAGTCTCAGCATGAAGGAAACACAGGCATGGAACACAGGTAGTGGGTTACCTGAAAGATAGGGCCCGTGCCTGCAATTAGGAGCAGCGGCGCGGGCACGACCTGCAGTGCTAACAATATGCTTTACTTCCTACTAATGTATGGTATGGGGAGAGTTGAAGTACGTGTATTTTCGGTTTCTAACCCAACGCGTTTCACCCTTTGGGCTTCTTCAGGGGAATAACGCTCCATTCATTATATTAAGCTTACTCTCTAAGTAAGTGGTTTTTTTAATGTGTTAATAAAAAAAGTAGATTGAAAAGATTGCAGGTAAGGTGAGTCAGGGTATACTCTTTGCAAAATCATTGTCACTGCATGGACAAGGTGGCAACGTTTCCGTAAATCAGGACCTCTGAACCCAACATGGTTCCAATATATATTTACTGAAAAGCATTTACAGTCCACTGACTGATTATATTTGTGGGCTACACTTGTTCTGGATTTTTTTCAGCTGTAAATTTTAAGTAGCTAACAACTAGCCTCTAGAAATGAACTAACGTAAGATTGATAAGGTGTTGCAGCTGCTCCGTAGGCGAAGCGCGATTTGTTTTCACCTGCGAGCCATAACAGAAGGTCACTATCTGATTTAAGAATGTAAAGATTAAAGGGGCTCTGTTTCTCTGCGACACACCATATGCAGCTTTTGTCTGAACTCATATTTTGCCTTCAGTGGGGACATGCGATGTAACATTCCAGATGCCAGCAGCCATATGAAAGGAAGGCAACACACCTTCATGAATTGCTGATCGCTAAAATATGCAAATCACTGTTTATTTCTTTGCTGGAACATATAAACCTGGAAATTTAAAGGAGAATTCTCATCAAGATCCAACACAAACTTAAATATTTATAGACCCTGTACCTGACTTTTTTTGTTTCTGGTCAGTTGTGATATCTGGACAATGAAGGGGGCAGATCTGTTCATGGCAGCTGAGCGCAATTTCCTATTCTCAAAGGAAGTACAGGAGTGGAGGTCATTTTTTAAACTATGTGCATTGTGAGTAAAGGTTTTTAATTCCCACTTACAGAAGAGGGATGCTGTTTAGTACTGCCTAATCATTTCCCCCCCCCATGAATAACCATGATCATTTTGGGTGAAGATCTAGCATGTGTACATATTTTCTTAAGGTTGCTTTGTGGTTCTCCAAACTGGATCACTAATTACCTAACTAGGGATGGCCGCTGTATTTTCCTATAGCCTTCCTCTTGTCCTCCCTACTCTCTATAGAACTGAACTCTGTGTCATTTCTAGCTACAGAAATTTGATGTGAGTAGCTTAAGTCAAAATATATTTTCTGCTGTCTGCCAAATGATCATGAAAAGTTATAGTCAATAGCAAATGCTGCTTTCAATGGAAAAAGCATTAAAGATAAATCAAAAGTATAGTCATCTAGACTGCAATGATTTCTTGTTGGACTGAAATCTTCCCCCGGTCTTCATCTTGGTTTTAGTTAGTTGACCATGCCTGGATAAATGCACTCCTATGCATGCACTGGATTTTTATAATCTCAGCTCGGCATATGCTCAAATTGTACAAAGTGTCCCTGCAGTACCTTTTAAGGAGAATCAGGAGCAGACCAGAAAGATTCCTTTATTGTAGACATCGTGTGTTACTTTTTTTTAAAGCCCATCAAGACTGGATAAAATAGACTATAATGGAAGAATCTGGGTGATCCAACAAATCTGGAATTGATTTCTTAAAAATCATTTGCTCTTATGTGGCAAGTGTTTTCAATTCTGGATCAGATCCATTCATAGTTCACCTATGATAGTTTGTGTTCTCCAGTCTTGTAGAGCTTTAATAAATCAGGCAGTGTATGTCTATTCTACAACATAAAGCCTGTCCATATGCAGAATTTATCATTTTAGGTTTAAGTTACACTTTAATTAGTTTCCCTCTATTTATATAATATTTTTTACTGAAATTTCTACATTGCCTGGAGTAAGCTGTCAAACTCAGATTGCAATGGGATTCACTAATGAAAATGAGTAAAGTTCTTACTGAGTCTTAAAGTAAATATACAGAAAGATTTTCAGCCTGTGGTATCTGGACCCCAGGTGGTACATCTGTTTGTTATATTGGACTCATTATGATAACAGGTTTTTAACCCGTAATAAATCACAAATAAAATGGAACTAGTCATTTAGTTTATAAAAAAAAATAAAGTTTTTTTAAAGCATTCCAGTGCCTTCCAGTAAAATAATATCCCACTTAGCTGAAAGCTCCTGTGCAGCGGGGAAACAACTCAAGGAATCTAGGACTGAACTCATGGAAAAGGGTGTGTGTGGGGGTGCTACATTTTCTTCAATGCACCAACATAAACTTATAATGGGCCACTACCATGTTGGGCAAATTGAAAATATTCATTCAACAAAAAGTGAATCTCATTTCCTGTCTGGAGGACATCCAACATTATCTAGACCTTCCTTCCCCACCCTGACTGTCTATGGCAATGTTTGTTGATCCTTGAACACCTGAAATAATGTACAGGTCTTCAGGAAATCCCTTCTACAGTACTCACAGTACATAGTTGTGGTGGTCAGTGGGAAGAATGTCTCTTACATTCCTGGATAGCCAAATATTGTTATTAGTTAAACTGACCTAAGAGGTCCAAATTGCTCGTTGCTCAATGAAAACCCCTAGCAACCTCTGGAGGAACCCTAGAGGTCTATGGAACCCTGGTTGGGAAACACTGATGCATGGTCTACCACTTTGGTTTGCTAGATTGAATTTATTTTCAATCATGGATGCCTAAAATCACATGTGGGCATTTCCAAGGCACATCTGCATGCAAATACAGCCTGCCTAGGTACACCCATCAACCCATTAAAGCATTGTAATATTTGTCCTACTTGTCCTAAAATCTAATCCACTGCTACCAGCTTCTTCCACCCGCCATGATCTGCATTGCATAGAGAAGTAAATAACATAATAATTAGTATAAATGTGTGATGACAAGGACAGTGACTCATCTGCACCCTCAGAAATTGTACGCTATGTATAAAACGTCACACACAAACAATTCACAGCAATCTTACTAATCTTTTTACAGATATAATGCTGATATATGTGTTCAAATGGGTATTACAGTACATTGTTTAAATAGAGCTGCTCTAAAAAAATGAGGCCATCATTTTACATTTTATTTAATTTCTGTCTGCATCTGAATTTTTTTCTTCATTTTCTTTTCTCTTGTATTTCCTTTACTTTCCACAAGGTCTTTATGAATGCTCATTGGACCTCGCAGTCAAGACAAGTCATTTTCATGTAGTGTCTGTTGTGGCCGGTGTCACAGGTTGCAGCGGATATTCTAATTATAGACTTGCTCTGCGTCGCATGCAGTCAGAAGTCACTTGGTTCTGTCCTCTGCACACAAGCAGAATGCAATTTCTTTCACTGCCTAATTCTCCAAGACTCTGTTAGCAATCTCCTCAGCAAATGTCAGTGTTTATCAGCTCCCTGTATAATGACTGCTTTCAGTATTCATATTTATTTTAAATGGAAGCTGTGAAATTTTTACTATATTTTTGTGGTGTGTATATATATATATATATATATATATATATGGCATATATTTATAATATGAATATAATTAGGTTGCTGTTATTTGGAGTTCAGATTTGGTGA
Organism: Pyxicephalus adspersus; assembly: GCF_032062135.1. Lineage (NCBI taxonomy): Eukaryota > Metazoa > Chordata > Amphibia > Anura > Pyxicephalidae > Pyxicephalus > Pyxicephalus adspersus. Next base: position 34,633,239 of record NC_092869.1, read on the forward strand.
TCAGTTCCCTTCACCTAGCTGGAGACGAAGTTGTATCTCATGACCTGCAGTAAAGGATCTCCCTGCTCCAACATTTATTCTGTGTATCTAAGTTTCCTCTACCTCTCCTGTTGTCTTTAGAATATTCCCATACAAACCATCAGATTACCAGGTTTTGCACAAAGTAAAAAAATGTCTGCTCCTATAAAAAATATGACTGCCTCTACATTAAGTGCAGAACAAGATAAGTCAAAAAAAGAAATGTAAAAATGACAGCTGCAGGTAGCCCACAGGGAATTCTGATGACTAGTAGTGCTAGGTGAAGGTACCTACGAGCTGTTTAATAAAGTTTTGGCAAACTTTCTTGAATCTTTAAGCAAACTTTAACATGGGCTTTAATGGTAGCTTGTTTACCATTGCTGGTAAATAGCAAGGAGTATCCCAACTGATTGTTAGGGATATTTTCACTGTCATTTTCACGCACAAATGGCTCCTGACCAAAATCATGCAAATGCCCCAACAAGAAAAAAACAAAACAAAACATTGCACTATCCAAAAAGACTCTTTTTTAATTAGAATTCTTGGCATGAATAATAAACAAGAGAGTCTTCCAATTCGGCCAGATTGGTGACTGCTGTCTGATGCCCACTAATGGCTTTAGTCCAGTGAAGCAGCCATGGACATGCACAGTATAAAAAGCAATTCTATTAGAAAATGTCATGTCTCTCTCCTTGGACGTGAGCGAAGAGATGTTTGGCAACAGTGAACAAAGGCGCCGAACAGAGCTTGTGTAGACTGTTATTTGCACTCCAAACATAATTTTGTTGTTGAGATATTACGTGGATTATTGTCTCCATTACGGGCCTTTGAACAGCACTGCTTTCTGCTTACATTAAACCTCTTCAAAGTAATAACTTCATTTTGACAATGGCTCTTGAAAAACAGTGGTATGCTTCTCTCCGAGGGTGTTGCTGTGATGGAGTGAGAGGCTGATGAGATACTAAGTAGATTGGATAGCAACAAAATGCCAGTAATTCAGCTTCAAACACGGGTCTGCGGCTGTCTGGCGTGAAGTGTTGGGCTCTAGATGCTAGTCTATCATACTTGGAGGTTAGGAGGTGACTGCTGAGAAATACTGCTCTCCGCTCCGACTGCCTCGTGCTCCACAGGAAGGAGCCTCCGAACAGCTGTTCTTTCATCTTGTCTTTAAATCTCATCCTACAAACAAAGCAAAGACCAGGTTGCACATCAGTTTTTACTCCTGTCAAAATTGGAAGGATTCATTTTTTCCCAATGTTAAATTCAAACTATGGATGGTGTAGACCAGGGGTGCCCACACTTTTTTGGCTTGCAAGCTACTTTTAAAACGACCAAGTCAAAATGACCTACCAACAATAAAAACTTGGACTTAATAACTCCTATTTGCGATGGAGTCTATTTTGAAAGGCAGGGCTCCGCAATCTACTCGTGGTGCCTTTGCGATCTACCGGTGGATTGCGATCCACCTGTTGGGCACCCCTGGTGTAGATGATATAAAGGACAACATAATCTGGTGCATTAAAAATTGGCTCATAATGCCTTATTCAGTTACCTTGGAAGTTTACAAAGTTACAGTTGAAGCTGAACCCCAGCCTTACCTTACTTCTTCCTCACTTGAAAAAAAAAAGTCCTCACTTGTCATTAAAGTAGATGTTAGATCTTAGTAGATCCACTTAAAGTCGTCTTTTCACTCTGTATGCTTTGCCTTTCACACCAGAAGAATTAGAAGCTTCAGCAGGTATCTTGGCCTGCCTCATTTTCTGTCCAATGGATTACAAGCAAAATCAAGCCTTCTCCCACTGCTCGGTAATGTTCATGACTTTCAGCTACTTGTTATCCTTTATTTCAGCCATCTAGTTTTATGGTCATGTGTTGGCCTTACCTAGGGAAGAATAAATGCAGGTAAGTATAATCCTCCATCCTGGAACAGAAAAGCATACTCCTCCATCTTGGGACAGGAAGCCCGCTCTTTCATCATTGAACAGGAAAAGCCTATTTCTCCATCCTGCAACAGGAAAACTCACCCTTCCACATCATGGAACAGGAAAGCTTACTCCTCCATCATGGAACAGGAAAGCCCACTCCTCCATTCTTGGAATGTGTATCCTTGTTAAAAAATATCTGTACTCTTGTTTTGCAAAGAGAACTCTTCTAGTCCAATGGTTAATACTGTTGGTTAATGGTTAACGAACAACCGGGCTTGAACTGAGAAATGCGTTGAAAGAAGCCACACCTTTTCTCCTGCTATTTTTATTATTATTATTATTAATAAACAGGATTTATATAGCGCCAACATATTACTCTAAAACCAGACTGGAGGGGGTCAAGGAGAGAGTTGGTGCTCAGGTAATGGGTGAGTCTTTTGTAGACAAGGCGTTCAAGAAGTTTGGAGACATATGGGAGAAGGGAGATAGGGCGGTAGTTGGAGGGTAGGGAGGGGTCCAAGTATCAGAATGGCAGGAGGGCAGGCAGCAGAAATTCTTTGCATTTATGCTCCCCACTTAATATTTGGCCAGGGTCACCTATAGGAAGAAGCTGCACAATGATCCTCACTTTATGTAGTTGTTGGCAATGGCATAGAGGTACACATAGTGCACAAGGTCCACAAAACCTCACCATGAATCCCTTGCCTCTCATCATCTAACACATTTTGGCACACCCAGGGGTTAACCATTCATGGTTGGAGGAGTTATCTGCAAGTGAACATAGTCACAACTATAATCTAATGGAAATATCTGACATGTGCTCATTCATCTGTATAAACAAAAGAGACAAAGACAAAAAAGAGACAGAGCATATGTGACTCACATAATCAGAAGCTGCACCATTATTTTGTTTTTCTGTTTCTGTTAAATAACACTTTAAGATGGCATGGTGCAGTACACCTACTCCTAGATACAAAAACAGCAGCTCGGACAGCTGTATCCCCTATCTTTTTTTGGTATGTCCCCAGTATCCATTTCAAAGGTTTATGTTTTAATAACGCAAAAAAAAAAAGCAGCATGCAATACAAAAGATTAGCCATGATTAATAATTTTAAAAATGAAAGACATGGACTTTGTCAGAGACATTACCATTACCTTTCTTTTATTTTTAGCTCAAGTTATTTAATGACTTTCATTCCCTTTTGGTGCAGCTTTGTGAATAGTCAGGTAGGACAAGCTATAAGGCTATAGCCGCTCGGCACGTGCTGGGTCACTGGATGTTCTGAGTCTGTCACTTTACTCCGCATAATCATTTCAGCTCAGTGCTCAGAATATTAATGTTAACAGTTTAAGCAGATTAATGCCAATACAGAAAATGACATACAGAATATTTTCAGGTAATGACAAAAAACACGTTTATGGAGGAAACAGATTCTCTCTATGCTTCTATATAGGGACTAAAATATTAGAACTGGGGCCCACCAGGAAAAAAGGGACCCCTTCTAGAGGAATCAGTGTCATGGTAGAAATGTATGGGTGTATGGGCTGTCTGTCTTAATCGTTTTAAAACCATGGTTTCAAGGCTGATTTTTGGTTTTAATACTTCTATAGCCAAACACCTAGAATAGGCGCACAATAAATAGGTGTCAGCAAATCTTATATCCATACTTATTCAAGGTATGTAGAAAGCTCAGCAATATCTCGAACATATATCAATCATAGGTTTACTGTAAAGGGGTACCTTAAGTCATAAAACTTTCACAAGACCACAACTTTTGGGTATTGGGAAACTCCTTGCTATAATTACTATATCCACAGCTCACAGCACATTAGCATGGTGATCAGTTAGAAGAATGCCTCTTACATTGCTGACCATTGGGAAGAATGTCACCCTTACAGATACCACATTGATGCCAGTAAGACTCACCTGGGAGACACAAACTGCTCATTGCTTGAGGAACCCCTCGCAACCTCTGGAGGTACCCTGCTCAGGAAACTTTGGCCTGTACAGTTCCAGCTCCTCCAAGTGTCTGTAGGATGTCCCCCTGTCCTCTAGGAGGGTCATCCATCATAGGAATAGAGCAAAGAAGAAGTCTTTGCATATCAATGAATAGGGGTCGTAATGACCCGTTCAGTAAAATCACTGTAAAATGTCTGGCGAAGGTGAAAAGCCGCTTTGCCAGGAGCCACATGGAACCACTGTTACCATCACCACTCAAAACAAGCCTAAAGTCCCTAAACCCTTTTCAAAAGGTGCTGACTGCCAGTCCTATATAGATTATAAAGCCCTGATAAATGAAACTTTTCCCCGAAACGCGTTGGCTGTAAAATCTTGATATTCTGGTTTAGGATTAATACATTTAGATTTTAGCTGGTGTGGTACTCACTTTATATTTCTAAACATTTAGCTTACAGAATTTCTAATCCTTCCCCATTGTTTCCAAAACTAAGAAAAACACATTTTGGCTTTAAATACGCTTTAATTTATGCTTTTATGTAAAAATGACAAAAAAGCAGCAAAATGGGGAATGAAAATGCCAGTCTGACTGCCTATATATCCCTACCAAGCCTGGTTTTTAGTCACAGATGTACTGCATGACTCCTGTTTCCAGGATCACAATCTCTAATTGTTTGTGGGGTTTACAGTTGACATTAGAGATGTGCTGCCACATTGCCTAATAATTAGCTAATTTCACTTGTGTATCATGATGGATTCAGCCCCAACTGAGAGAACCATCTGTACAGACAGCAGAGAAAGATAATGGCAAGCTCCACTTGGCATGAATGTTAGTTTAAAGGCGGAAATCTGTGACAGGCTTTTCAGAGGGGGCATGTAAACAAACGCAAGCGAGACTGAGATATTGGACATGTGTGTCGCCATGGGTAAGCCGGTTTTGTGTAGTCAAAGCGCAACACATCACCCACCTGCAGCGTACGCAGCCATCATGTGAGCCGAATCATTATGCTAATCTAAAATAATGTATGATAATTCACCCTGTCAGTTCAGTAGGAACCCGGTAATGTCACTGAATTGATAGTCTTCAAAGCAACATGGGGCCTCAAATATGTCAAAGTAAATTACTAGATAATGTCTGCGAATGTACATATGTCTGGTAATATGGCTGAAACATGACAAAAGGTTTTCCATTGGATGTTGGTTCTGTTGTTATTGGCCCATGAGCTGACTCTGCGACCAAACTTGACTTAAGGCAGGTAAGTTTATATTGCGGGGGAGATTCTATATGTCTCTTCTGCAACCAAAGTTTCTTATGTGCCAGACAACAATTTTTCTTACCATATACCATACCATCTTACCATACCATATAAAACAAGATTTTGAGACATGTCATTACATGAATAATCCCAGTTTTTTACTCTGGTCACAACACTAAATGGCACTGTACCCTCATGTAAAGTGTAAAACAGGCTCTCATTATTTAAATAAAAGTTTGTTACACATTTTACATGAGGATACAGCACCATCTACTGGTGGCCAACAACCACACACAAAAAATCATTTAGGAGCAAGTAACTGATCATAACCAGTTGGTTTAGGGTGAGGGAACTCACTAAGATTGCATACCTAAAGGAGAAGCCTTTAATATAGAGGCATTTTTAACATAGGGGAACCCTTGAAATAACTTTCTGGTCTTAAGGAACCCCTTCTATAATTACTATATCTACATCTTACATGGCTGCTTCAAAATTGCCAAATGTGCTTGTTGGTGGAAATTAACCCTGCAGTGGTGGTCAGTGGAAAGAATACCTCTTACATTGCTGGTTATTGGAACAAATGACACCATTACAGATGGCCAAAAAAATCATTGGCATCATTTAAATTGATCTAACCCCTGGCAACCTTTGAAGGAAGCCCTGGAGAAACACTGGTCTCGAAGAATAGCCTTATAGTTGTTCAAGTCTCATTTGCCACCATCCCGCCTAAAGCTTGGCACATCACCCTATGAAATGCTTTTATTTTGCAATTCCTAAGGCTAGTACAGTTAGATTGTGGTTCTTACTCTTCTTCCTAGATTGTGGTCTTTCTTCCTGGAATGGATAGTGCCTGCCTAATACCATGTGAGCACGGTTCACTTTAGGAGTACTGTGAGCCCAAACTGTTTGATGACCCACTTCTCTAGGGGGTGTGCTCATGACAGCATAGGCTTACAGAGATTGGGTTGAATGAAGCTGGCCGACACTCAACCTAGAATTAAGGAGTATATAGGGAACAGCTCTGGAATGTGGAAAAGCAAATAGAGTTTGGCCATATTTAAAGGCAGATGCTTTGTAAATGAAAAATGCTGTGCCAGTGAATGGTGGCCATGCATCTCCATAATTACTTTTTTTTCCACTGCCCAACCCTTTATTGATGATTGACAGCAGCTTTCAGCAGTGCACTGTATTTGTAATGTAGACCGGCCGCAAAACACATATGACACATCATGGGTTGGTATGGCCCATCACCCCGAGATCACTGCAGATCATAGTACCCAAATAATGGTCACAAAGCCACTTGATAATTGCCAAAATGTTCTTGTTGGTGGCAGATCACCTTGCAGTGCTTGATTACTTGGGTATTACAGCTGAGAAGAAGGCGAACCCTTACAGACACTTAACTTAATACTATTAGAAGTCGTCTTATAAACAACTGTGAATCCAATGTCCATCTTTATACTATAAAACCGATAAACACAGTTTTGTGTTTAATTTTTTGTTCTACATTTATCTTTTTTTCCAAGCTTAAAATATGCCTTTGTTATATTTTGTTTTATATTTTTTTCCCCATAGGTCAAGCTAGTGGTAGCATCACGCATTTCGTAGCCCTTCTGAAGCCTCAACTGAAGAGTTAACACCTCAGCCTGGGAAGAATAGATGGAAAATAAACACAGTAATAAATGACACCTTTGAAATGTTTAGTAGGTTTTAAAATAAGAAAGTGGCTTTGCGTAGCTGAATGATTGATGTGCTTCTTTCCTGGCGGCTATGCCGGCCCCCGTTTCCTTGCATTGAGCTGTATTTGGAAGACCAATTATTTGTGAATTCACGCTGTGAGAACACTACAGTCATGCACATGTGGTCCATTATAAATTCACCAGCAGCTCGAGGTTGAAGTGGCCACCTCACAATACATCTTTTCAATAACCCACTGTCCTCGGCATGATAGCAGGCTCACTATTGAATTTTGCTTGAAGTATTTGATTGCATTTGGAGATATATGCTTTTAGGTCATTATCCTCCTGCTCGGTAACCTTTTGATAAGGATGTCAGGTAACATCAGCCTTGAAAGCCGCTCTCGGTTTTATGCATTGTCGTCGAATCCATAACGTGATTTAATGGTCACCAATACAATTTTGTTTTTGCGTAAATGAATATTGCATCTCACTGTTTGCATGTTTGTCTTGTTAATAAATAGCCTGGATAACTTTGTTAAAGGGGTTGTGACAGCTGGAAAAAACAATGCTAGAGAACATTTCTTTTTTCCCCAACATCCTGAAGTGTTGGGGAAAGTTTGCAATTTTGTCGAAATGCACTAAAATCAAAGATAAAGGTAAATTAAATCCAAAAATATATTATATATTACAACATTTTAGTCGTTATATTTATTAACTGCATTCCTTTTCTTCTTTTTTGGCTTTTTTTTTATTTTCACTTGGGGATTCTGCCAATAGCCCACCTCCTGCACTACAGTAATTTTCAGAGGTAGGGGATTGTGTAGCTTATTCTAGCACAGGCAGAAAGAACAGGAAATTTTAAAATGATTTATGGCAAGATCAGCAGATAAATTTCAGCATTTAGTAAACAGCTATAACAAAACACTTCATGTATACGAATGGGAGCAAATAGATCAATTTTATTGTTAGGGTTGGGGATTTTACATATTTTTTTATAAAGAAGGTTTAGCTTGCAAAGACTTTAATTGCACTTATGACCCTTCTGGGTTCCTTTGTTCTTTTTATTTGTCCAGAGGACCATTCTAAAATGTTGAGTTGTCTTTAGAACGGTAATTAAGGGGAGTCTTCGAAAGAGGAGCGATTTTGTAAAAAGTGCACCTATGTTTGCCCATGCAGGAGACGACAGCAGGTCCATTGTCCACTTTAATGACAAACCTACTACCTGCCTATACTTATGTGGTGTTGTTGCACAAAGCCATCCCACTGATTTAACATTTTGGAAACACCAATTCTCAAGGTTAAACTCATGAACTTAGATTAAGACAAACCTAATTAAACTGATTTATAGTGGAAATGTCTCCATGCCACCTAGTCACAAGGTGGTAGAATGTGGGGGGCATTGATCTACAGATTGCCTCAGGCACAGGGATTTACATATTTGAGCCAGTATCTCAGTCCTGTAACAGCTGACCCTGGAATATTACCTGTGTTGCCGGTAGATGGCCAATCCTCCTGGAGAGAGAAGCTGGTGAATGCATTATCAGTGTTGTTCCACTTTTGGTGAACCACAGGTTCACTTTAGCCACAGCAGCCGTACTTCCTGCAGAAAATTAGTGGTTTGCTGGCTGATTCTTTTGTTGCTTAAACACTCTAATTAGGAAAGGCATCAATCCTATCTTCTTTGCCTTTCTATTTATATATTGTATTGCTTATTGCAGATCTGAAGCTAATCATTTATTAGTCCTTATGTACATAATTTTTAGGCCTATTATAATTTATTAAACAGTTCACTGTTGCCACTCCAGTCCCTCTTTATACACGAAAAGGTTACAGCGCTGCAAAAAGAACCATTTCCCAGAGGTTCTTCCAGGCCATCCCTCGCAGGGCGTTGGCAATTTGCGCCTCTGGTACCGCTGCTTTTGTTGGCTCTGTTAAATGACTAGATAAAATGACCTGTGTGATTCTACTGCTGAATTTAAATACCAGTCATGCTGATTTGGCTCCTTTTGAAGTTAAAGTTTTATCAGTCGCCAGAAGCGTTCATGTTTGACTCCAGCACACTTAATCAATAGCACCCAGCACAATCATGCGATTATATGCTCTGCACGCACGCCACTTTGCATAATTTTACATCTTCTGCATAATTTATGTGATCTGTATAATGCAAAAAAAAAAAAAATTCTTCCTTTGGATTTACTTCTGTGCCTGGACAAGATAGGCAAATGGTGTACCTCTGGAGCGCTAAAATTATTCCACAACCCTTTAACGTCATATAACACACACACACATATATATATATATATATATATATATATATATATATATATATTATAGTGTCATTTTGGATTGTTTTGGTTTGTAGTTTTTATTATAACATATGTTGCCCTTATTGTGCTTGTTCAAGGGTGAAAACTGTTTCTAAATTGTTTTCCAGCATTGTCCAATATGGTTCACTATTGTCACCATCAGGAAGGCAGATCAAAACAATGATGTAGAGCAGGGGTGTCAAACTCAAATACACAGAGGGCCAAAAAAAAAAAACAAAGTCACCGGCCAACCTTGGAATTTATTAAAAAAATTGAGGAAATTTTTCCTACTCATTAAATATAAACCCTTTTCATATGGAAACAAAGAGGTTTTGCTTCACATTCAATCTGGAACAAGCTTATAACAGAGAAAGAGGCATAAAACATTTTTTTTTTAGTTTATTTAAGAAAAATCTTATGCCTCTTTCTCCATTTTTAGCTTTCTGAGTTAAATTTCAATGGTAACCTTTTTGCACAGGCTAACAATAATAATAACAATATTATTGTATGAAAATCCAACCATTCAAATCCATGCCTTGGAGTAGCAGGGAAAAGTACAGCTGAGGGGGAGTGCTGGAAATTCTAGATGCGGCCAATCCGGAGCTAAATTTTGTGAGTGGCCCGTCACTGAAACTCCCTCCTCATTGAAATAGCGCCTCTACTAAACATCCAGGCATTATTTGTACAATTATTTGTAAAAAACAGTCCAATGAAGGGCCACCCATAGGCAGAGAGCCCGCTGGTCTTTAGACACGAGTGATGCCAGGAACTGTAGTAGCAGCGCTATTTCAATGCAGCGGCGGGCCAGCTGCAGTTCAAATTTAGGATTCTTTTCGGGGCCAAAAAAAAAGAAAGTTGGGGGCCAGAGTTTGACACCCCTGATGTAGACTCATAAAAATTATACATTCAGGGCCTATTTAGACCTGTCTGTTCACAGGAAAGGACCAAAATGGGCTATAACGCACATGAGTTGGATTGAGTTGCATGGTACCATTCAAAATTATATTTAAGTAAAGCCTTTGTTTTTCAAGTGTCTCCACTGGAAGATTTTACCTCTCATCATGTTTTTCTTAGATTTGTCCATATTTTCATTCTTGGTGACAATGGCCACTATAGGATGGTGAATCTACCCAGTGGGAATATGGACAGCAATAGAAATGAACCTCACCAATCTATCGAAAAATTCTTAGATGAACACTAATTTGCATATAATAATTTAAAGAGGTGTTTCTAAACCAGGGTTCTGTGGGCCCCTAGGGTTCTTCCAGAGGTTACTAGAGGTTCCTGGAGCCATGAGCAATTGGGATCTCTCAAGTCAAGATCTCTCTGAGCTGACACCAATGATCTTTTTGACTATGTAAATCAAACTGTAAGGTTGACATTCTTCCCACTGGCCACCACGCTAATGTACTATGAACTAAAGATTTAGTAATGGTAGCAGGGGTTACCTAAGACCTGAAAGTTATTTCAAGGGTTCCCATGTTAAAACAGTTGGGAAAGGCTTATTTACATACAACCTTTTCTCTGTACCAGTTTATTTGAGCTTCATTTTTTGGCTCCTCCTCATCATGTTGTAGTTAATTAGGGCCCAACCAACAAAAATAATAAGTAGACGTTGTGATTCAGTGGGAGCTTTTCCCGTTCTGATTCATGACTCATACCTTCAATAAGTGAACATGCAGACAAATGCTGTAAAAGCATTAGTTAGTTGATTGGCATTTAGCAGATCTCCCATAGGAGTGTAAGTAAAAGCTATACATAGTTGCCTAAAGCTTATCAAGTCAACAAAATGATGCTTTTAAATAAAACCAGAATTCTTCTGTAAAGGATCAGCACCAAGAGCATCAGCAAGGTGAAGCACTTTGAGAAGTAAAAAGCTTGGGAAGGAAAAAAAACGTAAATCAAAGCAACAAGAACATACAGTGCAGAGATAGATTTATAGCTATCAAACTAATAACCAACAGACGTTCTTCCATAATTTATTAAATTATGAAATATCATTTTTTCTTTGTTTGGCACAGACTGAATGTACTGGACTTGAGAAGTATGCAAAAAGTTGAAAAGAGGATAAATTCTTAAAGAGGTCATGGCGCATTAGTAATCTTGAGTCGGCTTCTGGCCAACAAAAATTTTGCAAAAAGAGGGTGTGATGTCTTGCTCCTCCAAATGCAAAGGGGGTGATGTGAACTTTAGACCATTTTCACTCACTGCTGTGTCCTAAGCTATTCTAGTTATGATGAGTTCTCCCAGTGGCAGTATCACCAATATGATGCTGTTCTATTAAGGGGACCCTACCACTTTCCTATTGTAGTTTAAGACTGGGGAACTGCAAATGAACAAGCACTTGACAGCACTTGACAACCATTTATAGAATGCTGCATAAAGAAAAGTCCCAGAGTGTGACATTGAAGGTGGCAGTGGTGGATTAGGATAGGAGGGGGTAATAAGTAGGTACCCAAGGCCCCAAACACTGGGAGGAGATAATAAAAATTCTACACTTCCGTTATCTTCAAGGGCTTGCCTCATTCACCTGCCTGGAGGGCTGCAGAAGAGGATGATTCCCCAAAAGGACATCCAACCTACCAAGGTCAGCATAGCCAGAGAAAGTGCATCAAGATTCCCATTGACATTCATAGCACCAGGGTTTCCATTCAGCATTCCGAAATTCCAACTATGGCTGGAACTATTGGACTATCTAAATGTTGTCACACTTACATCTTCCTCACTAAAGCACAGACTCCTTTCTCCTGCGCATGCGGGCAGGTTCTGACACTGGGCGTGCCTCTGTTTCCAAGCTTTATCAATTCCGTCCAATCCGCTGGCCAATCGGAAAATAGCCTCTTAACCATCCTTGGCTATTTAGCTAGCTCACACACTGCACTCAGTGTTTGTGCAACGTGTCTTTATTGTGCCAAGCTCCTAGTTCTGTTAAGCTAGTTCCTGTTCCTCTGGTGCTTAATTCAGTGTTTCCTCTGTCCAAATCCTGCATTAACCCCTCATTGTCAAGTATGTTGGTTCCCAGCCAACTTCCCTGTGCTGTTTCTCTCTGTCTGTGGATATCCCCGAGTCATCTGTGCCTCCTGTTGCTTCCAGTGTCTCCTGTGTTCCCTGTGTCAGCAGTGGCCCCTTTGTCACTGGTGTCTGTCTCCTAGATCCCTGGCAACTGACCTCTGGCTTGTGACCAGACCTCTCTTGCTTGCTGCCTGCCTCGACTCCGGCCTTCCTCAACTGTCCTTTTGCTTTGTGATTTGGTGCCATGTTTTGCCCACCTCGGTGTGCCCAAGGACTGCAACCTGGCAGTAACCAGCGGCGCAATATTCTCACCATCAGAGGCTCTGGATCGACCTGTTTACTGGTTACATCTCCATGCAAGCGGTAGCGCCCTCTAGTGGCCCTGTCTCCCTGAGCAAGACACGTGATACCTTCTTTTACTGGCAATCTTTATGTTCATGTGTTTTTTTTTATTTTACCCAATCAACTGTCAATTTTTTTTTACTGTCAGGGTTCTGCTTTCACTTCTGTTTTACTCCATAGTGTGACAGTCTTTTGTAAACTATGAACTATAAAAGCATACCTTAACTCAAAAATAAAAAAATATGTAATACAGCTTAGTGGTCCTTCGATGTTGTGGCAACCACCACCCAAAGCAGCCGTGTCCACTAGTAACCATCTGTAAGCCCGTGCTGGCAGGTTAGTAGTGGTATCAATACCTAATAAACATATGCCATGTCCCTGATTGCTAGCACAATACAAAATATGAAAGAAAAGAGACTTTAAGGACGGTTTATCCATTTGACTACACAAAGAAGCAATTTTTGCAAAAAATACCAACAATGTCCACCTTAGTTGGTACATGTTACAATAAAACTACTGTCACACATATTTTTGGGGGGATATCACTGCCAAGGGTATTCCATTTACCGGGGTAATCAGTATAACAATCAAATAATATTTATTTATGGTGCACATGTGCCTGGAGGTTACCAATTGATTGCCGTCCCAACCTAAAAGAAAATGCTGACTGACGCCTGCCCCATAAGAAGAATGTATCTCTATGGGACCACCCAATCCTCACTATCAAAGCAAGGTAAACAACCACCTAGGAGCAGGTTTTTTACTATGGCGGCCACTTGTTTTTTGACATTTATATTAGTTTATATAACAGCCAAAATTCAATGCAAACCCAAGCTGCCATGAAATCATACCTTATCCAAATCCTTAATTTTATTATTTTATTTACTATTATTTTGCAGCATCTGAAGGATACCAATAGCATTTTATACAGTATTCATTTTTTTTTTAAAAGACACATCCAAATAATGTTACTGTGATTTTTTCTCCCCCTTTTTAAAAAGTCAAGTGACTATGTCTCCCTGCTTGCCATCAATCAGCATACAGTTTTGGAGCTTTTATAATAATTGATAATGGAAGGTATTGTTGCATGCATGATGACTAAAAGCATTTTAAGGAAAAGAAAGACTTTTCCTCCACGGTTGAAAATAGATGTTTTACTGTTCTTCTATGCCTGGTCTCTTATTCAGGTTTTGAAGTTAATAGAATATGTAAGATGAGGGATGAAAAAAAAAGTATACGATATAAGTTAAAAGCCCGAGAAGGATTACAGAAAAAGAAATTATCTTTTGAAGTTTGCAACAGAACCAATCGTGCTGCACATGGAGTGATACTCCACTGATGCCCTTGTTCTTTACCCAATTAGCACTGTCAGGGTTGCAGAAGATATGCGTTTGAACGCCACAGTTAAATTAATAACTAGCAAACAAAGTGAGACATGTCTTATTCACACGACCAACCAGTGACTGTAACACTGAGTGCTGCTTATGACCAGTTTCAATCTTAATGGATTCTAAAAAAAATATGCTTTTACATTAGTCTAGAAAGAAATTAAAAGGGAATGATTTTTCAACCATGCCTGGGAACCTTTTAGGGCCCTTTCACACCAGCAATGAAAAACCACATGGTTGGCTTGTTCCCTGACAAAAACGTTTGCGAGAGAGCAACTACACTGCAGATACCCGCATTTGCACATGGCTGCACCTGTGACACAAATCTTCCAGCAACCATGCAGCCTAAACTGACTTATTCCTGACGCCTAAAAAAAACGTAAAAGTGTGATTTTCTGTATCCACGTTGAAAAAATAGTTCTGAAAAAATACCATTCAATTAAATTGGAGTGGTTGGGATTGCAGATGAGTATATGACAATTTTGTTTTGCCCATGCCTGCCTCCCTGTGTTGAATCCCCAATCCTTGCCCATATGAAGAACAACATTGGGTATAGCAGTCATAGCTAACTGTTTACGTGCCCCGGGGTTTTGACCAAAATGCTCAATTGCCACATTTGTAATCCAACATCCCTTTAGTCCTTGTTTAACTCTTCTGCAGCACTTTAGAGAGTCTTTAGTCTTTTCTATTTTTTTCATTTACATAGTATAAGGCCAATTTGGGTGGAAGCCAGTTAACATCTATATATGTTTTTGGGATGTTGGAGACTGCCACACCATCTCCATGCAGATGTTGTCCTATCTTGAACCTGAAAACCCAAGTGCTGTAAGGTCAGGTTACTAGCTAATAAGCCATCACACTGGGACTGGGCTTTACAGCTGAATTTGTCAGGTACTGGAATATGTGGCTATGGCTATTACACTCTGCCATACTACTACCTGTGTAGCTTCCATATGGATAGAGGAAGGGGGAACGGTGACTGATATTATACAAAAAGGCCAGTAGGAGGAAGGGGGCTAGAACATAAAAAAATGATTCCCAATTGCCCTAGTGCAATGGCCTATAAAAGGCTACTGAGAGCTAAGGAAGCACCTTTCACCTATCCTTAAACTCTTGTTATGCCAAAAACAGCTTCTTATTAGATCAATAACAAAAAAACTGAAAGCAAAGTTACACGAAGTAATTATCAAATATAATACACAAAAAAGGAAATAAGCATAAATGCAAAAACACTACCCTAAAAACATTGAATGGATTGACTTCAGCAAAATTAAACAGTTCCAGCATAGTTGATAGGAGTGTCTGTAAGGCAGCGTACACACATGCAATTTTCCTCACTGGAAACAATCTGATCATTTCTGATCATTTCCAGAGACAAAGAGTGGCAGATGAACAAACGAGCGCCATTCTGTTCTATGGCTGCAGTTCTGTCTTCCCTTAACTTGTATAGGGATTGTTCCCCATCGGTTGTTCATGGATCTGTCCTGATGGATGCATGATAGATGTCAGGCGACCCCTGTACACATGTTAGATTCACACCCGAGATGAGCATGATGTGTGACGTGACATGTGTACATAGGCTAACTCTCACAAGCCATTGAAATTCCCTTCCACCTATAATCCACTTTTGGTGGATCTTCCTTTTTGACTCCAATGCATTTTATCAAAATGGTAAATGTTGCCAACATATGACATTTTTTTCTGAAATTTAGGGGAAATGAAACCTGTCAACATCACCTTTTCCTGATGGAAACAAAGTAATTTTAGAACTTTTTTTGGCCAATCATTTTGCCCCTCCAAAATGATTATCCTTGTGCCAAGCAACTACCCAACATACCATTGACAATTCCAGGACCACCCTATTTTACTAAGAACTCAGAAGCTCTTAAAGCCCTTTGCCCCTTTAAAATTGCCTTAAGTTTGCCTTCTTCTTTTGACTCCTGTTTTGCCAAAAAAGTGCCAAGAAACCAACAAGAAAGCAAAAAATTGAATTGAAAGTTTTTGATGTTGTTTTTCCTTAGTGGACACAAGAGTGTTGATTTACAAAAGAATATAAGCTGATTTGGGGTATTCTTTCTTTTTACCACATTCATTAAGCTAAATGAAATATCCTTTGAAAGAGAATAATTCACTTTGCAACATAAACCGCATTCATTGCTTTAGCAAATCAACACCTATGTATTTCTTCAGTTAGTTATTTGCCCCCCCTAATACCATTGCAATTGTTTTTGACCCATCCAACCTCACAACATATCCATGACAGTTCCAGAACAACCCCATCCACCATCATAGAGTGGAGTATACCCCGACCCTTCATCAACCATATATACTGCTACAGTTTGTGACTATTAAGCTTTGAACTTTTTGGTGACTTCAGCATAATAAACTACAGATTAAAGTAAAGCGTCTCTTTGAAATGTTTTTCGCTTCAGCACATTAATTAATTAAGCACATTAATGAAAAATTTCAGAAGAAAAACATACTTGAGTGACCATACAAGAACCTCTTGAGATATCTTACACTCCCTGTTTTTTTTTTTTTTTTTTTTTTTTTTTACAAAAACTAATTTTATTCAGATAATAAGAGGCAATTTATCTGCAGTTACCCAACTGCAACTTGATTGAAAAAAAAATACACAAGTTCTTCAAAGGGAGACGTCTGGGTCTTCATCATCTTAATAAACCTATGTGAAATTAGTGAACGTTTAGCTGTGCAATTTCTCCAATGGTTCTAGTTATAAGTTTTAGATAATCAAAGGAAAACTCTGAGCAATCTATATATTGTCCAGGATCAGAATTCTGTTTTGGGGATGTGCAGTTTCTGGGGCCAGACTTCTCACACGTTACTTTGTGGATTTAGCTGTGAAAAAATGAAAAAGGGAAGTGAAAGGAACAGTCATTAGCAAGCACTGAAATAAAGAAGTTGAAGATGGATAATTGAAACTCCTGAGGGTGTTCTCTATGAATCAAAATATTGATCAATGTCATTTTCATAAGAAAATTTAGCATTGAATACATTTTTCCAACTTTACATATTTATACAACCTTTCAAAAATTGACTGTAAAATTAGGATTTTTTTTGCATCTCATTATTTGGATGTCATAGTGCTAAAATGAAATGCTAAGATTGATGTAGAACAATTGAAGTCTAGATCAGCCCTTCTATAACATGGAGTTTGCAAGTTCTCCCTGTGTCTGCGCGGGTTTCCTCCGGATACTCTGGTTTCCTCCTATATCCCAAAAACATTCAGTTAGGTTAATTGGCTTCCTCCCCCAAAAATTGACCCTAGACTACATTAAAGACATATTATTATGGTAGGGACATCAGATCCCCTTTGAGGGACAATTAGTGCTACTAACTATGGACTATGGACTTTGTACAGCGCTGTGTAATATGATGGTGCTATATAAATACTGTGTAATAATAATAATAAATAATAATGGGGGAATGGGGGCCTTGGATTAACTTTTATTTGTATTAATTTAGTAAAAAAAAGCCTTTTACAATGCAGGAAAATGGGAAGAATATCATCGCTAGCCAAAAAGCTCTATGGTGTCACCTTAACTGACCTGAGAGACATAATTGCTCATGGGTCAAGGAACCCCAGAAACCCCTGGAGGAACCCCAGTTGAGAAAAACTGATCTAGATCCTGAAGGTAAAAAATGTGGACAAATGTTTTGTTGCTGTAAACCAAGGATAACCATGGTAGAGTCCCAACATTTACCATCCTTCTACTTTATGCATGCTAAATATTGCTTAATTGTATGACTTTCAGGTGTTTATTACCACTCAGAAAGATCCCAGTACTTCCCTAAGTAATAGCTCTGATTTAATAAAGCTAACTATCATGGGTGAACTTTGGTGATCCATCAAACCCTGAAAAGATCTGGTCCAGGATCAATGTCAATGAATAGCAAATTATTTTTAGACAATCCACCCCAGGTTTGCTGGATCTCCTGGGTTGTCCCATGATTTATCTGTTTTTCTCTCCAGTTTTTGTTTAATCCAGATACCTGTGTTGTATTCCTATTTCTGCAAAAAGTATGTGAGCACTATATTTGCAACACTTGGGTTTAAAGAGTATCAAGATACAAGTTTAAAATCCAGCGAGGAAGTGCTTAAACCAAGTTTTTATTGCAGTCTGTCTCTAATGAAGAGATTCACCCACTCTATTTGTCCTGAGAACCATTGCCATGGCAAAAATTATGCAAAATTCATGATTTTGCAGTTGTAATTGACACACAAGGTGCAGAGAAATCCTTCAATGGGGACACTTTGTGATTCCCATCTTTTTGGGAAGAGATTTTTGTACCTGTTGTGTCTGTGGCACAACATTGGGAAAACTGTTTTTTTCCTAATGAGATACAGAAAGCAAAAAAATCAGCTTCCTTGATGAGCTAAGCTAGCTGACAAACCTTCAACAGTTTGAATATTTTGGATGCCTGTTCTCTTGGTGGTTTCACCTACTAACAGCTACAGTATATCAGTTGAGGGTTATATGGTAATAGAAGCTGAGTGACGAGTCATTGGACTCCTTT
Source organism: Pyxicephalus adspersus (assembly GCF_032062135.1). Classification (NCBI taxonomy): domain Eukaryota; kingdom Metazoa; phylum Chordata; class Amphibia; order Anura; family Pyxicephalidae; genus Pyxicephalus; species Pyxicephalus adspersus. The sequence goes on from NC_092869.1 coordinate 34,651,661, forward strand.
CTGGGAGTCCTGAACAGGGGTGTGGTGCGGCGGGCCCAGGTGGGAAGGCCGTGGCCTCACTTTTTTGGGAAATGGCTCACTCCTGTTTTGCAAGTAATTCTTTGGTAGTCCACGGCTCCGGCCGGTGCGCCCCCCCACAACCCCCTTGCTGGGGGGGGGGTGCACTGGCCAGAGCCACGGACCATGTATCCCGATATTGCAGGCTCAGGGCGGTCGGCGGGTTGTGTCTCTGAACTGAACTGTGTCTCTGAACTGTGGCTCAGACCTGCCATGGGAGAGTGGACGGGTTCTAGTATCATGACGTTACTCTCGGGGAAGTTTCTTCCCCTTTGTGTGACACATAGGCAGGGGTGTAGTGGGCCAGGCACGTTTACATAACAATGATGCACATGCGCGCTCGCCATGGATAGTACCGTGCCCGCTCATCTTTTATGATCCCTGGTCCTGAAGATTCTTCAGTTGGCTTTTTTCAGAAAGGTAGCAAGTATGAAAAACACAGCTGGCTAGACAGGTAAGCATTTTATCTCTTTTTTAAGTTGTTTTATGGTACACACAGCGTTACTAGCAAACCAATTAAACTGCACAGCAGGCACATGTTTAGTGTGGCCGGCATGACATCTCATTTGCTCACAAGACATCCAAGCTCTTGATGGATGGTTTGGATTCCTAAAGCATATCTCTGTGATATCCAGACAGTTCCTCCTGGGTGGGGAACACTCTTCCACAGGCAAAAGTTATATTAATACACATTGATCCCATGACATAAATAATCATTCTGGATGTAGCTTCTCTCTGAATAAATCAAATTAGCTCCCTGAAATGATATTTTAATAGCCCCCTTACCACCACAATGTTAATAGACACACCAAAGGCTTTGTGCTATGTTCTTCCCTTTGCTTAACGAGATGGAAACAATACAACCCAGAGCAAAGTAATAATTTATTACGTTTTGTAATAATGAGATATATATGATTTTCTCTGTGTAGGAATCATGGCTGAGGGCGGTTATAACTGTGATCAACATGCAGCATCAATAACTATTAGTGACCTCTATATGTTTCAACCCTATCTGAGCAAACACAGATATTAACAGATGTATTAAAGCCTTAGAACATAAATTCTGTTGTCGTCTCCTCTATCAGTAAGCAGAGGAACAACACGACCTGTGATACTGATTTTTTTTCTGTGGTTGTATGGCATGTAGAGGGATTTTAAAGATTGTTATTTTGCTGGTAAATAAGCTGGAACAATATTGATTTAAATCAAAAGGAGTAAAAGAAATTTTCTGTGTACAGATTTTGGACTTTGATTCCAACTGTCTTCTTAAGGAAGGGATGTCCTTTTTTGGAACCAACTTCTTCTGTTCATCATTACCTCCCAGTTGTTTCCTTTTTTGGTCTAAAATAAGACTTCCATAAACGTGTGCTATTTAAATTCCAGAAGTGTTATACTGCACTAGGTCTCTCATCCATCCTTTACTTTTGACATGAAGTCAACGTAGTGCTGAAAAAAAAACAAACACTGAGAAATTGGGGTATGTTAGTGGGGTGCTCTCTGTATGCTTTGTATATATCCCTCTTTCTAATGTCAGAAAAGTTAAAATATATTATGATATATATAGGATGTAGGATGATATAGGATGCATAAGGTATTGTGATATATAAGTAATCTTTGTAAATCACCAACAAGATGCAGAAAATTAAACTTTTATGCAATTCCAATTTCCTGCAATTGCACTGGCCTTATAGCTGAGCCAATCAAATTCTGCAATAGGTAGATTTTTATTATTATTATTATTAAATTTATTATTAATAATAATAATAATAATAATAATAATAATAAACAGGATATACATAGTGCCAACATATTACGCAGCATTGTACATTAAATAGGGGTTGCATTAAATAGTGACAGTATCAAAAGACAGAAGAAGATGGGTAGGCAAGTTTAAAAAAATGGGTTTTGAGCGCTCTTTTAAATGAGCAGAAAGTAAGAGCAAGCCGAATAGGACGAGGAAGACAATTCCAGAGAGTTGGGGCAGTTTAGAAAAGTCTTGGAGCTGTGTGTGTGACGCGGTTATAAGTGGGGAAGTCATTGGTAGGTCATTGGAGGAGCGAAGAAAAAAGGATAGGTCAGAAATGTAAGTGGGACAAGAACTGTGGAGAGATATAAGGACAAAGCACAGGAGCTTGAATTTGATTCTAAGGTGAAATTGAAGCCAGTGTAAGATCTGCAAAAAAGGAAAAGGTGGGGTGGGAAGAATGGATGAGTCTGGCTGCAGCATTCATAATAAATTGTAGAGGAGAGAGTCAGGTTAGTGGAATACCAGAGAGGAGGAGGTTACAGTAGTCCAGACGACAGATGATAGGAGCGTGTACAAGGAGTTCGGTGGTCTCAGGGGACAGGTAGGGCGGATTTTGGATTGTTACGTAGATGAAAGTGACAGGACCTGGAAATGTTCTGAATTTGGAGGGTAAATGAGAGGGCCGAGTCAAAGGTGACACCAAGACAACTGCCTGAGGGGAGGGCCGAATAACAGTGTTGTTAACAGATATATGTCAGGGGGAGATTTGGAATTTGAGGGGGGGATGATGATGAGTTCAGTTTAATCCAGGTTGAGTTTCGGGAATCGGTCAGACATCCATGATGAGATAGCTGACAGGGAGTGTGAGACCTTATCCAGGACTGAGGGAGACAGGTCAGGGGTGGACAGATAGATTTGAGTGTCAGCAGCATACAGATGGTACTGTAAGCCAAAGGAGGATATGAGACTACCGACAGAGGAGGTTTTTGTTTACATTAAAATGCCATTAGAAAAAAGAATCTTGGTAAATTGTAAAGAGCATATAACAAACTCTTGCCATCGGAGACACTGCGAAACAGAGACATTTATTGGTGGTCAACAATAATGCACAAGAGATCCTTTAAAAGCAAGTGACCCATCATAATAAACTCAAAAGTATACCATACTTTAACTTATAAAAAGAGGGGAAAAACAGATTGAGCTCCTAAAAGTTTTCCTTTTAAATAAATGTTCTAAAAATAACACACCACATATGTATTTATTCACATTCATTTTATTTGCATTTGTGTTACCTGTTTGTTAACAGTGAAGGATGCATTTTGTGCCCTAGGTTTATACTTGAGCCACTGCAGTTTTCCTGTCTTATCATGTAAAAGTGGGTACCTTGGGTTTATTTTCAGATCAGTTTATGTCTAAATATATATACAGTATAAAACCTTCCTAAAATTAAACGCTTTCTGTTGTAGTCTTGACCAAAAGAAATAAACGTAGATAATAGATACAAAACCACTATGCATTTCCTTTAACATTCAATTATTTTTGTTCAGAGCTATTATGCCGCAGATTTATAAAATTAAAATTATACTTGTTTGCCTTCTAGACCATAAAGGATTTTCTGCATTAATTCCATGAATTAATTACCATTGCTACTTCCAGCAGAATAAATTGCAGTTCATCTTGACACCACACCATAGTAAATTCAGGGAATTTCTTACCGGCTGATTCATGAACTAAGATAACCACTTATATTAAAGTGGCTGCTGAATAGCTTATGGGGAGATTATCATGCAAATCCTTTTCTAGCTTTCCTTTTTTTTGTAAAACAAAAACAATTATCAGAGTGGCAATCTCACTGATACAGGTAGCCTTGTTTAGATTTCTGGGTGTGAGGGGTGTACCCCTATGTGTGATTGCACCTAAATGTGCTGGGGTCTTTGCCATACAGAGAGTGCTATGTAAAGACAACCTGAATAATGTTTTTTCAGGATAGAACAAAGAGACATTCATCTGTTTAATCGCTGTACAATAATTTAAAAACTCTGATATTTTATGATCATGGTTACAAAACAACAAGGCCAATTTCAGATCTGCATTCTGCCACAGGCTCAACAATGGTCCAAACCGCACCTATTCAAGTGAATAAGAGAGGTACTGAATAATATTTTGCACGTCTGCTGCAGATCATGGCACCGTTAGTTGTGCATTTTTTCCTTAAAGATTTGCGTCATGGCTTCATATTTGTTGCTTGCAGTTCAGTTTCCCTCTTCCTGATGCACAGCAGCAGTTTGCTGTGCAGCCAGCCATGTGTTTATATATTGTGGTTCTGAAAGAGCCACAGTGGGAAAGTCTGTTGAACAAGCACAGGCTTGAAGCTGTGGGCTATCTTTATAGTTCACTAATGAAGTCAGGTGTGCACAGCAGGGACCTGAGCTGCAATACTTAGTAGTGACCAGCAGATGGTACAAATTCAAGGATGACAGTTACAATCATGTCCAATAGTTGTTTGCTCGGTTAAAGCTTGCGATCCTTTATAGCCAGGTAAAATTCCACTTATTTTAAGAATAAATGGATATATGGGGTAGAAAATTACTATTTCAATTATTTAGTATTATCTAATAAGTTTGTTTTTTCTTGTTGGTTGTGGGTTGGCTGTAATTATATGGGAAGAGCAGAATAAAGTATTTTTACCTTTGTATTTTTCATTGAAAAAAAGAGCCCATTTATCCTTCCATGAAGGCATCAATGTACCAGCAGTGGACCACTTCTATGTAAAGTGCATTGGAATATCTCCAACAAAGGCTCATGTGCCAGGGTGACAATGCAACTAGGTTGTGACCCCATAACAGGCTGTCTGACCATAAGGCAGATATACCAGGTAATATTTTAGAACTAAAAATTTAAAAACATCAAATCATCTTCAGCATGTAAAAACTTATATCATAGTTTCACTAATTGGGCTTACATTTTTATCAACTGCAAGAACCAAAACAACTATAGCAGTTGTCATGGGGTCCACAGCAAAGGAAAAGGGGCCCCTTAGTAATAAATTTGTGTCCCCATTTTTTTGATTGTCAGTATTTTTGCAGGCCTACGGGGTGCATCAAGGACTATGGGCCTGATTTAACAAAGCTCTTCAAGGCTGGAGAGGATACACTTTCATCTGTGAAGATGGGTAATCCAACAAATAGCAAATTAACTTTAGGAAATACATTCCAGGTTTGCTGGATCGCCCAGCTTTACTGATGAAAGTCTATTCTCTCCAGCCTTGGGAAGCTTTAATAAATCAGGCCCTTTTTGTCCATGGTGCTTTATAGTTGTGATGTGGTTTAGGAGTTGGGATCTATATTGGGTTTAAAATAAAGGACAGCCAGCAGGTGTGCTGGAGGAGGACTGGGAATGCACATATACAGCACAGCTTCCGGCATACGCACGATCAACCAGGATAAGACACCTTTGGTGCCATGCTGTGCTTCATGACTTTTGATGCAGGTCTCTATATCATGCAATGGCATTTTTTAATGTAGTGGGGCAGGGGGTGCAAGAAGGGGCCCCAAATTTTCCTATAGGCCCCATTGATTTCTAGCTACAACCCCATCTCATATGTACAATTTACATTTTAGTATAGAGCAGACATCTTTTTTTTGCAACAAAAACACACGTATACAAAGCCTCCTTTTTGCTATAGAAACCTATCTATTTAATGTTTGTTCAGTAAGCCTTGTTTGTTCTGTATCGCTTTTGTTCCTTTTTATCCATAAACCCACCGCAAGATAATTGCGATATGTTTTTATTTTTAATTCATGTATTTGGTAAAAATTTCAACATAAAATGTAATATTTATCTGACTTACTCGGTAGAATGTAGAGTGGGAGTTAAAAGAAAAAGAGATACAGAATAATAATGATACGCCTTCAGTTAGTTATCCATGAGATTATCATTGCGGTTATTGCTGATGGGTCATAAAGGTCACGTCTTTTTCTGCTGAGGTTAAGTTCAGTTTCCTTTTAACAGATCACATTTACCACCATCATATGGTGGATGATCCTCTTGGGAAGGCTTTTAGCTTTATTCAATAACTAATGCAAGAACAAAATTTAGATGCATAGAAAATATAATTCTGATCGGTTAATCTGTATTGTATACTTTGCATTATACATTGGCTTGCATTGATTTTTAAATAAGCCTAAATACCGGTAGCTGATTTCTCATGCAAATATCAAAGGCACAAAAAATGCATGCTTTAATCATAAATAGGTCAATAGATACATTTTTAGCAAAGAAACAGTGTAAGTGCCTGAATATGACCTACGGTAGATCCAGGAAGACCTGGGCACCAGATGTGAGTTGAATGATGCTGGCCATAAGACTTATGACATCTAGTGGCAGAAAAAAGTACTGCAGGGAAATCTACTTACTATTGGACCAAAAGCTATTTTTATTTTTATGGGCTATTTATTTGTATCTATCTAAAACCAGGACTTTTTTTCTTAGACAACTGGCACTGGAACAGGTGTTCTAACTTCATTCTTCTCTTGGTGAGAATTAGAAATTGTTGATTTTCCCATCTTTTTTAGTCCAGTAATGGACATTAGAAAGAGTAAATTTCCCTGCTGGGGACAGCAATAAAAGTCTGACTGAGGTTGTTACCATTTCTATTTATATATTACCCCTATATGTGGATTTGTGAATGAGAAGGTCTGATTTCATTATCACCCCCTGAGCAGTCTCAGTGCTAAAAATAGAAAAGTTGCATGCCTGTAGAAGCCTTAAAAGCCTTCAAATGTCATTGCATGAGATAGAATGTAAGCTGGTTCTCCTTGCAGACTTCTGAAAATGCAGAGAGCCAAACATGTAAGCAGGAAAGCCATTTCTGGGACATTCCATACACCATGGGTATATAAAGCACATTTAGTGTGCCATACTGCAAGGAAGCAATGTTTGAAATGTTGGAATATTTTTTATAGCATCTGCAGGTTTAAGCAAAAAAAAAAAAAAAAGTTTCCCCTACCTCTATTCTGGGGTCCTGTTTGCACAAAATATATACATTTATATATTAATTCCAATGGTCTTCGGACATTACAGATGAATCAGGTTGTTCTTTGATGGAGGAAGTTCTTACTGTTTGGCTTAGTCCAGCAATGCACTTAGCCAAGTTGGATGATGATGATTCACCCCTAGGGGGTGGGTCCATGACAGCCTTGGGCTTTGACAGTGTAGATTTATTGATGCTGGCTGTCATTCAAGTCATGAGACTGAGGCCATCTAGAGGCAGAAGGGTGATACTGCAAGAAATAGTGCTAAAATAAAGTAAGTATTGCAACAAAAACTGCATTCATATGTTTTCCCTTACAGATCTATTAAATTTTATTCTTAGCTACAATTCCAAATTGGCTCATGTATTAATATATGAAAATCAAGTCTTCCTTGAAATGAGTCCTTTGCGAAATAGCACTCGATAGAAGTTGCTGCTCAGTCACAGCAGATACCAATTTATTACAGTCTTCACTATTGTGTCACAGAAATGTGGGCTTGTTAAGAGGATGCCATCTGGTGAGTTATTGGATCAGGCAAGTACCAACTTCTGACAGTAATATGTTTGATATAATGCATATTGGAGATAGAGGAACAAAATGAATCTTTCTCTGTACATCTCAGCTCGCCCTTGTTTTTTTGTTATTTATGGCCAGGATGTGAAGGTGCTCGCTATGTATATCTAGATTCTATGCTCCCGAGGCAGTGTGGAGGAATCACGCTGGTTTGCTGCATCCGGGTGATGCCACAAAGTTGACTTGCAGCTTGTCTTTCTTTGTTTTTGTTTTATTCATGTTTGCCCTGTTGTTGGAAAATGATAAGTTACAACACGCGCAAGCACAGAGCTGGGCTGTCACAAGAACAAAAGAAGCTGCACAGCTTTTCTGGCTGCTAGAATGTAACAAGCGTGGGCAGTTAGTAGCCTGTGGATTCTAGATGAAGAGGGTGGAAAATGGCAGGATTACTCAGGAACCGTCTTTCCATGTAATGATCATCACTTTTCTTTCTATGGTAACATAGCAACACATACTAGTAAAAGAAATATATTTTTTAATGGTTTCCTCATTACTTTATTATGTTCAGTACTAAAATCTATATTTTTATTTCTTTGTAAACGGGTATAGAATTATTCATGGTTTCTACTTGTATCTGGCACGTAGTAAGCTCCGAGAAAAGCACCAGTTGTCTACAAGCTCCATAAGATATGATGTCACCGTAAATGGAGTAGAGAGGTAGAGTTTAGGCACCAACCTCGGGTCCACCAAGGCATTCCACAAGGGTCCATAAACCCCGGTGCACGGGTTTGCTTCTGTACATGCTACCACTGACTGGATAGAGCCAACAGGGTGTGGAGTCTAAGGCCACAACCTCCAGCTTCATCCGTGCATCCCACAAGGGGTGATGGATTTTGGTAAGCAGTGCCCAGTTTGCAGCTTCCATACTTGCAGGGGCTGGAGACTGCTGACTGTGTAGGGCCAACAGGGTGTAAAGTCTAAGGCACCAACCCCTAGCTTTACAGCGCACCCTACATAGGGTGATAAACTTTGAGAGGTTGCAGTTACCATACACGTGGGAGCTAACAACTGTAGACTGTGTAGATCCGACAGGGTGTAGATTTCAAGGCACCAAGCTTCATCTTCACCAGTGCACCCCATAAGGGTAGATGGATTTTGGGAAGCAGTGCCCAGGTTACTGACCTTGTATATCCAGGGGCTGACAACTAGGGGCAATCTGGGATGCTCAAGACAGAGCAGGGATCAGTATACCAAAGGGAAAAAATATGGCACCAATTTGATAGATGAAAGGAGAAGGTGTGGTTGGAGAAAGCCATGAACAGAATCCCGGAAGCACGTGCAAGAACCTGAAAGCCTGAGACTGTAAAGATCTCCTTGTTTAGGCAACATGCTGTTGCCTGTCTCTTCCTTACAGCAAAAGTTTTGTGAAAAGAAAACATTTTACTTACTATTATAGATGACAAGCCCTCGACCCGTCAACAAACTGAACCCAGCAAGTCCCACACTAGCTCAGTTTCCGTCTTCTTTCTGGCACTCGCCGTTTCTCCAGTTATCTTCTTTCTTCCGGGTTCTTCTCAGGTCACCCGATACTTGCACTGTGCAGGTGTGAGATAAAGTGACATGTTGTCCTGAAAATGTAAAAAGAAAAAGTGCCAATCCTAATAAGCATGTTTGAGATTGAGCATTTTCTTTTACAATATAAGAAAACCCAAGATGGCACATGTCCACAGAAGGAGCAGACCACGGCCTCCTGGTGCAAAGGTCCCTGCAGGTTTCCCCTTCGGTTTTTGTCCACACAGAAGACAGAAGGGGAGGGGTCCTCCCCAAACAATCTAAAAAGAAAACTAAAAAAAATAAAACACATATTTCTATTATATAAAAGGGATAGCCATCCTTATATAATGTTAAAAATGTGATGATATATCCCCTTTAAATAGAAGGAATCATGAGAATGGAGGAGACCATGGGAGAGGTAGTTAACACATCTCACCACCAAAGAGTGCCACACCAAATGACAGAGGTGATTAATTACATTTTTTTTGAACAAAAGTACTTATCAAGTCAAATGGATAGGTCCCCCAGTGAACTGAAGGTGATCCTAATACCCACGGAGTAAAATTTACCCTTCTTTCCCTCCTAGAATATACACATTCTGCCCATTGACCTAATTGCCTTTTAATATTGCAATCTTTGTTCACTTTCCGTTTGCACTACTTTGATCCTTATTATCCTTCCCATTTTTAGTTTGTACCAAAAGTAACCAACTCAGTTTGGAGACTCAGACTCAAACTCATTATGGAGCGAACATTAAAACTCATCTTTGCTTTATTATAGGCTCAAATCAATATTTATTCAAATTTTACAAAAACAAATTGATGTAAAATTATCTTTTTATTGTATATATAGTATATTTCTTATTCCATGCTTTTGGATAAATAATAACTTAATTAATATTTGCCATTTCAATATGGATTAGAGTCTGACATCAGACCTATCACACTGATCCTATCATGAATAGATAACATTTCATCCAAGGTTCACAATTTTTTCAATTAAGTCCAATTAGAAGAATTTGTAATACCTAGGAAAAGTAGTGTGAAAACATTCATAGACAGACTGTTGGGTGTATAAAACCTATTACACAGTTTGAATGGGACTCCAATACAAAGCAGAACACCTAGGACATGTGTTCCAGTACACCACAATGCCTGTTAACACACCCCAACGCCTTGTGGGGCAAAATTATGCTATGTGTCTGTTTTTTTCCCGTTGTGCATTGGCAGCTCAATAATTATGGCATATATTATGGGTAGTGGACATACCTGGGATACTGATTGTATTATACAAAGTAGGATATTTAAGAGATATGTGTAAACAACTATTAGATAAAAAATTCCCCTTTGAATAATCTGAGCCATACACATGTGTATATATATATTTATTTAGGAAAAGCCTTGTTTGCTAAACTAAAATCATTTTGGCCTGGCTCTGCACTGGGCGACAAAGTGTATCTATTGTTTGGCAACTTTATCGGTATGTATTTTGCAATTATCCTATCACTGATATTGGTCGTGAATGTGATATATGGCAATAATAATAATAACTGTTTCTGTATTACATTATAGTGCTGGTGTGTTTGTACTGCACCATATCCCTACAGAAGTGGACTATGTCTGTGAAACGCGTTGGATAATGATAAACCCAGCATATGTAATGTGTTGTCATAAAGTTGTTTTAGTATTTTATATTGCTATAATGTGTACTAAAGTATGACAATTTTATAGAATATAGCTGCCGTGAAAGTCCCGTTGGTTTTTTCTTTTTCATTTTCTAGCTCATTAATTTGACACAATGTATATCAATGCGTGATGCAGTGCATTTTAACACACTAGAATGACAATAAGCCATTACAAGATTTTTTGCCATTATCAAAAAAACTACAGTATAAAAAAAAGGTTTAATAAACTTGACCAAGAAACATGTTTTTTGTTGAGTATTAAAGCTTGTCCTTGACATTTCATCTTCTATACTGAAGCCCCCTAGCTTTGATCGACACAAATGAGTGTCCCAATTATCTCTCCCTCTGATCTGCCATTTTCCTTACTTCTCTGATTAATGTTTGGTGTCACTGGTATCCTAGACCCGAGCTTCTTCCCAGGTATCTGCTACCTCCGGCCAGCCAGGCAGCCTAGTAATAAGCTTCTTGTTGTGCTGATCTCGGTAAGAGAGATTTGGAAGCAGCGTGATTCATCATATGGGGCCTGGGGAAGAGCACATTAATGGTAGCCGCAGCTCTGCTGTGCTCAATGCACAGTGAAATACTGTAACGCCATACAATGACTTCTTTTGCCAAGGGGTCTCCAGTGACCTGTAGAGTCTACTACCAGTGTGTGTAAACAGAGAAACGGGACCAGGTATTAACTCCAATATCGCCAACTGTGTTATTTCTCCAAGGGATGAAAATAGTATGAATAGGAAATTTGGTGTAGAAATGAGGTGGATAGGGGTTTGAGGCATGCCCATTTTTTTGTGTCTTTGGGAGATTTTCAGTGTTGCAGAAATTTAAATGAAACCCAATGTGAGGGGGGTTACCTATTTACACAGTTGTCAACAGAACCATTGTCCTTCTGGTCATGTAATACTATATATTATTATGTATTAAATAAGTCATAAATGGGAACAACTACATTATTTGGATGCTTCATTACCCTTCCTCACCACTGTCTAAAAGAATATGTTGCCCAAGTTGTACAATCCTCTTACTGTAGCTTCTGGCTTCCTCCTTGGCACTGGTGGTCCTCTTTGGATAGAATGATACTCTTTCATTACCCTACATGCATTGGTGTGGGGGGTGGTTAACATAAGTTTGTTTTAAAGTACTCCAGGACAATGCAGCACCCACACATTATTATGTGAGTGTCACTAACTTCTGGATAAATTCTTGCCGTCCACTGTCGGAAGAAGAAGCAGCCTTGATATCTCCAGACCAGCTGAGCCTGCAGAGAAAGTATGTATAAGGCATTTTTTTCTATAGAATTTTTTTCAGCTAAAGTTCTGTTTTAAAGTTCCTGATAATACTTATGTTGCATTTGTACTCACTACATGTCTATGATATAAATTTTGCACTTGATCAACTGGATAAAGTGATTTATCACATCTGATTGGCTATACAGGTGGTGTTTGAATCACAAGATTTGCGTAATTAAATTGAAAATGTTTTTGTAGGGTTAAACATTTGCCTTGTATATGTATTATAACTGTGCATGTATGTGCATTTTACATTTAAGTGTCAAAAAAATCCCCCAAAACATTGTTTTAGATTTTAGATTGGATCAACATAAGATAAAATAATAACAAGCCTGAACATATGTGGAGACAGGTTCTCTTTGGTAGGGCACTGTTGTGCTGTTTTATAAAAATTCAGGTACACTTCAGCAAACTAGCTATTACCTCCACTGGATATTGGCAGAGGAGTGAAATGAAGTTCAAGGTCGCCGGCACCTGAGGGGTTTGTTCTGCAGTACTGGAACTGCGAGCTCTACAAGAACAAGCATTCTCTCGACAAATGTGACATTCTGAACTTAATCCATTGCAATGTGAAACCGTCATAGCAACAGTATAAATGTACATTGTTAACCCCTTGTGTTGCTTTCTAAAAAGGTACAAATCAAAGCAGACATTAGCACAAATGTGCCCATTTAAATGCCATTTCAATTAACTACCTTAACATGTGGACTTCATAAACAGGAAAATGGGAGGGAAATGACAACGCATGCATGGTAAAAAAAAAAGCTGAGTTCCAGGCAAACAGCTCAATACATAGATATAAGAAAGCCAATGTATCTATCAAAGGGTTTCAATTTCTGTTCAACCAGTCCTGAGTTTTATATGGCCCCACTGCACAACATCACCATGTTCCCTGTTACATTTATTCTAGCCATGAAGTACCAAGTAGGGATGAGCGAGCGAGTTTTCAAAACTCGATCATGGGGCGAATTCGGACATTCTCGCTTACTGAATTTTAGGCGAGAACGGTCGGTGTAAATTTGCAATTTTTTTTTTAAGTGTGCGATCAGTGGCACTAGAGGTTAATTAAGCTCTAGTGCCGGGGATCACACATCTTCTCAATGAATACGGCTGGCGGCGCATTCAGTGAGAAAATCCCCGGCACCAGAGGTTAATTAACCTCTAGTGCCGCGGATCACACATCTTTTCAGGCAGCCGCGTTCATTGAGAAGAAAGTACCATCCCCGGCACTAGAGGTTAATTAACCTCTAGTACCCCGGGGATTGCAAACAGGAGGATTCCCTGAAAAACAGGAGGATTCCCTTTCCTAGATGGTTTCGCAAAATCGGTTCGCCGAAATTTTGCGAAACCATCTGAAGTTAGAGGACATTTTCATCCCTAGTAGCGAGTTGCAATGCACTCTTTGTAGAAGTGGGTTGCATTAGGTAACACATTTTGTTAAAAAAGGTTGTCATGTTTCATTGCACTTTAGCACATAAAGCATTATTTATTTTTGGTGTACCTGAGTGCAAATTTATTGCAGTACACCGTAGAAGTGCAATGGGGTTCAGTTTCGATTATATTACCATGCATGCATATAACACAAAATATAACTCAATAGTGTGAATTGGCTCTTACGGTTTTTTTTAACAATGTCCTCCCTCCCTACCCAGAATGGGGACAGGACAGAAAAGTCAGGAGACCTCATCTCGAATATTGTAAGATGAGTAATATCTGAAAAATTAACGTATGGGGACAACTGAAAATGTTTAGCATGGGGAGGCCAAACCACAGTACACCACATCTTTCATGGTAGATGTGGTTTACTGTGGGCTAAAGAAAGTGCACCATGCAAAGAGTGCTGAAATGTCACAGTGATTGATTGGGATGCTAAAAAGTGGGTGTTGTTTTTAGGAACCTGGTTTAATTTACCACATTTCATGTACATATAAAGATGGGAAATTTTTACCCGGGTATGGCATGTTCTATTCAAACCCACTGAAAACATTCAACCTCCACCTTACCCTGTCAATGTTGGGCCACTTGTTCCATATACTTCCTTGTGTGGTCTAGTCACCCTCCCAAAAAAAAAATCTGCAAAGATTAGTCGAAATCCTAAATTAAAGGGACTAGATCAGGGGCTATACAAGGTAGGATATATGTTAGGCAGGGCTGCTGACTGGTTTCTCAAACAATGATATGTTGCTATCTGTAATCTCAATCTTCCCAATTGCCGGCAATGTTAGAGGCATTTTTCCTAGTGACCACCACACTAATGTACTGTTAGCTGTATAGTATATATAGAAGAAGTTCCCTGAAGACATGAAAGTTTTTTCAAGGGTTAAACAGTTTGAGAAACACTGCTATTGAAGGTCAGGCATGATTGTACCGTGCCTAGTGGGGCCAAATAGTGAAGATGGCTGGATTGAGGATGAAGGTATTGGACCAGGTGGGTTGCACTCATCAGGAGTGGCATTATTGAAAAACAGCATGTGCCAAAGCTTAATGTGGAAAGGGGGAATAAGTTGAAAATTGGTTAATGTCATATGTACGTATGTCCACTCTAGGTTATTTCAAACAAAAAATATGAATCCAGAATTGTTTTGTGAAAATAGTTACTTTAAGTATAAAATCCTCCTGCAGTTAGCTGAAGTTCACCCAGGAAGCGGCGCTCTTCCATAACTCAAGTTAAGGGTAATTTTACTGTTGCGTCACTCCATGGCTCCCTCACAGCCCTGTCCAGGTACTTAAAGTTTCCAATTTCAGCATCCCGAGGTAATGACATTTCCCGAAGCTAATGACTTTCACAGTCTGAAATGTAATGTGTGCTTTAGCTGTTGTTTAATTTAATTTTCTGAGTTGAGCGTCTCCTGAAAAGGATTCGGACGTGATGGAAAAATGCAGATTGGTGAATGGTTTATGGAATAATTACACGTGGTAAGTAATTTGATCTGAAGCACATTGGTAATGGAGTTATATTGCAATGGAGGCTGTGCAAAGAATTAGACTGTGGCAGAAGTATTTACTAAATAGAATACTTAGTTATCTTCTGCCTAATCTCCGAACACGAGCTCTGATAAAAGCCCAATCCACTTATGGCCAACCTCAGATTTTAGCCGGGCTTCAGTAAACAAGGGACTGGAGGAGTTGTACATTAATGGGAAGCTATAATAGTTTTGGAATAATTTTATGCTTTTATACTTTGAATGTAATTTGTTATATCTCCTTTGACTATACATGTACATCTTAGTTTAACAAATAGCAATTTGAAGCTGAAAGCCAGGAATAGGTAAAAGTTACAAATGTGTCTCTAATAATGAATACAGAGTATTTTTACATAGAATTAGCTGTGCAAAAATTGAAATATGTTTGCAAGAGGTGCAAAAAAACACCCTTACAAATGTGTTTTTTCCTTGTGGAAAAAGACATCCTTCTTTTTGGACCTATCTTCCGTAGGTATATGTAAGGTTTTGTTTGGCTTAATCAAATGTATTATGTATACCTAGAAATAGGTAAAAGTACCATATCGTGCATAACAAAGTATCATGAATTCAATGCAGTTCATCTCATTTATAACATATGTTCAGGTATCTTTATTATGGTTTCACTGAGGGCTTTCTCCTATTGGCTGGTAAGCGTAACACACCTTCAGTTCTGTTACATTCACCTACAGTT
Source organism: Pyxicephalus adspersus (assembly GCF_032062135.1). Classification (NCBI taxonomy): domain Eukaryota; kingdom Metazoa; phylum Chordata; class Amphibia; order Anura; family Pyxicephalidae; genus Pyxicephalus; species Pyxicephalus adspersus. The sequence continues at coordinate 34,667,192 of NC_092869.1, forward strand.
CTGCTACATTCACAAATTTTGATCACCTCATTAGCACAACTCCCACTGCTATATGAAAAGTCCTTGAGCTAATGCTATTTATGCTCACTTTATTCATGGATTCCAGTCAAATCCTTCTTTATGTTTTTATTATTTCTACAGGGGCATATAAACAAAATATGGGGTGACAGGACCAGTAACAAATGCAATGACCTACCCCTGATCCTCAATGATAACCCCATTGCCCCAGCAGTAACACTCATATCCCAGCACGCAATAACTTGCCAGGTCAGCAATAAGGCCTAGACCAATAAAAAGGTTTATCATTGGTAACTGACCATCCTGAAATTTTTGGTTTCTATTTCTCTAACTGATTTTTAGTCCTTTCTTCCAACATGTCTCCACTTCTACTATCGTAGCAGCCTCCTGCTTAGCTTGACCCTGAATTTCAAAAATTGGTCTCAATTGGGAAGCAGAGGGCTTCATTCCCTGGGCCATGGATGTGGCCATTCACCCTGTTCCTTGTGGTTGGTGGCTGGAATGATGTCTTGGCACTTCGGAGATGTTGATCATCTGAGTGTTTTTCACTGCTAAAAAGGACTGTAGTTGTTGTGTGGACTTACAGGAGGGGGCAAAGAGAGCAGCCCCTCCGAGCACGGGATACCTGGATGCCTTGGGCCTGATTTATTAAAGCTTCTAAAGACAGGAGAAGACAGACTGTCATGGAAGAACCTAGATGATCCTGAAAACTTGGAATGGATTTCTTAAAAATCATTTGCGATTAGTTGTCCTGGACCAGATGCCTTACCGGTTTGCTGGATCACCCAGGTTATCCTTTGAAAGTCTACCATCTCCAGTCTTAGAAAGCTTTAATAAATCTGGCCCATCATGTCAATTACAGGTTAGTAAGAAGGGTCACTGAATAGGGAGACCTGGATAAACCAGCAGGTAACCTGAGAGTAGGCTAATTCTTTTTAATGTTTTTTTCTCAAAGCATTTTTAAAATTGCTGTAGCATTTTGATAGAAGGGGGTGGGGAATAGTCACCTAAGTGAATCAATCAGCCCTACTTCAAGGCCTTGGAGAGTGAAAATGCAAAATGTGTATGGAACATTTTCCTCTCAGTTTGCCTGACGTCTTTATTCAAACACGATTGTGCTCACGCCAATCATTGCCAAGCACAATACCCACAAGTAATTTCATTTATCTTGAATGGGCCATAAATAAGCATGCTGAATACATGTTGTGTGTGATGTTATGAATCATGTGCAGTATGATTCACCGCACAGCCTTCTTTACGGATACAGGTCATTCCACTCTACGCTCCGCTCCTCTCCAGAAATAATTCAATTATTTAACCCTTGAAACGCTATGGCTCTTGTTAGCAACACACTGAGGACCGTGAGGACAACATAAGCAATTCAATCTCTTGCTACTGAAAGATTTAACCACCTACTGGAATTCAATTCAATAGACACAAACTAAACAGGAGATTCGTATTAAATCACTGGTCATCTAAAATCACTAGGAGTAGCTTTCCACAGCTTTCCTTGCACAGCTTTCCAATTTCCAAAATATCATTTATTTATCATAAATGATAAACCTGGAATAATATGTGTTACACAATGCTGGTTTACACATACACATATGCCATACTCCTACAATTGCAATCTCATGTGGAGGTGCGTAGGGAAAGCTGTGCAAGGTTTTTAAACTGTCATCTATGGACAATATTAAATGTAGTATTTGTTTTCCATTTAGCAGCTGCATATAGCTTGTGGGTTGGCATATTTGGTCTCTCATTACTAAACACAATGCCATCATGGAATTTTTTTGGTGTTTGTGTCAATAAAAAATAAATATTAAAAAATGTATGAATATAAGAAACAAAATAATGTTAATTAATTATTCTCCAACAATATTGTTGTATAATAATACTTTACAAAGTCCATTTTCATATCATTACTGACCCTCATTGGGGCTCACAATTTAATGTCCCTACCATAGTTATGTTCATAATCATGTAATTTACACAATTTAGGCCATAGAAATTCCCTGCAGATAGAGCTGCAAAGGTGAGAGTGCTAACTACTGAGCCAACCCTGCTTGCCTACAATATAATATATATATATATATATATATATATACACATATATTATAAATAGTGTTCCTAATACTAAAACGTGTACTATCACAACTTTCATTATTCTACTCTACTGGTTCTTCTTATATATAATATGTAATGTGCCAGATTAGGATTTGGGGTTGATTGGGTGGCAATTGTAAAGTTCTTAGCATCAACATTTATAAGACATTGCATTGTATAAATACAATACATTAGGCAGCAGATAGGACTGTGCAACCAACCCCTACAAAATTGGCCGGATTAAATAAAGCTTTAGAGAGGATAGACTATCATGGGAGAACATGGGTGATCCAACGCACCTGGAAGAAATCCATTCTTGGTTTGTTGGATCACCCGGGTTCTCCAATGATAATCTATTTTCTCCAGTCTTGGAGAACTTTTTTTAAATCAGAGTCATAATTTTAACCAAAAATAGTTACTTGAGATGTCATTTACCCTTAATTAATTCTACATAACTTAAAGCTCAAGTTTGGCTCCTGTTTCTCCCTGTCTTATTTAGGACCTCTCCATTTGTTTTTTATTTTTTTAATTTTATATATTTACTTTTTGCATTTTTCTTTAGGTTGCTAATGTGGCACAATGGATCCACTTCGGATCTTCGCCTAGCAAAGCTTCATTATGACACAGGTGGAGAAATTGTGGCAGAAACTCTGCAATGGGGAGATGCCAAGAAGTGTATATGGTTAAAAGCCCCCTTGCTCCAATAAATCAGAAAAAAAATTGGATAGAAGTGGATAGAAGTGACAAGTGGCTACATATCTACTTAGCTTAGAATGTTGCACTCCAGCCAATATTTTCCATATGTCCTAAAATATTACTTATTCTCTGCCTGTTTAAATGTATGTGTATGCCTCCATTATTGATGTAAATTAGCACCAACCTCAGCTTGGTAATGAAGAATATTTCCAACAGTATCTCTTGTTAACTGGCTATCATTGTCATGTCTGTGGTTTTATCCTGTCTCTGCCTTATTAATTGGAAGTCTTGTATAGACCAATTTAAAACGCAAAACCTAAATAATGATGTGTTTAGTCTGTGTAGAATGTATTTTATATTTCCTTGAATGCCAACTATGTAATTCCGTTTTATCACTGTGTATGTTGAACTAATAAGAGGAAAGGTGCTGAAATGCAGACCATTAAAGTAAATGTAAACTCTGCCTGAATGACAGTCAGTTTATTTAAGCACTAAACAATGGCCATTTTTGTTTTTTTTAATACAAACTTTTAAATGTTTTCAGTCATTATTGCACTAATTCCTGATGGTCACAACCATGAATCAAGCCTGTGTAATATGTATTGAAAAAGCCACTTGTATTCTTCCTAGGAAGCTGGTGTGAAGGGCACAGCACAAAGGCACAGTTGGAGGACAAGGACATAGCATTGTCACCTCATAAGAAGAACCTGAACAAGGACCTTCATGGAAGGAACCCCAAATATTGATTAAATGAAAGCTGCAGATTTTAAAAAAGGCTAAAAATAACCTTCAAATGTTATTAACATGTTATACAGTATGTGATTTTACTAACTGTTCTTATATAGTATAACACAGGGGTCCCCAACCCCCTGTCCATCTGACAGGTGGGCTGCGGCTTTGACCGGTGCACCCACCAGCTGGGTCAGGAGAAGGATCACGCTTGGGGGGGCACACCGGCCTGAGTTGCAGACCGCAGGCTCAGGGTTGTGGGAGGGTTGAGTCACTGGGCAGAACCCCCCACTCTCCCATCACAGGTCTGAGCCTGAGTGGGCAGGTTCTGGCATTATGACGTCACTACGAGGAAAGTTTCTTCTCCTTTGAGACACGGCTCCATGCATTTAGTGGTTCCACAGCTCCATGTCCAGAGTCCGTGCATTTAGTGGTCCGCAAGTTAGAAAAGGTAACATGTACAGTATTTTTTACTTTCAGATAAGATAGAGAAATTTTGGACCATCTGTCCAGATTTGTTTGTTGTTCATGTCCCCACTGGGTAAATTCACCCCATTTATTTGTCCTGGTGACCATCATTACTAAATTTCAACAATCTGAGTTGTCATCAGAACAATAGGTTAGGAAAAATCCTCCAGATCCTAGAACAAGTCTTGGAGGTGAAAATTCATTTTGGAGAGATTTCATTTCAGTTCCTGAAGGCCTAAGGCTAGCATATCGACAAACAGCCTGACCCTGCTCTGTAATGCTGCAGCGTTGACAATTGTCCTTGTGTAAATAAAACTTTAACAGGGTACATTGATGACCTTCATACAGGAAATTAAAGTAATTTAATTTGATTTGTTCATACAATCCAGGAATTTCAAGTTGGAATTCATAGTTTGTTAGCGATCTGTACTATACATGTCAAGGGTAGGCATAGTAGGGTTTAGCCAATCTGGCCGTTGAATGATGATGAACTGGTAAAGTCTGGTGGCTGAATTGGCTGATACCCGTTGGTATGCTAGGGCTCTGACAATTCGGCTGCTGGACAATGATAGCTGTCATCATCGAGCAGTCTACTATAACTGTCAGGTTATAGTATTTAGTTTCTGGAGATAACAACACAGATATAATTCTCTTTTTACATGATTTGGATTGTTTATTTGGAGAGATGAATTATGAAATATATTTTTAGGAAAAGATTAATAGGTAATAAATGAATAATAATAATAATTCATTTTAATGGATGAAAAGTGGCATAATAATGCGAAACTAAAAAGGAATAAAATAACTCAATTTAATTCCATTCAATTATATTTCACTGTAATTTCCCACAGCATTGCATTAGGATTTCAGACTTTGCTCTGTCCTTGGTGCTGAAAGTGCTGCGGAGATGTTGTCCTTGTTTTTTAAATTCTGCATAGCATTCCACAAATTAATTTTATCATAACTGTCTAGTCCTGCTAACATACTCCTAAAATAATTTAACATTTGAGTACATAAGAGAGATATGTCATAGCCACCCAGTTGACTGTTACTGGCTAAGCCAATGAAAAACATGAAATTATTACTCAGTTCTAAATTTAATTGCCTATTTTTGTGACAGATATACTAATGTGTTATATTTAAACATAGCCTTGTTTCCCTGTATAGTTTTAAGTTTGAGTAATTGAAAAAGTTAGAAATTTTACTTTATATTGCTGATTTATATTATATTATATTCTTAACTGAACTTTTTCTTAACCACAATATGTGGAACAACCATTCTCAGTCTGGACCATGGACCTCTAAAGGATCCTTGAGCTGTAAATGATTGGCCTTCCATTTGCTGGTGCTTGCATAATTCTTGAGTCAACTCAACTTTAGGAACAAGCAGTATGACTATAGAGATAATTGTCTTTAGGGTGGCATGCAGACCACCATGGTAAGAAGAACCTTCTTCTTCTAGCTGACCTGTAACGTAAGAGGCGTTTTGCCACTGACAAGTTACTAATAAATTGGTATTACAGGGGTAAAAAGGTTGTGAAAGGTTGGTGTAGGTTATCATTTTGTCTTGGACGTCATGACTCAAACACTCTTGTCTGTTTTTATTCTTATAAAACTAAACCAACACCCCCAACTCATAACACTCTAAGACCTAGAGCACTCTCTAAAACACTCCTACTAAAACCTACCCCTTCCAAAAAGGTAAGTACCAATCACTTTTCTATGATTATTTAGTTACCTAAGCTTGCATGACCAAAAAAGCTTCAGTTGCAAGACCCATTTTGGAATAGGACATCCATAATCCAGATGATCCCAACCACCTATTCTCCACTTTTCATTTTTAAAAACACACTGCCTTCAAAAATCAAATAACCTGCCAGTTGCCACATATCAAAATGAATGAATTAAACTCAACATAAACCTGTTACAGTTTCCTGTAGGGCAGGAGAATTGGAATGATTTATCCATTGTTGCCAACTCCCACTCTGATCTGCTCTCCGTGAGATACTTCTACCGACTTCTAGACCCTCCTGGCAAAAACCTATCCCATCCAATAGGGTAAGTACCAATCACTTTTTTTTTATATTTCTAATTTTTCAATATTTACCTAACCTTTTTTAAGACTCATAAAACCCTCTGTTGCAAGCCCTGTTTGTGAAAGGACAGAAACTCAACCCACAGGAATGACAGTAATCTGCCCATCCCTTGCAATTGGTCGAGGACCAAAAAAGCCTCTGTTGCAAGCCTTGATTTGGGAAGAGACAATCATATGTGATATGGGTACAACCCATTATTCTTCAACTTTCTTATTTTGACAAGCACAGTTTTCAAATACTCAATGACTTCCACCAAGCTGCCATGACGAAAGCAGATAAATAAAATAAACTTAAGTAAACCCAACATAAACTCACCAAAGCATTCTGTATAACAGGTGTATTATATAACTCATCCAATGATAGCAAAACCTACACACACCACCCAGAGATACTTATACCAAGTGTGATAGATGACCCCTCTTGAAATATACCTAATCTAACAAGTATGTATCAATCTCTTCCACACCTAACTTTATCATGACCCCAAAATAGCCCCTGTTGTATGCTCTGGCTTGGGAAGGAATATCAATACCTGAGCAATATTCTATTCTTTTTTTTGACAAGCAAAGCCTTTATGACCTGAGCCCTGGCTGCCATGACATAGGACACAAGAGTCAAGCTGATTATGTTTTTTATGACCCTTATTTCATAACTTTCTGTTTCAATTAATGGTTTGTTGTACAATGCTGATGTACCGGTGCTACCCCTTTTCACCCACCTTCCCCTCTTTGTCTATCATCCTCCTTTCCCTTCTCATCTTCGCCTTTTTTGTTGATACCCCAAATGTTCTACCAGTTAAAGTTGTAAAATGTTACTGAGACATCCTGAGTTATAGGTTTGGATGTGAATTGTTTGTAATCGCCACTACAACGTTATAGTAATTGTACTGATGGAACTGTTTACTTTTTTTTAATATGGACAAGTTTTGTTTTGTTATTTATTCTCTGTACCTGGCAATGTCTCAATAAAAAAATCTTCAATCAAAAAAAAAAAATGATCAGCCGGTAGAAGTTGGATCAGAATTTGTTTAAACTGGCATAATGAAGATAAGGAGAACCTAGCCACTAACTTGTGCATGTCAAATTAAAAAAAATACAATAATTAATTATTTAATATCAATTTATAATGTCCTTTTAACAATAATGTTTCATTGCCAATCTACTTTATGAACTTTGTATAAAAATGATTAGCATGATTTATACTCCTTCTGGGACTTTCTCAACAGGCGCCAACGTCATCATCCTAGCTGAACCTGCGGCTCCCTATAAAGTTTGTTGTGATTTTAAATGATAAAATTGCGTGACCTTTGTCGTATCAAAAAACAACGCTTGTCAAAAATGCTGCAGGGAGCCTGGTGACTGTTAGAGATACATTGTGACTGGCGTTGTGATACCAGCTATTAAGCTACTGGCGGTTTTATGACTTGATGTACAGCCAGTTTGATTAACCTCACGAATTTTAATGCTTTATGATACAAAAAAAAAAGCTAGGCAAATAATGGAAGTTTGATTTAAACAATTGAAGAATCTACGCAGAGTATTTGGGATGCAGGCAAGCTAACGGCATCATATATTTTTATGTAGAAAAAGTCTTTTTTATTATTCCTGAGTTTTATTCTGATAATTTAAAGGACATTTCCCATTGCATTTGTTATGTATTGTCTGTCTATGTAAAACACAATGTTACTATGCGTTAGGTGAATGGTAAGATGTTTGTATGTATTATAATGCATTGTATATTTGAAGGTCAGGATTAAGTGTTGACTATATAACATTGTGTAAGGTTGTTTAAACACAGAACTGATATATTTGTGTCAGGGAAGAATGGAGGTTGTTGCTTCATTTGAGACAGTTGTCCTCGTGTAACCTTGTATTGAATAATCTTAAACTTTTCTTACCATTATAGAATGCTGTGTGTAAACAAAGGGCCTGATTTATTAAAGGTCACGAAGACTGGAGAAGATAGACAATCATGGGAGAACCCAGGACAGTGAATGGAATAGCAGCTCTTAGATCTTTTCTCTCTACTTATCAGCATGCGCATTAGCTCATAGGCACTGCATGGAACTGAATGGAGTGATTGCAAGGTACTGCTGATGCCGAATGAAATTCAGGTATTTATATCGCTTGCATTAAAAAATAAATTTTTGCTGAGGTGCATTATTCTGTGTCATTCATACCCTTCTGGATTTTAACTTTAATCTCCCTTATCCCGCAACAGCAAATACTTAGATTTCCATTTCTCTTCTTCTGCTCTGTTCACTGCTGGCAGTATTTTTGAGTATAGGTCATCCCATGTGACCTAATCCAATCTCCACTGACAAATATGAAGTTCAAAGTCCTATTTAAAGCAAAATTTAACACTTTTATAGGTGGAAAGCCATTCCTGCGCAATCTTAGTCCAGTATGTCCCTTCCCGTTGTCCTTATTTCTAGCGTGGACTGGGCACTTCTTCTGTCTTCTTCCTTTTTCTACTTGTGTCACCCAATCTCACAGGGGACCCACAATCCTGAAAATGTAAACCAAAATGTGCCAATCCCACTGCCCAAGAGTTTTGTTTTGCATTCCAGGAAAGCACCTTCTGCACATGCCCAATCTTGGACATATGTAAAAGCAGCAGCCCACTGCCTCCCGGAATATGTGACAAATGTATCCCCGGAGGCTGCAGTTTCCCCATTCAAGATGGTAGGGGAGGGGGTCTCCCCTTTGTATTAATATATATATATATATATATATATATATATATATATATATATTATATATATATATATATATATATATATATATATATATATATATATATATATATCCGGTGACCCAAAAGCTTACACAGAAAGTTTTTTCTTGCTCTTGATGGCTAAATGATATGGCTACACAGAGCAATAAACATAAATATACGCACCAAATTTTACATTTAATAGCAATTTTGGGGCTGTCATGTGACTAATATTATTGTCCTCTGTTAGCTGTGGTTGAGGAAGTATTCAAAGCACCTAATTTTTTGCCCATACAGTACAGTATATTGCTGAAATTGTCTGGTCTGCTGGAACAATGGTCAGTCATCTGAGAAGAACCAGCTTGAATGAGTTGTATGAACATGGGGCTATGTTTAGCAGGTAGGAAGCCAATAGTTAGTACAGATGCACACATTCAAGAAGAAAAGTAAACCGGCAGGATATACAGCAGGATGATGAATATTTCCAAAAAATTTACAAACAAAATTGGTACAAAAACTTTACACTGAAAAATCGAGACCCAATCTTGTACTTTCCAGTTTTTGGGTTTACAGCTATATTAACTTTCGTTCTACTTTACTATAGAATCCTTCTCATTATGACTTTTCCTAATAATATCTCCATGGTAGAAGATCTATTTCAAACTGCATGAAAGAATTTTAATAAACAGGGGCTCTGCACAAGCTGTTTTTTATTTCTGGTTGAAGTGGACATGTATAGGCCCCTGCACTAATTACACCTGTCAGCCACAAGTGTGAAATGTTCATTAGAATGTCAGCAAGCTTTTTTGTAGCAGCAGAAACGAGCAATAATTAGTTATTTTTTCTCTCTAAAAAAAAAGACCTGAATGTCATGGAGTCAGTCTTGCTGTTCCAATACTGACTGTGAGACATGCCTGGAGCTGCAGAGACATCCAAACAAAGTCTTCTGCTCTCTTATTTATTGTGTCACTGACGCCTTTATCCCTTTGGACGTTAATGAGAACAATTTTCTCGTGTTTCTGCGTTCCTTCGTTGCTGTGATAACAGCCTTTCTGTAGCATCCTAGCTTCTTGGCTCATGCTGATATCTTAATAAAATCCCCACTAGATCAGTAATAAGTGGACCATTACACAAAACCGCCGGAAAATGAAAAATTTCAGGTTCGTGAGGTGTAACAAAGACACAGAGACATCTGTACGCATCTTATCCACAGGCTAGCCTGGCTGCTCCAGGCTTCATGCAGTCATCCCTCCGACAAAGAGCAGGCTTCGCTGTGTAAATCTGTGAGAGTGGAAAGCCGGATTAAAATTCATGAATCTGCAGGCCGCGATTGATAGCTCTGCTTGGTGTAGTCTTGTAAGTTTGTCAGAAGTTTGATGGCTACATGCCGTTTAATTCCTAGCTGAATAATAATGCTAAATGATGGCAACAGTCAACAATTTACATTCATTTAAAGCAGAACTCCAATTTGTTTTAAATTTTCCATTGTCTTGTAGTTTTTAAAATGTCAGTAAACCCGAAAATGTATCTTTCATCAGAAGCTCCTAAATATTTTCCATGATTTGATCGCAGTGTTATGATCTGGGATGCCTGTGGTGGCAGTGTTTTGATCTGGGGTGCTTCTGGGGGCACTGTGATTATCTGGGGGGCCTCTGGGGGCAGCGTTATGATCTGGGGTGCCTCTGGGGGCAGCGTTATGATCTGGGGTGCCTCTGTGGGCAGTATTATGTTCTGAGGATGCTTCAATTGGTCAGGTCGGGTTCAGCAACGTTATCTGCCCCGAAAATCTAACTACCTGAATAAACTGAATGACCAAGTTTTTCCATCAATGGATTTTTTTCTTCTCTAATGGCCCCAGCTAATTTCAAGATGTCAATGACAAGAGTCAATGGGCGCAAATTCTGAAAGAGTGGTTCATAAGATAGCATTTTTGCACATGGATTAGCCACAGAGACCAGACCTTAACCTTACTGAGAATCTTTTGGTTGTGCTGGAAAGGGTCAGACTTTCGGATCATGAATACAGTGTAAAAAATAATGCATCTCCAGAAGGCAATAAATGTTGTGACATTGAACAAGCTTATTAAAATAATACTCCGATAGTCCTGTGCCGCAATCATCGCGAAAGGTGGTCCAACAAAATATTAGAATTGTTTTGGCCAAGCAGTGTAAGTGTGAAAATCTTGTCTTGACCCAAGTATACTTGGGTTCTCCCCGTGTTTGCGTGGGTTTCCTCTGGGTAGTCCGGTTTACTCCCACATTCCAAAAACATGCATTTAGGTAGGGATTGTGAGCCCCTTTAAGAGACAGCTAATGACATGACTATGGACTTTGTACAGCGCTGTGTAATATGATGGCGCTATATAATTACTGTGTAATAATATTATTAATATAATAAATGCAATGTTAGATAATAAGTAAGTCTATAATTCTCCACTGTCTTATATCCATTGCCAAACCCCAAAACTAATAAATGGAACATTAGAAAAAGAAAACATAGAAGAGAGAAGGGTTTTTCGGCACCTTAAAATAACCTTAACTTGTGAGATAGTGATTAATAGTTGGTAATAATCATAAAGACCAATAACTATACAGAGCTAACCTTATTAATATGCGGATCAGGAGATGCATATGTTTAAATACATAGTAAATAAAGAACAGAATAAGAGTGGATATAAGATTGTATGTAAGTGTTGGAGCGTAGAAAGGTGCGGTCGTCTCTGTTTCCAACACGTTTTTTAGAGTAGAGACTTATACTAATACATAACATGACAAACAAAAAGATATTCATAAACTTATGAGCAATTCAAATGATACATACATGATACATTCTTAATTATTTACAACACATATATTAGTTACCATGTAATATAGTTCTCTCCACCCCCTCTTCTATAATTTGATGTCTTGAATTTACCATTATACGCGTACTGGGAGTCTTTTACTTTATATAATGGTATTTATTTTTTATTTTTACTATTGGCTGTACAAGCAAAAGGATTTTCAAACCTTTTTCCCCTTCTTTGTTCCTTGTTTCTTTTCTCTTGTTGTATTTCTTTGCATCTTTTCTTGTTTCCTTTGTTATCCCTTTGTTGCATTACAATCTGCTACTTTTATAACCTGAAAAACAATAACAGTTTAAAATATAAAATACATTGGAATATATATAATGCTTCTTTATATATGAAATGGCAACTCTTTTCTAGCCGTTCCTCCATCATCTGCGTTGCCACCCTACTTGTTTATGAACCATTTATCTGTGCAAACTATATCCCCGCCTTCTTAGTCCCAGGGTTAAGGACATCCAACATATGGACGACTCCTAGATATGTACAGGGGTTTGCATGACTTGCAGAAGAAGTCTTTTGGTTGTAACTCTATAATGAGCAAGACAAACAGTTGTTTCTTTTTGCAAATGAAAGTACAGCTTGCTCCAAAAGTTAATGAATGTCTAGGCCCTGTAAAGTTTTTTTTGCTTTGTTTGTGATTTGTGAGGATTTTATACAGTAGCTGACACCACGCTGCCTAATACAATGTTGAGACAAACATCTGTCCTAATTGCATTTAATAAAATAATGTACCTGTTCCGACTTACATACAAATTCAACTTAAGAACAAACCTACAGTCCCTATCTCGTATGTAACCCAGGGACTACCTGTACATCTGAAATTGAGAAAAATTGTCTGTATACCAAGTATCTTAGCTTTACCCACACAGCAAACTGCACAGCTGGAGGATGTGAAGAATGATCATGTGACTGCCATTAATACAAAATAACTAAAAGCTTTTTTTACTTTTTGTTGCCATCATTTTAATTTATTTAATATATGGTCATACTGCAATATTGATGTAAATGGGATTACATATACTATAATAAAACTGCTTGTTTCTTTGCATATTCAGCTTTTTCCTTTAGCTGTCCCATGCTGACTATCCACAACATAGTGCAGTGTTAGTCCTCACCAAGTGAGATTAAAACCCAATTTAGTTTTGGTCCCCCGGTAGCCTATTAGTATAAAGTAAGCTCCAGGCCGCTATACTCATCTGATTTCCACTGCTTATCATCTTACAGGTTGAATGAGATCCAGCCCCATTCAAATTACTATCCTCAAGTTAAGTGCATTTAAAGTTCTGCCTCAAGCCCTGCAATCACTGGTCCATGGTGCAGCAAACATATAATGTGGTTCAGGTCTCTGCAGTATTTAAGATATGCCAATTGCCAAAAAGTGAGTCAAAGAAACCTGTGATGACATTGGAGACAAAGAAGCCTGTAAAATTTATAAATTTTTTTTTTGCAGCTGCAGGGTTGCTACAATGTGGGGATGGCAAATTAAAGGAAGAGAAGTGAGGGGACCGGTAAGCCTGGTGTGGGGCTTTGAACCTACTTTCAGCAAACCCAGGACATTATGGAGACAATAACATCAGCACACATCAGGTTTGGACTCCCAGGAGAATGTTGCAACCTAGAAGGTAGTTGGATTCAAGGTATGTGAAAACAAAATTTTAAAGTGAGTGTAGGGGGAAGGATGGTGGGGATTTTGGGTATCTTCTGGTTATCTGCCAGTGAGTTTTAAAACATAAAGATACTGTAAATGTCTAAATGTGTGTTTTTCAAATGATGTGCTGTTTGATATCATTTTTATGTAAATTTCATAAATAATTTTCAATATTCCCTATGTGAAGCTTTCATGAAATATATTCTTGGTGATGCTTTTATAAAAGATTAATTTGCAAACCTTGCAAAGAGCCAACAACTCAATCCAACCAACCAGCCTAATTCAATGAATCTACAACTGTGAACCTTTTACCTGTACGCAGCAGAAAGGTGAACACCAGGCTGTAAACCTGTTTTCAAGGAATACAGCAGTCAGTGTTCTATTGGCTTGATGAATATCAAGAGAGAAACTATCCTGAAGTGAACCTTGGATGTTGAGATTTGCAGGAACACTATTTGCGAACACAAAACCTGCAGGGGCACCGGGATTTGTATGATTGTGTTTCTCTGAGCTGGCATCTCCAAAAATAGATACCTAAAAAAAGAGGTGCCATCTGTGAGAGGTATTGTATCATCCACACTCCTCCTTGTTGCACCACCAACTTCTCTTGGTCTTCTGGGTTTGACAAGTTTCTTCAAGGTTTTGACTCCAGCCAACAGATATTGTCATTGTCCATGCACCCTTGGGGTCTCCTCTCCATGTCTTGTCTTGTCTCAAAGTCTTCTTGGAAGGGGATGAGAAATAAATTGGATACATACAGCAACAATAACCTGGCAGGTGATCTTAGATCTGACCAATCTTTAGAACCTACAATTCCAGAATGACTACTGATCACAAATCAAATAAATCTGCTTGAAAATATTCAAATGAACCCAAATGGGTTTCCTCTGATTACAACTTTGGATACTAGTCTTCTAAATGTATTTTTCCTTAGTCTTTCCATTATTTATTGTTTTCCTATTTATACCACCTTAACAGACAGTTTTGATGGAAGGGACAATGTCTTTCTAAGAAACATTTTTCATATTACAATGGCTTAAAAACGACAATGTCACCTGCACGGCAAACTGCCTTGGGCCATTTCTCTGGCTTTTCGTAAAACAAGACTCGACAAGCTCGGAATGAAGCGGATAACATTGTTACTTATTTATCATTGTTCTCCAAACTCACAGATGTACCATCTATTACTTGGTGAAAGAAAACATAGGAGAAGAATATGAATTACATTAAACACATATAAAACTCTTTGCTGTATCTCCATGAATATGTGACCTTCTACACAATACTTTAAACTTGGACTAGGATACAAAAGACCAGAAACAAATGGTGGACATATAATGGGCATGGTTCAATACCCAAGAGACCAAGGTCAATGGAGTTAGCAACACATGTAGGAAATAATAGATCTTTATTTAATAAAGATAAATCCAATTCAGGTCCAAGGATATTGAATGACTTTCATTTTTATTCAGCACCCACCCAACAATAAACCTCTGCTTACAATGAGTTGAGTAAAAACAAACAATTAAGCTATTGTTATTTTGTTCAGAATCCTAAACAATAACTCACAAGGTCATTTTTTTTATAACAGCGGTTGTTGATTCAATGCAACTGGAAATAACATAGGGAACTTTTTAGTAAATTAATATAATTGGGATTGATCTTCTGTTAAACTCCATATAAACTCCATGATAGTAATCATACATCGAGGCACTTACCAGAATCAGTGCATGTTAAACAATAAAAGCACATTTTCTTTAGGATCAACATATATTAATCAATTAAATTTAAAGGATTTATTTTAATAAAATTCCTGCAAGCTTTTGGGTTTTACTGTTAGATTAAAAAGCTAGTAACACAAATAGAAAATTGAATTCATATTTAATGGTTTCTGGGTTCCATTATCATTTTAGTGTTCTAGTGTTCCAAGCATTTCCTATGTATTATGAGGAACAGATGGAACAGAGAAATAT
Source organism: Pyxicephalus adspersus (assembly GCF_032062135.1). Classification (NCBI taxonomy): domain Eukaryota; kingdom Metazoa; phylum Chordata; class Amphibia; order Anura; family Pyxicephalidae; genus Pyxicephalus; species Pyxicephalus adspersus. The sequence continues at coordinate 34,682,489 of NC_092869.1, forward strand.
GGCTTCATTACTTTTTTTTTTACTGTATATATATATATATATATATATATCAGTATACATTAGATAGGACAATGCTTTTATGTTTAACTGGCTCCTTGGCCAATTCTTATCCAGTTGTCTTTATAGAGTCACAGACTACAAAGAAAGGAAAAGGAGATATGATAAAAGAAAGGGCAAATAAAAAACAAATACAAGAAGATATAGAGAGTAAAATGGGGCATTAAGAAGGAATAAAGAATGGGAAGAAGAAAGGAATTGGGGAGGAAGGGAAGGAAAAAAAAAAGGGAGGATAAATAGGTGGAATTGATGGAAGGCAAAAAAGAAAGGGGAGTGGAAAAAGAGGAGGGAATAGTAGAAAGGGGGATAAAAAGGGAGTCAAGGAAGAAAGTGAGAAAAGATTATTATTATTACACAGTATTTATATAGCACCATCATATTATGCAGCGCTGCACAAAGTCCATAGTCGTGTCACTAACTGTCCCTCAAAGGGGCTAACAATCTAATGCCCCTACCATGGTCATATGTCATTTACACAGTCTAAGGCAGGGGTGGGAAAACTTTTTCAGTCAGGGGTCACAATCTGAAAAAAAATTTGTCAATGGTAGAGTGAGCGGGGGTATGCCACTCCCCTGAATGTGACATCATGATGGCATAACCCTGCCCAGTCTCTCATTGCAGATCTGAGCCTGTGATAGGAGAGTGGGCGGGTTGTGTGCAGGGACAAAGCACGCCCACTCTCGCATCGCAGACTAAGATCCAGAGACGTCTTCCGCGGCTCTGGCCGGTGCCCCCCTTCTCCTGGCCCTGCTCGGAGTGGTCAGAGCCGCGGAAAGGGCCGGAGAAACATCACCATTGGGGTGTATATGGCCCGCAGGCTGTAGTTTGCCCATGCCTGGTCTCAGGTCAATTTTGGAGGGAAGCTAATTAATCTCACTGCATGTTTTTGGGATGTGGGAAGAAAATGGAGTACCCAGATGAAAACCCACACAGACACAGGGAGAACCTGCAAACTCCATGCAGATAGTGTCCTGGTCAAGATTTGAACCTGGGAACTAGCGCTGCAGAGGCAACAGTGCTACCTCTTAGCCACCATAGACGGAAAGGCAAGGAAAGGCAAGGAAAGGCAAGGAAAGGCAAGGAAAGGCAAGGAAAGGCAAGGGAAGGCAAGGGAAGGCAATGGAAGCCAAGGGAAGGCAATGGAAGGCAAGGGAAGGCAAGGCAGGAAATGAAGAAGAGATAAGAAAGATAAAAGAAGACATTGGAGAGTGAGATATTGAGACATTAAACTTGACACATATAGGACTCGATTTTTTAAACAGGGAATCAGACATCCTTTTATTTCCTTTCGGGAATCTTCCAGGTCCATGTGTTTCAATGTCAGTAAATGATTCCAACCAGTGAATGTTTAAGAGAATATCAGATTTCCTGTTTTAAATAGTCCATATAGTTAAGAGATATAAGAAAAGAAGATGAGAAAAGAAGAGTGAATTAGAGTAGAAAAATAATCAAAGTAGTAGAAAGACAAAGACATAAAGTATAGTGAGAGAGAAGGTAATGAGAAAGTCAGGTGGGTAAAGAGGAAGAGAATACCCCATAATGTTAAAATTCCATCCAACTTATTTTTGTCAATATAGCTACCAATCAGAATGTATTTTTTTTTAAATTCTGCATTTGAAAAGCAGATGAAATAAATAATTCATTATTTTTCTTCTTTTGATGTCCCTTTGACCTATAGATTTATTGGAAAATTACAAATTTTAGATTTCAAGCATTTTTTCAATTATTAGAGTGTATATTCATATTCATGAACCATGAATGCTTGTACCCCTAAAATATATTAAATGTATGCAAACATGCAAGAAGATTTTTAGAAGTATCACAGGCGATCTAGATTTAAATACAGTTTATTATTGCATTCTGTGCTACCTAACAAATTTGCTTGCTCTTGTTTATGCCCACAAGAATTAGTTTTATGGTAGGGCAATTTTGGCAATTACTGGTGGCCCCCAACTTTTCCAGAGCATAACAGAAAGGATGCAGAGAGCTGGCCATCTATGTATGTAGGTCCCACTTATTTATTTTTGTACAGAGCCTTTTTCGGGGGCTTAAATGCCATTTGCCGTTTAAACTGGGGGAATATCAACATTTGTGTATATAATTTCCTGAACATGTGGACATCCTAAAAAGAAATGCAAATAAGTCGCAAGTTCATTCTGCTGAGATATAGCTAAGTAAAAGCTGACCACAGTCAACATTAACTTTCAAACTTTAAAGTCCATTTTCTCCATCAGTACATGACAGGCGTTTAGTATATTTAATAGAAAACTCATTTTTTTTCATTTGAGGTATTGGATTTACATGTGGCAGCTCTGTCACTAGTAGCTCCATTTAACTGAATTTGGCACTTTTATCCAATTCCGCTGAACTGAAATGGATGGCAGCGTGTCCATTCCTTCCCCCTTTAACAGAAATTATTACAGATAAAGCCAGCTTCATTCATAAATAAACCATTACTTCACATCTTTCAGAAATTAATTGAAAAGAATTTAAAAGAGAGGGATTTTTTTTTACCTTTAAACAGGGTGTCATGTTTGAATTACCTCTGTAATTTAATATAATATAAGTGATGTTAAAATTAGCAGAGTGTTCTCCGAGAAGAATATTGGGCTGTAAGAACTTAGTTGACTCTGTGTTGGAAAGGCAGAAAGCGTAGACACTATCAATCAGGGCTGAAATAAGTGTTAATGAATTATGACCACAAATTGAAACTCTGCTTCATGACTCATTATTAACCACATTACAATGTCAGAAGTATATTATTCACAGGGATGCGTGATGCAATAAGGGCCGATTCAATGGGTAGATTATTAATAATCCCCGAAGTGTATATTGAGTATTGCACCTCTCCTAATCTTTACATTGATTTCTTTCCCAGCACACAATGCTGCTGAATTGATTTCTAAGAGTTTAACCAGACACTGGGCATGATTTATTAAAATTTTCCAAGACTGGAGAATATAGACTATCATCGGAGAACCTGGGTGATGTAGACATGGTCCAGGATTGAAAACATTTGCCACCTAATAGCAAACATAAACTTGTGCCCAGACTATGGGCATTTAAAGATATACCAAATACTAAAAAATAGTAAATGAACTCTAAACCAAACCCTTTGTGACCCTTTGTTCCTGTAAATGCAGGAACAATGGACTAATTAATCCTTAAAATTCACAACAGAAACCTTGAAGTCATCTAAGTTGTTCTCACAGCAGCTCAGCAGCCCAAAGAACAGATAAAAGATGGGTAGAGTCCTCACAACAGCAGGATTTAAAAATAGTAGCTCAAATGAGTTATACAGATCTCTAGAGTATTTTCATTATTTTACTCAATCCTTTGCAGGTAGACTAATTCACTTTATATGTTTTACTGAAGTGTCCATCGAGCAGCTGATTTAGTTATTTAATACCTGAGGCACAGCATTGGACATTCAAGTATATACATATTGTTCTGAATCCATCTGAAGATCTAAGATTTGAACCATATCCACCAAGTTCATATATATATACATAAATATCTTCAAAAAGGGCCAAAACTGCTAAGGTTAGGCCGTTTTTTCCCCTTTTACACTAAAGTCAATTGGGGTACTCTTCTTTTGGAGACAGCAGAACCCGATAAGCATTCCCCATATCCATGTTTCTAAGTCAGGGTTCCATGGAACCCTAGGGTTCCTCAAGAGGTTGCTAAGGATTCCTTGAGCAATGAGCAGTTTGTGACTCTCAGGTCAGTTACCACTGATACCAATGATCTTTTTGCTTACCTGTAAGGGTTGTAGCCTTCCTAATGGCCAGGAATGTAAAAGTCATTCTTCCAACTGACCATCACTCTAAGATACTGTGAGCTGTGTAACTTTAACAGGGGTACTCCAAAACTGGAAAATTATTTCAAGGGGATCCCTCATGATTAAAAGGTTGAGATACAATGCTCTATTCATACAATTAATCATGGTATCTGACACAATTGGGTAAATTAGGTAAAGATATTGTTATGCCACACCTTATTGTTAGTCATATCAACTGTATATTCCATTTGTATTTTTGCTTTTCAACTAGAGTGATCTCACCTCTGAGGTGTGTGGAAATTTATACAAAGCCAAGTTTTAGTTGCTCCCCCCCCAAAAAAAAAAAAAAAATGGTAAAATGGGCTGATTGTGCAAGAAAATTGTTACAATATACTGACATATGATTTTGACATTTTTTGTTGTGAACCTGACAAAAGTGAAAAATTATTTTAAATCCAAAAGTCTGTGTGTAGATTTCTGTGGACGGTGATTCTATGGATGACAGAACACAGCTCTAAAATTTTAATAAAGTTACATGGTCAAAACACATCAACAGGAACTTCTACCAATAGTCATGTCACCAGCTCACTTCGAAGTGTTTTCTGTCAAGTAAAGGATGAAATATACAGACAACCAAATCCAATCCCACCATTTACTTTTCATTATTTTCTTTTCCTTTTTTGGACTAAAGGTTGTCTTTCAAAAAGTTGTTACAAAACTTAACTTCATATCTTTGGATGGGACTGTAAAAGACCAGGTAACAATTTAGGTTCAATTTGAATAGGTTCAATTAATTTGTAAAAGGCATTGCTTTGAGGCATATCTGTTTTCTTTGAAATTATTTAAAAGCATGTTATGATTATATATAGCAAATCTCTAGCTGTTTGTGCTACTTTCTAGTCATTACTTAACTTGCAATCTCTGCAGGAGTGTAGGAAGTCCATGCAGTGGAAGATCTGAAATACCTAGATAAAACCAATAAAAGCAGGATTTTAAGCAGGGGATTCCTAATCTTAAATGTTTGTAGGCATAACCAAAAAAGGCCATGGTCAATATTGTGGGTATGGTTTCAAGGTATATGGCTGGTGCCATATTTTTCTCTTGGCTTTTGTTTGGACAAAATAGGGACCGGGATACACGGGAAAACTCCCCCTATTCTTGATGTCCGTGCCAGTGCTGTGCCAAAACTAATGACCCCTTTAGCATGTGCCAGGGCCAGGATTGATAACATCCAGCAGATTTCAAGGCCAGCAATGTTAGCTCCCAGTAAGTACCAGGGCCAGCAATAATAACTACAATGCTGTGTCAGCAATGATCATTTTCAATAAAGTTCAGGGCCAGTAATATTAACTTCCAGCAAGTATCAAGGCCAGAAAAAATAATTTCATTATATTTAGGGGCCAGAAATGTAACTCCCAGCAAGTTTTAGGGCAAGCATTAATAACCACCAGCAAGTGCCAGGGTCAGCAATAACCCACAGAATATGTCAGGCTCAAACATAACCCCAGCAAGTGTCAGGGCAAGCAATGATACCCTCAAAGAGTGGCAGAATCATACATACACCGTACTCCAACAATTACCTTCTGTTTAACTAGTACCCTCCTCAAAACAAAACATGGGCAGGTATTATCTTCAGACTGGTTGATTACATGCTTGACAAATAAATATTATAAGCTGCAACCATATTCGGCTGGGGCCAGAACCCAACACATATAATTTATAGTAATTGACATACAGTAGGTGAGAAAGTTTAAACTATTACATACAATGTTTTAAATGCAACATCTGCTTTAAATTATTCTGTTACCCATGGTTACAATTTATACATTCACTGCATATTTCAACTGTTTTTAACAAATGTAAAAAAAAGATTAACATCTGCTTTTTTTGCTTCTTTGTTAATTAAATCTGTACTTTGCATCAACATAAACACTTTCCACTTCTTAACCTTTCATTTTTTCTCTACTTAAATCTCTTTCCCATATTAAGCTAATAAATGTACGTAATAATTTGCATCCTACTGAAATTTTGACATCCGAAAGCTGCCATTGCTATGGTTACCTAAACCCTCTCCCGTCTCGGCTGCTAAATAATGAAGTCACCTTTTTCTTTATATGAATTGCCTTAAATTCCTCTGCCGTATTTAATAGTATGAGAGGTTTTTGCTGGATAGGATTTATAGAAAAGGTCTAGATGTCAGCATTAATTTTATTTTATTGAGCTATTGTTATTTTTTTTTAATGTTGGTAAAAACGGTTAGGAGTTTTAATAACCAAAAGTATTCCAGCGATACACCGTACACTTACTGGACTTTTTTTTTAGGTACACCTTAGTAGTTGCTGGTTGGATACCTTCAGAACATAACATTTCTGTGGCATGGATTCAACAAGATGCTGGAAACATTCCTTATAGATTTTAGTCCATGTGATCCATGTGATAGCAACACACAATTTGAGCAGATTTGTCAGCTGCAAATCCATAATTAGAATCTCCCAGTCCACCACATCCCAAAGCTGCTCTATTGGTCTACGATCTGGTGACGGTGGAGGTCATTTGAGTCCAGTGAACTCATGGTTTAAGATACTAGTTTGAGATGCTTTAGGCCTAATGACATTATCCGGCTGGAAGTAGCCATCAGGAGATAGGTACATTGTGGTCATAAGAGATGGACATGGTCAGTGACAATACTAAGGCTGTGCGATTTAGGAAAGTGCTCAGTTGACACTATTGAGCCAAGAAAATATCCTCTACATCAATACACCTTCACCAGCCTGAACTATTGATGGATACGTTCTTTCTTGTTGTTGATGCCAAAATCTGAACCTTTTATCTGAATGTTGATTCAGACAAAGCAAAATTTTTCCAATAGACTCTTTTCCAATTTTAGTGAGCCTACTTGAACTGTAACCCCAGGTGCTTGTGCCTAACTATAAGGAGTGACACTGGGTGAATTCTCTTGCTGCTGTAGCTCATCTGTTTCAAGGTCCAAAGTGTTGTGTATTAAGAGAATCTATTTTGCATAATTCAGCAATAATAGGTGGTCATTTGAGTTACTGGGCATGATTTATTAAAGCTCTCCTAGGCTGGAGAGGATACACTTCCACCAGTGAAGCTGAGTGATTCAGCAAACCTGAAATTAATTTCTTACAAGTCATTTGCTATTTGTTAGCAAATGCTTTCAATCCTACACGAGATCTATTCCAGGTTTGCTGGATCAGCCAGCTTCACTGATGAAAGTGTTTCCTCCCCAGCCTTGGAGAGCTTTAATAAATCAGGAACACTGTGTCCTTGTTACAAGCTAAAAATAGTTTGGCCATTCTACTCTGAACTTTGGCATCAAAAGGCATTTTTTACCCAGAAATGGCCAATGATGAAGCAGGGAAGACTCTGTGAAACGTGTTACCAAGTGAAACTATCCTATATATGATAATTATGTATTAGGTAAAACTATTCAATTTATGTAAACTGTGTATGAAAAAACTATGTATTTACAAGCCTCTATCACACTGATATTTTAACTATTTTATATGTTCAAATTGTTGATATTTTTTCATATGTGTAATTAATAAATTTTAAATTTTACTGTATTCAATTGTGGTATAATAACGTAAACTAAAAACCCCAATCCTTGGTGCCACAATATTTACAGAAATGGGCACCCAATGGATATTTTCTCTTTTCTGAATGATTCTCTGTAAACCCTAGAAATAGTTGTGTGTTGAAATCCCAGAATATCATCAGTTTCTAAAGTACCCAGACCAGCCTGGCATGCACAAACACACTGGTGCTACGTTTAAAGCCACCTAAATCAACTTTGTTCCCCATTCTAATAATTATTTAGAATTTTAGCAGGTCATCTTGACAAATGTCTACGTGCGTAAATGGATTATGTGGTTACCGCTAGAGATGAACGAGAATGCCTCTGACATTCTCGCGAAAATTTCCCCGAACTTCCGATGGGTCCGTAAAATCATTGATAAGTACAGCCTGGTGACCATGGGAACCAGGGTCAGAGCTGATTGGAGGCACAAAAGTGCTTCCAATGAGCTGAGACTGCAGACGAACTCTCAGTAGAGCTTCTCCATTAAGAGTTCATCTGAGTTAAGTTCCCATGGTCACCGGGCTGATAAGTACAGTCCGGAAAGTGTGGGAACTTGCGGTCACAGCTGATTGGAGGCACGCGAGTGCTTCCAATCAGCTGTGACTGCAGGCGAACTCTCAATGGCGTTTCTCCATTCTCATCATAAGGCCGTTCTTGCTTACAGAAAGGCCCGATTTGCTCTCTCATCCCTAGTTGCCACAAGATTGGCAAATTTGCATTTACAAGCAGTTAAATGTGTGTATGTAATAGCGGATGGTGTGTATGTATGTAAAGGGCTTTAAATGTATTATGTAAAGTGTATTGAAAGCTGAAACTTTTTTTTTTCCTAATTTGAGGAATGGTGGAATCATCAAAAGTCAACTCCAGTTTTCAACCAGGCAGGTTTGGATTGGTGAATTGGTGAGTGTGAGAAGGCAAGGGCCTATCCCATTCCAGTTTGAATGATGCCATGTGTTAAATCCCATCAAACTGTTCTTGACTCTCAGGAGCTGCGAACCATGAATGATATAAATTTACACAGCATTCATAACCTAACCCATAAGGAGTCTTTTAATAACTGGCTAACAGGATTTAATTCCATGCCCTTCCATTAAAGACAAATCTAACCAAACAGTTTAAAAATTATGATGACTTTCCTGAAGGACAGATGCAAAAAGAATGTCAAAGTTTTACATCACTGGTGCAGACTAAAATAGATGTCATGTCCTCATTTGGCTTTCATACATTTAGTGCTAGGTCAAAATTTCATATCTATTTTTATGGATTGAATTGACACTTTCCTTAAAATTCCTCTTGAGGAATACACCATAAAAAAGACAAATGAAAGATAACAGACTGACTCTTAGCAACCTTATTAAAAGTAGCAATGTCAATGACAAGCCTTACAAGAGGCTAAACTCAAGTCAAGATCAGGTATTTGTATTAGCTGAATTTAAAAAATGTTTAAAGTGTTTATCAAGCAGAAAACTGTCCCTGGCTCACCCCATTCTTCAGTCACGGAGACCTAGCATCACATTGGGAATTGACACATTTAAGACATTAAAAATCTTGAACTTCAAAACTTGACCACTTCATTAACTTCATAAACAAATCAAACATTACAATTTGATTTCTTTATTAAATTAGTGAAGTAGTCAAGTTTGAATACACTTAATTACAGATACCTAGTCTAATACTCTTTCTCACATCTTTATCATGTGAATTATGCAAATTTTTAGACTGAATTGCTGATCTTGCCCCCACGTCTGTGTATTGGGATCCATAGCGTTGTCCTTTTGAGATTGTCATTCCTATAAACAATCCTGGTGATCTTTCTAAGTGATAGTCTTCTGCAGCTGTATCATTTTAATGAATTAATATGTTGAATTGTATTCTGAAATATGCTGTGTATGTAATATGTAGTTCTCAGTTGAGTTCCCGATGAGACATACTGTCTACAAAACACATCGAACAACAATTGAGATTGTTTAATCTAAAATGTATTATTTTATAAAAAAAAATAAAATATTTGTTTGTTGTAAGTCATTTATATTCAGATGTTATTGTTATTGTTGCCTGGATCAAGATGCAATGCCTTAAAAATCGTGGTATTTTATTTGTTTTTGTGCTTACATATTGTTAATTGGGATGTGGCATTGATGTAACAAACGTTCACCCCATCTTGGAGTATAGTTTGTAGATTGGACATTACCATAGCTTGATGTTTTCAGAAAACTATGGACAGCGCTGCCAAGCCTTCAACCAGCCATGATCATATAGAAGCTCAGAGACCTAATAATTATGCCACTAAGTCTACCAAATGTTATGTTAGAAAATTGGAAATGTTTATTATTTCATTATCCTGTTAATAAGAAGAAAAAGGAGGAACCAGAAATTGTAAAATGTAAAGAGATTAAACTTAGGTTTAAATTTTCTCCCTGTAAAGCATTGGTACAGTGTTTCTTCATCTTTTACCATGGAGGACCCCTTGAAATAACTTTTAGGTCCTCAGGAAACCCCTTTATAATTACTATATCCACACCACATAGTATATAAGTGTGGCGACTAGTGGGAAGTATGACACCCCTATAGATAGCTGAATTGTCCACAAATTGCTCATAGCAACCTCTACAGGAACCCTAGTTTTTTTTTACGGAACACTGACTGAGGAACTCTGGGTTACTGCCATCAGAGTGTATACGGTTACTTCTATGCTATGTGTTTGATTTATGTATGTACCAACAAAATTTTGTATTAGCTTCTACAAGTTCAGATTTCTTATACCTTCTCATAGGTATCAGCCCTTGCTCCTTGCAACCCATTTCATCAAACTGAGTTAATGAAATGCTAGCTACCTGGCTCTTCGGATGATGTAGCAGCTACTATTATATCAAGTTAATGAAAATCCAGTGTTCTACTTCACTCTGACTCTCCATACTGCATACCTGTGTAAGGTTAGTTGTTTAGAAAATATTGAAGTAAGGCATACTAAAGCAACTTGCATTTTCAGAAGGTCAGCAGTTGCAGGCACTGTCTTTATCCCAGTATAGACATGCCTTGAACTCAAATAAGATGCATGTGTTTGAACATGAACTTGTTGGGTCACGTCTTGGGTCATTTGGCTTGTACTTAACGTGTTTTTTCAATCTTAGCTTGGAATTCCTTAATTCAACTAGACTTCCTTCTGTTGGTTAAGCTTTCTTGCTTATATATAGACCTAATCTGTACTGGCATGGCAGTGCCAGGCAGATGGTGATATTGGGTTCCTCTACCTCCTGCCAATCTGCCTCTCCATCTGGAATTAAGTGGCATCCACAGTATCGTGGCAGATGAAAAGACTCCCTTGAGATGCCATGTCTGTCTCTAAATATAACATTGTGACATGGGGACACGGTAGGGGCATCAACATAAGAAATAACTCACAGATGGTACATTCAATAAAAGAAAGCAGACACATCAAACATTAAAGTATTACATTTTAAAAAAAGAAATGCCTTAGAGTTTTGAAGTTTATTTTTTGTGTGTTTTGAATATACTATACACCTAAAGGCCATGTTTTTGCTTCATGTATATATCTATTCTATATCCACTGCATCAATATCTCTATATTTACTTTTCACAGGTTGCAGTACTTGAGCCTAATTGGTGAAATACCATCACAAGGGGAAGGGAAGAAAGGTCATTGACGAGAGGTATAACTAAAAATTTAGAGGACCCCCTGAAAAAGTTTGGATGCCCCCTTTACCAGTGCTGTTAGTAGGACTGAAAAAAAATCTGGGGCACCCCAAGGGGAGTAATGACACAGTGGGTCTGATTTATTAAAGCTCTCCATGTCTGGAGAACATAGACTACCATGGGTGAACATGAGTGATCCAGCAAACCTAGAATGGGATTGAAAACATTTGCAAAATAATAGCAAACAATTTGAAGAACTTCTGGGAGAGCCTAAATAAATCAGGCCCTGTGTATGTAGTTCATCATGATGAATGGTGAGTGTGGACAAGTTGTACTAACCATGGTAGGGGGTTAAGTGGTATTGCCATATAAGCCTACTATTCTCTGTGTCAAAACTGCACAATGCACAGATTGCAAGGGCCAAATGTATACAAAGTGGAGAGTTCAGGGGTCAGGTGCATGAAATGTGCTGTATTCAGAAGTGTATACAGCTCAGCACATCTTACCATGTAATATTCAGTTTTGTCACCACCCATTACTAAACTACAGCAGATGATTAGCTGTTCATTTTTCAATTCACAATGCCCCTCTTTTTGATAGCTGTAATAGTCTATGCTTGTGACACAGTTGTGGATGGAAGGGTGCTGAGGGCATTGGTGAGCAGCGTTTAAGGTTAAGTACCATTTATGAGTGTTCTTCTCATAGCTGTAATAAAATAATTTACAGCGCAGAAATAACATGGCGTGGCCAAAGGCAACCTGAACACTATTCATGCAGTGATAAGTACACCAAGGTCTATGACCCTGTTTAAGCTCTGAAACTAACTGACACAGAGCTTAGACCCATGTCTCTGACTGACAAAAGGAACAGTGAGAGAACTTTGCAAATTTGGGTATCGGTAGATGGGCAAAGTGTCAATAGAACTTGTCACCTTGGAGAATGGGCCTAGTGACAGATGCCCCCTAACTTGAACCCCTTAACTATTTTCTAGGTTTTTAAAACAAAAAAAAAAAACCTTTAACATCCTCAACCTACAGAAGAGATGCTAAATTATGATTTGTAGTGTTTTTTATTTATTTATTAACTTTAAAAATGTGTTGAATGGTGGGTGATTTAACTTGCATGATAAACTTTAAAGAGTAACTGTAGGCAGCAAAAAGAAATTAGTTGGACTTAGATTTCCTCAATCAAAGTTGTGTCCAATACCTTGCTACCAAAATCTTTCAGATGGTGCAGTGACTTGTAGTTGCACTTCACTTGATGTTTGATTTGATTGGATCTTCGTAGTATTATGGACTAAAGAAAATGGGCATGCTGCTTATTATTCAACCAGCAAGATCATCTTATTATACGGCTCACAATGATTCCTTGTTATCACCCGTTGTTGCATTACGCTGCACTTTCAAATTGCCTGAGCGTACCTGGTCTGCTGGGTTGTTGCAGGGAGGATAAACAGACAGCGTGTTTAGCGCCTACAAGTCTGGCGTGCTTCATTTCATCACAGCCCATGTATTAATAAGGTGATGATACACAGACACAGAGTGCCTCCTGAATACAGAACTGACTTTGCTAGTCGCAGAGCATAGTAATTGTTCATGCTGGAGACTGCGCTTAGATGCTGGGAAGCAAGAAAGAGACAGACGATAGCTGGCAACATTTTTCGGTTCATTTCTTATTCTGGGGGTAGTTTTATTTATATTTTTTTCAGAAAAACACCATTCAGGTATATTTTTAATATTTTATTCATTTCTTGATTAATTTATTGACTGTAGTATGTTCTTATTTTTAACTAACCTGGCCCATAAATGCTAAAAGCTCATAGTCCCATTAAATGATAGTTTTTAGTTGTGACAACACTTGGAGAGTTGAGAACCTTCCTCTAGATGCTGAAAAAAAAATTACAATGTAGTGTCCTAATTTCCGAAGAATCTATAGGTAGCCCCTGGGTTTCATACGAGATAGGGACTGTGGATGTGTTCTTAAGTTGAATTTGTATGTAAGTTGGAACAGGTACATTATTTTATTAAATGCAATTAGGACAGATGTTTGTCTCAACATATTATTAGGCAGCATGGTGTCAGTTACTGTATACAATACTCACTGTGAGCTAATCACAAACAAAGCATAAAAAAAAAAATCTTTATGGAGCCTAGACATTTATTAACTTTTTAAGCAAGCTGTGCTTTGATATTCAAAAAGAAACAACTGCAGAGTTTGTCTTGGTCATTACAGTGTTACACGATGCTGCAGAAAGAGCTCACCCCACTAAGATCACCCACAACCTCAGCTGTGTTTAGCAAAAGGATTTTTCTGCAAGTCATGCAAACTGCCCCCTCCCCCCTTCAAGCCTCTGTCCTGCACAGAATGTGCAGGGAAGCCCCGTTTTTTTATCTAGGAGGTGTCTGTATGTTGGATGTCCTTAACCCAAGGACTTCCTGTAAATTGTCACTGGCAAAACAACAGTTTTTTTTAAAAGAAAAAATGTTCCTAAATGTTTTGTTTTTTGTGATGGTTCTTTGTTAATCCCTGCTAGATTTTTCTATAGATTCAGCCTACCCTGTAATATTATAGCCTTTACTTTCTATTCTTGTATACTTTTAAAAGTTATTAGTTAACACATTTTTTTTTTAAATTGACTAAAGATTCATTTTTATTATGATCACCTACACTCTCGATAAATTAAACACTGACAATAATGCCAGTCTCTTTTTAGATTTGAAAGAAAAACTTGGAAGAATTGAAATTTCTGAAATGTTTTTTGTAACTCCGTGACAGAACTGTGGACTGACATTTGTACAAGAAACTCTGGGTGCGGTTGTCAGCAGGACAGGAAGGCTGAAATGGCAATATCAAAGGTTTTGTCTGTTTTTCCTGTTTCTGAAATGTGGTTTTGGTATGTGTTCCTATTGGAGATTTTTTTTCCAATGGTTCTTATTATGATGGAAAGCAAGTACCTATAGGCATATAAATACAAGTCTACCATTCATATAGGCCAAAAGAACATTATGTTCATTGCACATTCACTCAAGACAAGACTGCTTATAACATAAAAAAGCAATGGGTATTTACAGGGAACCACTATCCATGATGTTAATTCTCTGTTTTTTCATTTTTACTCAGGAATCAGTATCAGAACTTTTTATATTATTTAATATAAATATAATTTTTATTATTATTATGTCAAATTTGTGTCATTATGATGTCAAGTCAAGCCAGAATATGTTTCATTTAAACTGTCACATCTCTACTAAGCTATCTATCTAGAAACAAAAGCTTCTTACAAGCATAAAGGATGGGACTATGTTGGCATTCAAATTTGATCAAAGTTTTACCATCAACATGTTAAAATATATCCAAAAATGTTATCGATGACAGACAGAATTTCTTCGTATATTACATCAACATATTCACATATGCCTCATTGACCTACTAATTCTTTGCATTCCATGGAATTCAAGTTTGATTCCTCAGGAGAGTTAATTGGTACATATATTGGAAAAATATACAACAATAACTCAATTAGCCAACTGGGTAATAGGGATGTATTATCTAGGAACAATCATTCTGTGTTGGTCCCAGATGGCTAATTGGGTTATTGTTGTACAATTGATTCCAATATACTTATAGTCAATTGACTCTCCTGAGGAAGTGGATTTAAATGCCTTGAAACGCGTAGAGATAGGTGGTCAAGGAGGAAATCATTGTATTATACAGACCCTATGTGAACAACCTCTGGTTGTTATCTTTATATAACTTTGATCACATGCGAATGCCACGAAAGTCCCGTATTTTATGCTTGTATGAAGGGTTACATATTGGCTTTATTATATTGGGTTTATTACAGAATATGGTGCTAAAACAAGCCTTGTGACAAAGAGTTGTAACAAATAGTTTTAGGTAGGCTCTATTCCAGAGTACACTGAACAATTGCAATCCAATCTGTCCAGAATACCCCATTGTATATACTCTTAGAACCGGGAGCCTTCTTGGAGATGCAAGCCAGAAAAAGAACACCAATGCAAACTGTGCAGAAAATATGGATATGAAAGGATGTGAAGATTTTCTACCCTACGATATAGTACGGTGTGTAATTGTCAACCTAGTACTTTAAGTATGTTACTGGCCAAATATTTAGGAAGAAAAATAATGTATCGACCAAATTTAAGAACTGACAAGTTGCAATATATTTCATTTTTGTTCTTGGGTTTAGTTACACTTTAATTACAGTTAGCCCTCCCTAGACAGTAATCACATCCTTTATTTCTATGTGAAGGATACCATGCCAGTCACATTTCTGCACAAATGTCAAGAGCCCACGAGCTGTTTGGTTTTTTATCTGCTGGGTTCAGAACAAACCGTTATTAATATTCATGTCTGAATCATCCCAGAACACTTCTTTGGCAGAGCGCAAATTTTACCACTAGACAATTTTCACTGCAAAACTAATTTCCCTAATACGCTGTTGTTCAAGGCCCATGGTCAAACTTTGTCAAAGAGAATAATGACTTTGTGGTCAACTGTGAATTGCTCTTAAGAACATTTATTCCGCGCACAATACCAATAGACAATAGAGAAATGGCTTCAATTTTCCCACCAGAGCTCTGATCAAACATCCCCGCCAAGCCATATGTATCTTTGTCAGGAGTTTCTTTATTCCGCGGTGTGGAAAAGATTGCCAGAAAAAAAGAAAAAAAAAAGGAAAACGAATCTCATGCCAGTGTCCCACTGAAATCCTTCCATTGTTTCACAGATACATTTGCACTGCTTCCAACACAAGATTGCGAACGTCAAGCACTAAAATGCAGCATAATTACTGGGGTTGAGAACCATCGTTTAGAATTTCTAATTGCTCAAAGTAATTAGTATTAGTATTTATACAGCACTGAGTTTTGTTTTTATTCGTGGCTTTCAAAATATTTTGGAAATAAAGCTGAAAGTTCCTAAAATATTCAAGCTGCTACCTTCTGATACCATAAAATAAATGTTCTTAGAAAAAATGTAGTCATTTGTAATGGGAAAGATGTAATACGTGGGCAACATTTGTATAAACCTGCCTATCCCACCTTAATAAACTTGTTGGATATCTCATTTGAAAACCTTGAGAAATAAAAAGGTTTTGGCTTCGCTTTGCAGCTATGCCAGTCTTTATTCTAGGGAGGCTTTCATAAGAATTTAGAAGGTCTCTGTATAATTTTAGTCAAAATATAACTTGTGAGGTCGGGTAATAGTGTTGAATAAGAAGACCTGGCTCACTATTGAAAGTCCAGTTCATCACAAAGATGCTCAAAATGACTGGGGCCAGGTTTCTGTTTGAGTTGAGTTCCTTCACACCTAACTTCCATCATACCATACCACTTTATCATACCATGTCTTTATGGAGCTGGCTTTCTGCACATGGGTCCAGTCTTGCTGAAACAGCAAAAAGGGCTTTACCAAAGTGATGCCACCATTTTAGCATTAACAGTACCCTTCAATCAAAGCACCTGTCCTCAGTAATTTGGAGAACTGTTTTAATGATTTTTACCATATAGTGTATATGTGAATGCCAGGTGTCCAGAAACTTTTTAGTGAATTGTGCATAACAGTTATAATTTTAATAATTACACAGAAGTACCTTAAACAGCAATTGGTCATTGTTGTGGTTCAGTCATATAGACTGTCAATTATTTAAATCTGATTTTCATTTTTAGGTATGTGTTTAGGAATATTGTAGGCCTAATTAATAATTACAACTTGTCCTATTTTATTCTTTGCTAGTCTGAGAGAGATATAGTAAAGTCAGTGCTGTTCTGCTCATTGTTCTCCTTGCTGGAAAGCAAGCTCTACCTGAGGATTTGTGATCCACAGATCTCCTTGCTTCTGCTTAATTCATGATAAATAAGTCAGGTTGAAAAAAGACCAAAGTCCATCAAGTTCAACCCCTAGGGAAATAAACATATCCCAGATAAAAAAAAACCCATTGAGATAGTTGATCCAGAGGAAGGCAACAAAAAAAAAACCCTGGTACAATTTGCTCCAATAGGGGAGAAAAATTCCTTCCTGATTCCATGAGGCAACCTGGAAGTTCCCTAAATCAACAGTCTCTGTTATCTTTACTTTAAAGCTTTAATCCCCAGTTATATTCTGTGCTTCTAAAAAAGAATCCAGCTTTTTGTTAAAGCAATCTTTAGTATTTGCTGAAACTACTTCCTGAGGAAGCTGATTCCACATTCTCACAGACCTTACAGTGAAGAATCCCTTCCTTATCCGGAGCTTAAACTTCTTTTCCTCCAGACGCAAAGAGTGCCCTCTTGTTCTTTGTAAAAATTTTAAAGTGAATATTTGGGAAGAGAGTTCTCTATATGGACTATTTATATATATAAATATATATATATATTTATACAGGGTGATCATATCCCCCTTAAATGTCTCTTCTCAAGGAAGAATAGTTTCAGTTCAGCTAATCTTTATTTCTTCTGTGAATGTATGATTCCTACATCTATTGTATGGATTCTTCCATCAGACATAAAGAGGCAATGCCTAGCTCCTTCCCAAACAAGGGAACAGCTACACAGAACAAAAACATGCATGGTTTTTCAGTAATAAGGAAAATGTCAGCTACAGAAAGACCATGGGCAATACCGACCTCACTTGCTATTTTGGACACAGCTTCCACAATTAGGTTAATTTTTTTGTGGATGCCATTGATATCACATTGACATGTATATGTAAAACAACATACTTTCCTTTACATTTTTATATACTGTATGTGTATGTAATATTCACATTAAATCGGTGTGTATTTTTGTTTTTATTCATTTGTATAGTTATAACAATTCAAAAAAATAGGGAGCACTGAGAGAGAACAAAGAAAGAGGTTCGAGGTTCAAAAGTATTGGGTCAAACTATGAATGTATTAATACATATTAACTTCATATATAACAAAATCATACAAATACATAGTTCACAGACATATTTGTGTTAGAAGGTATAGAATATGTTATATTTCTCTTGCCTAGTTCTGTTAAAAAGAAATCACAGAAGTAGGAACATTGATTCAAGCTATTAAAACATATTAAGTTTGTCTTGCCTAGTTCTGTTCTAGATCACAGAAATAGGGTAGTTCACTAGACATAATATTGCTAGCGTGGACATTAAACAGCAAAAAATATGTATGGAAAACAAGAAAAAGTGATAAGACCGTATTTTCCGTATAAGTCCCCGATGCGTTTCGCCCAGATTGGGCTTCCTCAGGGGTATATAACTTTATACGATTTGTGGTCTGTGTATACAGAAAAGGTATATATAAATAACAATTATATATCACAAACAACTATACAGAGTAAAGTATCATAGGCAATGTGGTTATCATAGGCAATGATATTTATTTTGCAAACTACTGTTCCAATTTTCAAATATAATAAGAAGGGGTCCATATATGTCTGGTATATGGTCCGTCTCAATTTTAGTAAGAAGTGAGAGAAGTGTAAGCTAGTAGTATAGATCATACTTATAGGTAGTAGGAAGGTCGGGTCTAAATCATGTATTCAGGACAGGTAGTTCCTGTAGTGCTGTTAGGTAGTGCTGTTAAACTGCAACATTATAATTAACAATATATGGCTTAGTGTAATTGAATTGTAATAATTGAATTATAATATATTTGAATTAAAATTATAGTTATATATATAATCAAGTTATAATTTTGTCCAAGGGTAATTGGGGATATATAAAGATATGTATGCATATAACTAAGAAGAGAGTCAGGATAGAGGGATTTGATATAGGGTATATATGTGAGTCTCATTCTAGGTGTTGTCAATTATAAGCAGTTTAAAAGGTGGTCTCTAAATGATGAGGTATACATAAAAAGTGTATAAGTATATGCAGAAGGATAAGTAAGGAATAATGTATTGGAAAGGTAGTAACTAAATAGAACGGTAAGGTATGTTGCTTACCCTAGTCTGTGTGGAAGCCCGGGGACCACAAGGGGTGGCGCCTCGTCCCCCGTAAGTCGTGCCAGCTAAGGGGGGATGCTAAGGAATGTTAGAAAGAATGTATTTAGAAGTTTTTAGAACTTTTGAGATAGTTATAACAATGTCCATTGGTTCTTCTATTTTTTATATTTTACACATGGTTCCTAAAGATATACTATGGAAGAACCTGGTTTTCTGGATTACCTGGCTTCTCTCATGATAGCCCATCTTCTCCAGTCTTAGAGAGCTTTAGTAAATCAGACCCATGGCCTTAATTTTTGTTGAGTAGTACTTCTCAATTTTAAGTTGCTTTCTTGAGTGACATAACGAGCACCAATGTGATTGTATTACTGCACCCCAGGGATGTGAACCCAGCGTTAGTTATTAAGGGAGACCGAATATAGTGGCTTCCTATAATATTCAACCAAAATATATGCTAGCTAAAAATATACAATTTCTTCTCTGTAACTTTGAAAGTTTGCTCATTTTACCTTAATCTGATCTTTGAAAAAAAATGTTAGAAACTGGGCAATTCACATTGAGTGTTGGATGAAAAAATACATGGGCAGAGGTTACCTTCAGTGAAAGCCGCATGTCAAAACGATCAGAAGATCCGGAGATATGGCCGGTTGAAATTGTATGCAAAATGAAACTCTACGGAGTAGAGTTGCCATAGTTACAGGAAAGCAAAATTTAATTTCTTTTCAGTCTTAGAAAACCATAGCTGGCGGAAAATTGAAATTTAAAAGTAATTTTTAATAACATTAAATTACAAAATAGCTTGTGTAGCAATTACATATGTAATAACATTTTATAAAAATGAAAGCAGGTTTTTTTTCCAAAATGGGCAGAATTCGTAGGCAACTATAAACCGGTACAAAAGAAAATTAGATGCAGCGAGTACACTCTGTGCTTTTCTTTCAAAATTCTGTGTTGGGCTGCCCATTTAGTACATCCAGTGTCACAGTCCATTGTCCTTTTTGATGCTGCAGGCAAGGCAACATCTACTAAAATCCAGTTTTGGGTTAGCACGAAAGGACAGCAAGGTATGGGTTTAGTAGGTATAAAGAACAAAATTTAAGTTCAGTGTTAATTTTTTTGCCCTATGGTTTTCACATAGACAAATTTTGCTTTAAAACAGATTTGGTGGCAAATGTAGGAGTATGTTAGGAAGAGTCACAAACACTCTAGCTTTAGTTGCAATTAATGATAAGGTTTGAGAACAAACTCACCTAGATTTTTTTACTTTTTCTGCAAACCAATTGAAGCAAACCCCCAACTGATGATATTCCCTAAAATGCATTGGATTATTCTGATAACAAAAGGCTAAGTAAACTGAATAATGAATCTGGACCTTTATATGTCCTATCTTTGGTGCTTGTCCTCCTTTTACACACAGTCCCTACACAAAAAAATAAAAAATAAGAACAGAATATACTCGAGTATAAACTAAGATTTTTTTAACCTGAAATGCCATAGGAAAAAGAATGCTGGTTTATATTCGACTCACACCAGTGGATAGCTCCTTGTGTAGAGTGTGTAACAAACTCTTCTTATCTTCTTAACATTGGAGTTTTTTCCCCCAAATTTTTTCCCCAAACACTCACAGATCTCTTTCAAAAAAGTGGAAAGAAAGTCTATTAAATAGAAAGAAAGTCTATATTATTCTCTGAAAGGTCTGCAGGTCTAATGAATGATGCAGGCAAGAACAGCTAAAAAAATAAAATCAGCTGATGACAACAGCATGGAATGAAGAAGGTTGCTGAACATACAATAAAGGTTAACTGCACTTCTAATTGCTGGTAGTGCTGGTCTAATTGCTGGTTGCTAATTGCTGGTAGATTGACTTACCTGGGTGAACTTGGAAGACCTTGCGATTATGTGGTCTTGTACGGAAGTCTAAATTAGAGTGGATAAAACAGCATTAGTTGGCCTTAATGGGCCCCACATGGGAGCCATGTCCAGACTGTCACTCTCCAGGCTCGTGAATTAATACTATGCTGGACATCTGTGGCTATAATGCATGATTAAGTTACGTCTGGCAATCCAAGACTTGGCATAAAGTAACACTGAGCAAACAGATACTTTAAAACAGCATCATGGTAAAAAGGTGTTTAAAGGGGAACTGTAGTTTTTTGAAATCACGTATGAAGTAGATCGTAGATCGTAATATTGGTAATAAAATATATCATGGTATATCAACACATATTTGGGTTGTTGGGGGTGTCAACAGAAACCATAAATTGCGTAGAACAGTCCCAGTTTTAAAACCTTGGGCCTTTTTACATCAAACCAGGAATGGATTTCTTTGAACTCATTTGCTTTTTGCTAGCAAAATTTTGGAATCTTGGACCAGGTCCATTACAGGTTTGCTGGATCACCCAGCTTCACTGATGAAAGTGTATATTCTCCGGCCTTGGAGAGCTTTCATAAATCAGGCCCTTTGTTACAACCAAGAAAAAGTGGCAGAAGAAAATGCATGGATATCATAAAATGTTAATATACCATATAAGGTGTTGTTAATGGGGAACAAATCCACTTAATTCACACATAAGGATGGGTTATGGGTTGGCAATGGGTATCCAAGGATTTGGGATGACCATTGCTAACCCTTAACTGTAAAAGCACAAAACATTTTTTTACAAATTGTGAATCTGTTCAATAAAGGGATATTCATCACATGACCACCAAGTGATGTGTTTACAGAGAGGATCCACTTCATCAGACTTTAAAATGCCTTCCAATATAAAGAGGTAAGTGTGAATTGTTTTTGGTACTTTTCTGTACACAGGCCTCTGGTGAAAAATAAGGTTTAACCAACCAATGAATGTCAACCCTCTCCAAAAATACCTACCACTACCAGGATGGTTATTCAGAATATAAAGGAGATGGTAACTCAGTATACGAACTATAGGGCCAAAATAATGATGGAAGGAGTACTGACTATTGTGTCCCGATGGGAGATGATGGTGCCTTATATTAGCTACCAGGTGTATAATATGTGTTTGTATAATATTATTAATGTTGATATTATCAGTTTTCTTTTATTTTAAAAGACTGTGTTCCAATCTACAGTGTGAAATTATACACTTAAAATGTATACTCATGTAGGCACCTCCTCAATGCTTGTAACTTACTGATCCTCTTACCTAAATGCAAGTCTACCAGATTCATGGTTCACGTTGCAACAAACTGCCCTGTCTTTCATGTGTTACAATGTTTTATGACAACAAGCAGTAAGGTGTCTGTATTTATAGTTCATTTCCAAAATGCATTGGTACAAACCCTGAACAGAATGTGCCTGATTTATCAAAGCTTTCCAAGACTGGTGAAAGTAGACTATCATGGGAGAATTTGTGTGGTGCATCAAACTTGAAATAGACCAGGTCCAGGACTGAAAACAATTGCCAACTAAAAGCAAATTTTTTTTAGGAAATCCATTCCAGGTTTGGTAGATCAACCATGTTCTTTCATGATAGTCAATCTTCTTCAGTCTTGTTGAGCTTTAATAAATCAGGCTCAATGACTGTACATAGTGCTAAAGACTTCTATCCAAGAAGTTCTAGAGAAGGTCCCAGGAGTAAAAGAAGCAGGGGAAGAATGTGAACAGCATGACCCACAAAAAGTGCCAGGGAAGGTTGCAACTAGCCAAGAATGTGCCTAGGAGGCTGACCATACCCTGGATCCAATTACTATATCATTTTCATATCCGATCGAATTACCCAATCAAATGGATCTGGTGTCCAACTTCTGCCTGATAAAAATGATCATTGTACAGTATAAATAGACCATATGGTTTGCAAATGGATGCCACATATTCTTCTTATGTTTCTACAGGAACTAGTAAGACTTCCAGTGATGTAAATGCTTAAAAAAATATATAATCTGATAATTTGTATAACATTTGGAAACAGTAGTAGACTCACAGTACTTATTTTTAAAAGTAAGAATATGATGTTGTCAAATGAAGGTCTCCTTGGTAATGTGACAGTCTGGGAGTTCACATTTTTGAACCTTCCAAATCAAGTTCAATCTTGGCCGCCACAATATTAAATTAAGTATCTCATAAAAGGACATGGCTGTGCAAGTGATAAACTAGGTATAAGTCTGTGCAAAATTAATTAGACAATGAAATCTGTTGCTACATGGATAGCATTCATCAAAAAGCATTCATCAAGTCCACTTGCATCTATTTAATACGCAAATCTTAAATTTGGGTATGTACGGTTCATATTTAATTACTTTTTTTGATCTTTAGCATTCATGTTAAATTAGCTAGAAAGGAATATCAGGTGCTTAGATAGCTGGTTTTGATTTCTTTGAGATTACATAATAAAAATGTATTTTGCAGATATTTGAACTAATCAGACCTGACAAGAGGGTAGTTCAATGTCTGCTCACTAACAGATGTGATTATTAATTGCAGTTTTACACCAGATCAAAGTCTTTACTTAAAAGGAAGACAGGTATGAATTTCTTATTTTAAATTTGTGTAACAAATTTATAAAAATGACAAAGAAAAAAAGTTTTCTGTTCTATGAGGAAACCTATCAGGATTGCTGATACTTGGCAGCACTTATATGGTGAATTCAAAGATATCAAAGACATTAGATCAAGCAATAAGAGCCAGGCAAACAACTTTTTTTATAAAGGGAGAGGTGGGAAATCGCACTGGACCGATGGGGTTGGCAGGTAGGTCTGGAACTTTTTATTATTCATTGAAATGTATTACTGTTATAGCATTTTGATATACGGGGGACTATGTGCCACCTGTGACAATGGGACAGATTCATTAAAGCTCTCCAAGACTAGACTATCATGGGAGAATCTGGGTCATCCAGCTTTCCTAAAAACACTTGCTGTTAGCAAATGTTCTCAATCCTGGATCAGATCCATTCCAGGTCTGCTGGATCACCAATGTTCTCCCATGATAGTCTATCTTCTCTAGTCTTGGGGAACTTTAATAAATCAGCCCCAATGTGCTGACCTAAACCATGACTTATGGTCCAACCGCCAACTTGAAAAATACACTCCTGCTTCAAAATCCTGCTTGCAAAATGGACTATTGTATTGCTCGCTCATGACTTGTTGATGAGCTGTGATGTCCATCGTCACTCTGTTGTGACCATTGTAATCTTTGTCTGGTCTTCTGGGTTTGAAGTCTTTAGGATCTTCATTGGCCACGTGGGGACGACATAGCTCATGGGCATGGGACCTTCTTTGTTTCAGCCCATACCCATGCCAAGTTTGTACACTGAGCTGCTTTAGTTCCACTTTAAAGATAACCATTAGTAGGATATGTCGACAACACATCAACAAAGCAAAGCTTCAACTTACAGTTATTTAAAGAAAAAAAAATATTAAAATATATATCCCATTTTAAAATCCAATAAAAACAGCTTTTGTTGCAATATCTATCGTCAACCCTGAGCTTTCCTCTGCTTTTCTTCTTCTTCCTCACTTTATGCCCAGTTTGATATCCATTATCATATGAAAACTGTCTTTTGAGCCTGTTGGGGGAGGCACACCTGCCAGAGCCATGGACCATGTCTCCCACATGCAATTGCAGGCTCAGGGCAGTGGGCGGGTTGCCTATCTGAACACAACCTACTCACTCTCCCATCGCAGGCTCAGACTGGCGATGGGAGAGGTGAGGGGTTCTGGTATCATGCCGTCACTCTGAGGGAAGTTTCTTTCCCTTTGAGTGACACATAGGCAGGTGTGTAGTGGGGCAGGCATGTGCTGTGCCCCCTCTTCTTTTTTTACAACTACACCCATGAGCGGCATCCTTGCACCTTGAGTGATGGGCCCAGAATTCTTTCATGCAAAGGCTGCACAGAGTAGTCAACATCTGACTTATCAGGCTTAATGCAAGATTGTTTTTACAAGGATAGTTATCATTGTTTTTCCTAAACAATAGGTTTGATTGCATTTCTTTACTTTTGGGGATTTTTTAAAACTTTTTCTGCAATTGTCAGCCAGGCATCTAGAAGTCCTGTTTTGTCTGCCATTTGGTAAGCACACACTCCACTAGCTTTAATTTTTAGCTGTGAACCCATAATATAAGTATCGTTTTGCTTTATCATAGCAATAGGGTAATTATTGTTATGCTAATTAAAACTGGCTTCTATCACAGACATCAGTGACCGATGGTACAGCGAGATCTGGTGATAGCTGAATGTACGGAGAACCAGAGCGATGTTTTACTAAACAATTTATGGAGCAAAGGCTGTTTATTTTTTGACAGCTACAAACTGCACAGTAAATAACACAATTTAGAAGAAGCTTAAAAGTATTCATGAAAGTGAAGTGGAAGTAATAATTATACTCGACCTTTTTCTGTGTCCTAAAAAGTTTTCCAAATGACATGTACGTATTTAGAAGCAATACACAACAACAACATGGGTGTGAATTACATAGGTTTGTTAAATGAACAGTGAAAAGTATAAGTACAAAAAAATAACTAAAAGTAAATATATATATATATATATATATATATATATATATATGAATCATTAAATAACCTTACTTGCTAAAGTTTGTGTGCAGTAATTGTTTTCATTAGGGTACAGATCTTCAACCTCCATTGCAGCAACACAGTTATTTGCACTGTGTCAATTCCTAGCTGGCTTGATTACAGGACACATTCACCATGGTATTATTTCTATAAGTTTATGCAATGTCACCACGTTTATTTATGTCCCGAGGGGCATTAATTTTTCACCAAGTCTTGTATCAATGATGGGAGAGTCGCCTTCAGCCCAGCTCTACAATATTCAATAGGTAAAGTCTGGACTCTGTGGTTACCAATCCATGGGTGAAAATGAGGTCTCATTCTCCCTGAACCACTCTTTTGCAATTTGGGCTTGATGAATGGTGACGTCTTGAATATACCCAGGAAAGAAAAAATCTCTTGATGGAAGTACCTGGTCATTCTATATAGTCAGGCATCCCAAACTCATAACACTGCCCCCAAAGGGACCCCAGCTTATAACACTGCCCCCGCAGGCACCTTTAGATTAGAACACTGCACCCACAGGCACTCGAGATCATAACACTGCCCTCACAGGCACCTCAGATCCTAACACTGCCCCCATAGGTACCTGAGATCATAACACTGCCCTCACAGGCACCTCAGATGAGATCATAACACTGCCCTCACAGGCACCTCAGATCCTAACACTGCCCCCATAGGTACCTGAGATCATAACACTGCCCTCACAGGCACCTCAGATCATAGCACTGCCCCTCACAGGTACCTTGGATCATAACATGGCTCCAACAGGCTTGGGAACATAGCTGCATTTTATTCATTGCTTTTTATTTATATCTGCCAGGGAACTACCATTAAAAAACATGACCATTCATTTTTAAAATGCATTCATTTTCCATTTTTAGGTGTTACAGTTAAAATGAATCATACTACATGGGAATTTACTGTTCATTTCAGTCCCAAAATTAATGAATGGTAGTAAGCATCATTGTATGTGCTGTCTGCAGTGCTTATTCTCTGTATAGTCTGTAGTTTTTGTACTGGGAGGGTACATTTTTATATTTTTTAAAAAGCTACGTCCTTTCTTTGGAGATACACCCGACCCCAGTAGACCAAGTATATAGACCACCATTCTCATGGCTTGGTAGCCATGTCACTAAAAAATGTTGTTGACTCTATTCCCTTCCTTTGGAATTTTATCATTTTCACATTTGCAGGTCTCAGTGTTAAACGAGCTTTCTTGCTGCCTACATAGCTTACATAGCCTACAAAGCAAACTGCTGCTGTGCATGCAGAAGTGACAAAACGCACCGCAGGTATCACATTTTCACGTTGTTCTAGCCACCTTGTGGTTATTCTAAAGGCAATGTTCCAAAGCCACTTGCTGCTTTGTGGAACTGTGGTGCAATATGCTG
Source organism: Pyxicephalus adspersus (assembly GCF_032062135.1). Classification (NCBI taxonomy): domain Eukaryota; kingdom Metazoa; phylum Chordata; class Amphibia; order Anura; family Pyxicephalidae; genus Pyxicephalus; species Pyxicephalus adspersus. The sequence goes on from NC_092869.1 coordinate 34,709,442, forward strand.
CAAGCAAGTGCATGAAAAAGTTCCCCACCATTCTCATTCACTAGGGATGGGGGCTAAATAGAAGTATATGTAAACTTTCTTTCTAAAAACCTAATATAAACCATAAAGCTGAACTAAAAGCTAAAAAACAAAAAAAATGGTGAGCAGGCAGGTTCTTTTCTAGATTTTCAGCCATCTTGATTGGCCAGACCAGAACGACATAATTGCTGTGCATGCATTTGGTAGTTTATTCATTCCCTGCATCCAGCTGGGATCGTACATTAAGCTGCACATAAGCAGTTCCCTCTATGTTATAGAGGAGATTGAAAACAGTAAGGTTTGTTTGTTTTATTGCAGAAGGGACATCGCCTGCCCTACTCATAATTTTTTATTTTTACGTTTAGTTTTATACATTCATGTAATTTCATTCACGGAATTTGTGACACATAACCCAATTATTATTATTATAATCAAATGCTCAAAGCATAATTCATTCTTTTATCTAGTTTGCATAACTTTGCATTTTATAAACCATTTTTCTTAATGGTCATTAATAGACTTTTAATAGTAGCAATCAAGGAATCATTGGGAAAAAAGCAGAAAATCAAGATTTTCAAGGGTATGAATTTTTCTACTGAATCCTATTTTAGAGATACCAAGTATAATTGCAAAAACAGGCTTGTGAACAGGGACAGTTTATAAAAGAAGGAGTTCTTGTTATATCCGGAAAACAAATGTTTGATAAGGATATGGAATAAGGAACATTGGGTCCCAAGTCATTAACTGAACAATAACAGAACTTGCTGAGTTGGATCATTAGTTCCTCTGACTCCCAACTGATAGCAATATCAATTCACCACCTACAAGAGCCACTTCAAGCAGTCTTTTCTGAAATTGTCCTAATGACACAAATCTTCTTTTCTCCAGTAATAGGACTGTAGCCACCACATTCACCCAGGCTCATAATCTACAGACTGCCTTAAATACGTTTTTGGCCTTATTACCGGTACTTAAAATGACTCCTCATTTGTGACTGCATCATTAGGGTAGGATTCATTAAATGCACATTATGAAGAATTATAAGTAGTATATGATTGAAATTAAATGCATTTCCATCAGATAACATGTAATTTCCTAATGAATTATCAGTGCTATCAGAGCGTTTTCAATCAACCGATAATTTTATTATTAAATGATCACATTTTTTAAAGAAAAAAAATATTAAGTAGACCACTGCATCTGAACCTGTATCTGGCACTGCAACTAGCGGCATGCATCACTATACTTTGGGGTGCGTTTTACTGCATTACTGCAAAAATGATTTTGGCAAGGTCCTACTATTGATGCTTATGATGAGACGTAGAGAATTTGTGATGGCAAATTAAATTTTAATTCAAAGGAAATGTATTTTATGATAATAAAACACCTTTATTGTGTTTTGTGGATGATTAGGCTTTGTTGTCAGGTTTGATGCCAAGACTCCTCTGAATATCCTTTGGCACAGCACAAATAGGAGTATATTTTGTGTGGTGCAGTGAGGAAAATGTGCTGTGCTTTAGTAGCCCATTTTAAATGAATAGGTTGCATTATTGCATTGCACATCAAAGTATGGATGGCTATGAGTCCCATTTATTAAAGTTCTCTGGGTCTGTAGAAGATAGACCATTATGGGCGAAACTAGGTGATCCAGCAAACCAAATGTGCTGCCACTGTGCGCTGTGGTTCTAACTGCTATGTGGGATGGAAACACAGTGGCTGGTCAACATAGTATATATATATTATTATTTTTATTATTAATAATACACACTATTTATATAGCGCCAACATATTACGCTATACATTCTTATATTCTTAAAAGTAACACAATACAAATATTTTCTGTGCTAGTCTACAGTTATTGTAAATGCAAATGCAGGCTTACATTGAAAAATTTACAGGATCAACTTAAATAAAAAAATGTCATAAATACTCTTATAAAAATATGTTTAGCATATAACAAAATAATATAAAAATATAGCAAAATCCATATTGTTTCCCTACTCATTGTGGAACGTATAACTCAATTTCAGGCTAGCATTAAGCTACTTCTTATGCAAATTGAATATTTACCTTTTTTTGTAGTAATTTAGCAATATGCAAATGACTGGAGAATGATTAGGGAATAAGGGCTAAACAAATCCCTTAGTAAGTCCACAAGTCATTTGTAACCCTTTTAATCATTCAATTAATCGCTAAAGTCAGACAAAATAAATCTTTTGAGGCAGCGCTCCATTAATCAAGTCCATATAGAGAAAAGATATTCTAAGTAAATAGGGTGATAAAGAAGGAAGCACTCAAGTCAGTGTGGAAAGGTTTGCTTGACTTTTAAAGAACAACTGGCATGTTATGTGGAAATTCTGATTTAATTGGTAACGTGGGATTGTTTTATATGTATTATTCATTCAGATGTGATTTGTCGTTACGTCATAATTTCATAATGATATTTTATATAATATCCATTGGGCCTGATTTATTGCAGCTCTTCAAGACTGGATAAGTTAGACTATCATTAAGGAAAGTGGATGAGCCACCAAACCTGGAATGGTCCAGGATTGACAATGTTTGTCACATAAAGAAAATTTTCAAGAAGTTTATTCCATGTTTGTTGGATCAGCCAGTTATAATAGTTATGATCTTCTCCAATCTTGGGGAGCTTTGATAAATCAGGCATATTGCGTAGTGACTGGAGTGAAACCTATCGGTATCGCAGTATATGAAGTATTTCTATGTGCGTTTATGTCAAGTCAATTATCAGATCCAGCCCTGAATCTCTGGTTGCACTGGAAAACAAATATCAATCAGATCTCCAGGGGGGTCACTTCCTTATCCTCCTACACTTCACCATTGACTTGTAAGGTTTCCTAGTGACTTAGGGCACCCTAAGCACTAATTCAAGGAGTTGACCTACGGAGAAGGCAACTTAGGTTTCTAAATTGTAGGTATCTTTAAATTGTAGAATGGGACTCCAGAAAAGTAAATCCAGTCCTGGAAAGAGCTACATAAAATGCCCATGAATGTCAATGAACCTCAAGTGCAATTAAACATATGTTAGTGGAGTCATCCACAGACAGCAGTGAGATCAATCTATTAGTTTATTTTAAAATTGATCAGTGGGTTTTGGGCTATGTTGTAGATATAATCTACAGCCGTCTTTTCATGCCTACATGTAGTAGTAATAATGCCTTCAATGCTCTCCCACAAGTTCTGTCTGGAAGTACAAAATATGTGGTAGGGGTTGCTTCCAGATCCAGTGCTGCCATACAACTGCTTATGATGGAACAAGGCCTTACAGAGACTTTCTCCGATGTTCTGTTTTATTACCAGGATATCAACACACCAAAAAACTATGAATGAAGTACCTAAAAGTACCCAATCTGTTACTGCAGGGGAGACAGACTCCCTGATACAACCCTCAGTACAAAATATTTTTACATAGGTGGTTTATCAGCCCCTATAATACTAAAAAAGAAAAGTATAAAAAATACATAAAAGTGATGTTAAAAAAAGTAAATCGAATATAATAATTTTGAAAAAAAAAAAGTAAAGAGCCGCCACCCTCTGTTATTGGCCCCCATCCCGCTCCTCTTTGCAGGATCTTAACAACACAAGCACCTACCACTTGGAAGCAAACATAAAGGACAAAAGCTATGCTATAAAACATGCAAATAAACAAAAAATATTTTATATTTACTACTAAAGCAGCCTTTTTTTAATTTTTGAAAATTATATTTGCTCTTGGCATTAAGAAAGGTAAAATCTGCTTTACAAATCATCTATTTTTTTTAAATGCTGTACACAAAAGAGTCCTTGGTGCATAATAGGTAGACGACAGTTGCTGTCATATCTGAAACATCCAAATGTAGAAATCGCTGCTCATGCCAGAATACACATTCATACACTGACCGCATGGAAGTAGCTTTGTGATTGTAGGTCCAGCTGCCATTCCAAAACAAACTGTGCACCAACCTGCCAAAGAAGAGTCATATTCGGTTTTGCCAGTCAAAGCCAAAGCAGACATTCCATTTAAATTGGAATATAACATTCACAATGGACTTCCACATCATTAAACTGTAATACAATTCTCCAGCTGCACTGCCCTTACTGTTGTGTGAAGCTACCAGTCCCACAGCTAATTATTATCTTTCGTTGTCTTGTGACATTAAAAACCCAGGAGAGCATATTATGATATATAAGGAGCCTATTAAGTGATGTGCAAGTCGACGAAAATTGAATAGCTCATCATGATTAATCATAAATGTAACATGTTTGTACAGCATGTTGTAAGATATAGAAGAGCTTAGAAGATGACGTGCCGGTCGATAAGAGTAATAAATTATCAGAGTTGATCAAAGTACAGCAGATTTATTTATAAAAGCCACACATATATATATATATATATATATATATATATATATATATATATATATATATATATTTATATACACAGTATATATATACTAAGCAATCTATTAGAAATAATACAGTATACTAAATTGGGGCCATTAAGGGATGCTGATGGTCAATACCAATACGTAGATAGACTGTGGCATTCAAGTAATGTTTGGCAATGGTCAAAAAGTGTTAACGAAAAACCTTCAACGTACTATGATACCACAAGCTTGTACTGGTGACACAAAGCAGGTTGAATCCATGGATTCATGCATGCTATTGACTCCAACTTTGTGTCCAAGCAGAAATAGAGACTGCTTAGATCGGTCTTTTCCAAATTTTCCAATCACCGATCCGGAATAGGCATGTAGTCTGGGTACTGGTGTTTCAGAAAGGGATTCCAGAACTGAAATCCCCAAACACCATTTTTCACACCATTCAAAGTGAAAAGGCTGCTTCACAGTGTCCAGCCAAAATTTTTTCTGCTATTTTTTAAGGACTGGGGAAAGCTTAGGAATTCTGTTAAACTAGGCCATCCTTGGGGAGACTGACCAACACATATTGTCCATCTGTGAAAGTCTAAGATGCCAGATGCACCACAGGAAAAGCCGTTTTTGTGTTTATCTTTGAAATTTGTAACATTTTGTTACAAGATAACGCCCCAGCAACGTCCATTCTCCCAACCAATCAGAGTGTTCTAATTGGTCACAAAGACCTTGTCAATTGAAAGGGGAAAGGCAATTGGTCGGACCATAAGTTAGGAAAGTTAAATATATACATTTTTGAACATTATGGTTTATTAAAGCTCTCCAAGACTGAAGAACATCGGCTATCATGCGAGAAATTGAGTGATCCAGAAAACGTAGAATGGATCTGGTCAATGTTTGAAAACATTTGCCAACTAAAAGAATTCAAATACAGGTTTGCTTGATCACCCAGGTTCTCCCATGATAATCTATCTTCTCTAGTCTTGGACAGATTTAATAAATCAAGTCAATGTTTTCTAAAAGAATCCAATCCTTGCCAGTAACTTGGAATGGGGGTTTTTGGTTTTGATGACAATCTATGGGCCCGTTAGACTTTCTGATTGAATTTGATTTACTTTACAGTTACTAAGTTTGTGCCCTATAAAGCTTCTCTGAGGAGATGAAAACATAAACTGAGTTTAAAATGAGTACTATAAAATAAATCCAAGCCTTGTAAGCTGTTAACTGAACGGTTCCCGAACACCTTCCGAAAACTATCACTGATCGCGAGACGGATGGCGGGCCGTAAATTACCCAATACATCTTACAAAGTGTTACTTTCTAATTTACAAAATGTTAAGAAAGCAGCACGACATGCAAGGCGGGTGCATTGGTAAGAATTACGGTGTTTTTTGGGCAGGCATTTTTATTGCTTAATTAATATGAAAATTATTCTCGGCCTTTCCTCGGCAATGTGTCCCATAAAAATGAAAAACGACTTGTTGGGTTTATTAGGTGACAGAAGTGTAATCATCATAGGAGGAAAAGCTATTACATATTAGGAAGGCAAAAGCAGAAATTGATCTCTCTTACAAGCTAGTTGCGTGAACTTAGAGGTGCTTTTTGCTTTTATATAGATTGCTTTGCATTTTATATGACATATTACCAGCATTTAATTTAAATGTAGGGCTGGGGCAAACCATAACATTACCAGGGGTATATACTGTGGTTGCCTTTTATTCATATGGTTTAAAGGGACACTGCACCTGCTTTATTAAAGCTCTCCAAGACTGGAGAAGATAGACTATCATAGGGGAACTTTGGTGATCCAGTAAACCTAGAATGGATCTGGTGCAAGCTGAGAGTCTAAGCAGCTGCCTGGTCTTCACGAGCGATTCTAGAGGTGAGGATGTTATGCTGGAGGCAACTGCCAGGTTGTGGCCCCCGTGCACGCAGAGGCAGGTGATTGCTGACAGATAGGGAACAGGTGAAGTTCTGGAGCGTGAGACTCACAAGCCGGAGGTCAAGGCAGGCGGAAAACAGGAGAATTCAAGGGACAAAGCCAGAACCAGTACAAAGGAGACACAATACCTGGAGATGCAGACTAGAACAGCTAGAACCTAGAAACAGAGACTTGCCTTGCCTTGTCCATGCAACTTCCTATTGCCAGTCACTTGCTTTTAAAGGGTAGGTCATGTGATGGATGGATGTCACAGATCAGCAGGACAGTTAATCTGGTATTTGTTGTTCACCATATATATGTCAGATCAGTAGCAGTTGGTTTCCTTACCTTGCTTCTAGCTGCTCTGTCCAGGTTCTGGAGTTAGAGGTGTCTCCGAACCTTTCCAGCTGATTTATCTGCACCTGCTCATCCAGTCCCCGCCCAGCCAGCCTGTTGCCTCACTATATAAGCTGGAATCTGACTAACACTCCTTGCCTCTGCAATAGGTGTGTTTACCTGAAGCTCCAGCTTGTGTCTGTTTCCAAGTGCTGATTCCCTGGTTCTGACTTTGGTATTTTCTGACTTTGATTGTTTGCCGCCTGCCCTGACCTGGTCCTGTTCTGATTTTCGAGATTGCCTATTGATTTCGTACTACCCTTCAGTTCCATCTGTAGTCAGCTGCTGTCCGCACGGGTGTGTCCGAGTGCTGTAACTTGGGCACCATCCGCAGCAAAGTCCATCACTCCTTGCAGGGTGCTCTGGTGAAAGCTGGGTGGTTCCTTAGACTCTGCGCCTCAGCTCATACCTCCACCAAGCGGGCAGATTGCACAGAGTACAGAGGGTCCACTTCCCCATACCTGGGGCAAATCCGTGACAATGTGAGCTGCAGACTCCTAACCCACCATCAGAGGGAGTGCTTGTGAAGAGGCATTCTCAGGTGGTGTTCACAAGCTTGCCAGCGGGTGGAGTGTGTCTGCAGAACGCTCTAGTCCTCTGAGGTAAGGGGGCAGCTGACAGAAAGTCATATGACCTGGACCAGGAAGTGAGCAGGGTTGGGATCCTGAGGCAGAGTTGATGCTGGTAGCAGGGGAGTGCAAGGTGGGTGAACCTGAAGGAGGCACAGATTCCCTGGACTTAAAGGGATCTCCTTAAACTATGAGGCCCTAATTAGGTGGGATTCACCCTGAAAACTGCTTCCAGGTTTTAATAATTATACAGTAATTACCTAAACTTGATGACTAACCAATTAATTTTTGGAGCACCACTTCCCTTATACTAAGTTCAGGAATAAAAGTCTACAAGACAATTGTAATTTCAGTAGTTAGCCAGCATTCATTAGTAGCCCCGTAGTTCAGCTAAAGAGTGGGGCAGTGGTACATCAGTTTCCTAATTCCAAGTGTTAAAAAGTCTGGTCACACTCTTTCTGCTATGCAGTTGTACAGCTGAACAGGGGTGGGTGAAAAGCAACACCCATCTTTGAGGACCATCTCTCTACAATGAATATCTTTTTGTTGTCTGTACCATAGCTTAGAACATTTAAAAATAGTAGATTGTAGTTTAGCTTAGAACATTTTAAAAAAGTAGATCGTGTTCTGGTTAAAATGTTGCTTTATGCAAAAGGAATACTCCTGAAACCCAGCCAGTAATGAACATAGGAAAAGTTGCTTACTTGACAAGATCCACAGGCAGTTTAACTCACCAAGAAGGCTTAAAGGAAGAATCCTGTGTAATTTATTTCAGTTTAAACATAACGGATGTTTTTTGCAATGTTTGAATTGTAAAAGCACTCCGTTTTTATTCAAGATAGATATAAAAGAAACTAATTCTAGAGCATAGAAAGAAAGGAAGTGTCTAGCTAAGAGCTAATATGTAGAAGTAAGGTTAGAAATCTATCCTAATGTGTATTGGTATTTGCCACCCCAAATATTTTATATGTAATTAAAGAAGTAACGAGGAAAGCTGTTTTTTTTGGCAAAACACATTTGTATTTTAGTATGTCTTCACACAAGTAACAATATGCAACAAATATAGTAAATGGTCATACCCATTAAAGTTTAATGGGATAAGTAGACCAATAAACTATACATATAGGATCCCTAACTAGATATAGAGAGTGAGGATCAAATATACAGGTCTCTTGTCCCGACACGTTTCGCCTTGCGCCTTCCTCAGGGGATTGATTGAGACCAGTAATACTCTGTATAAAATGGAGTGATATATTAGATAGATAATATACATGCCATGCATACAATATTGATATGGCATAGTATCACACATAGATAATAATGTAGTGATATAATAATGAAGTCAAAGTCAGATGTTAAATACATAGATCACATGGATTTATTAGATATAATAATACATTGATACAAAGTTGAGTTTGTAGTGGGAGTGTTGTGGATGGTAACAGTATTATAGTGTGTGCATATATGGTAGCAGTCATGAATGGTAGAAATAAAACATGAATAATGATGAGACTGTTATGTCTTGGTGTCAGTGTAGAATATGTGTATATTATTCATGTTATGGTGAATGTCAATATGTGAATACATAATATTAGGAAAATAAAAATATGTATAAATAAAAATCTTATTTAATGTACAGCACTGCGATATATGTTGGCACTATACAAATCCTGTTTATTATTATTAATATTAAAAAATATTAAAAAAATATAATAAATGACTTCAAATTTGTTACTTGTGTGAAAACTTTCTACAATACAAATGTGTTTGCCAAAAAAAAACCCCTGCTTTCCTCTTTATTTCTTTAATTACATAGCTAAGGGCTGGACCAACCTATATAACATAATAATAAGCAAAAATATATAATGTCTGCTGAAGTAGCACATGCATTAAAACAAACACTAAAATCTGCTAAAATCTGAACTATGGACGATAAGCTTCTGCCATGATCAGCAAGTATGGACAGAAACTTGCTGATTATGGCACAGACTTACCTGTTTCCAAGAGCCCTGCAGTGATAACAGGTCCGGGATCCTGCCACCACCTCATCCTAGGAAGTCACCACAATTGCTGTTGCCCACAGGGAACTTCCGGGCCCAGCGTGATCAACCCTGGCCTTTAAATGGCCACTGATCATGTAACTCCTGTACATGGTGCTGCCTAGAGAACCAAGCTCTACACTATACAGCATATGCTAAAACAAAAAGCCACCAGGAGGAAAGTCTTTTTTTTACAAAAGAGATCTTGCATGTCTCTATTGTCAGTTAGCTCTACCTCTTAGTGACTTTTTGTTTTCTGTTTCAGTTAAGGTCTTCTTTAAAAGTTAACTAGAGGTGGGAATGTACACCAAAGAGTTTTAGGTCATGGGCAAACATAAAGATACATTGGTAAATAATGGGTGTCATTCTCAATTTGTCCACTATGCAGTGCTTTGTTCGTTTTTATTCATAGTTAATGTGCATTTATTGTGATTGAAAAAAAAAACATTACCACCTAGTGGACAGATTGAGCATGACAGCTGCTAACAAATCACTGTATCTATATGCTCACCCCTGTACCTTTGAAGAACATTAAAGTGCATTTGCACATCAGAATGATAAAAGAAGCACTTTTGTTGACTGGATAATTTATTAAAGTTTTACACAGAGCAAATATTAATCAGTTAACAGTGAGGGGGGGAAAGTAAAAACATAAAATAAATATTAGCACCATCACTGATTTTAATCAGGACTGATAGTAAATACAGAGAGCCTTAATTTTTAATAGCTTACAAATGGGAAAGGATAATGTCATTTAGTATTCCAAAATGACCCGCAGTGCTTAGCGAGATACCTATCAAATAACATTTGCTTGATTAGGACTAAATGAAATAAGCAGTGAATAAGTTGCCCAGTGATGTGATTAAAAAGTGCCTGATACTACTCTGTAAAGTACAACACAAAAGCAAACAGGATTTTCCTGGGAGAATTGCCTTTAAAGAGAATCTGTCATTGTAAAAACAAATAATGGTGCTGGTGTTAAGCTACATATAGAGGTAAGATCTGTCTCAAACATATTTTCCCAGAGGCACCCCTGTAATAATTTTTAAGACTCAGGGAACCGCTGCTAAAACCAATGCTTTGAGTGTCAGTGGGAAAGTCTTCTTAGATTGGTGGTGAATTGGAAGAATATTTCCTTTACAATAGCAGTATAAATGCTTCCCTTAAAGATAGCTAAAATGATCTCTGGTGTCATGCTGCCAGCTCTGCCAAGTAGTATTGTCTCAAAAATTGCCGACACCAAATGGAAGGTTGGATATGCACAGCTCAAGGAACCCTTGGCAACTTCTGGAGGAAACCTAAGGTTCCATAGAATCCTGTTTAAGAATGGCTGTGTTAGATTATGGTTACCCAAGAGAAACAATTGTGATAATTTCGGGCAAAAATCTAGTATGTGTACAACTGTCCGCCAACATAGTCTAACTATCTGCCCCAGTAGATCAATGCTGGACCAAGTGGGGATGACCGAATACTTTCCAAGAGGGCACAGTGAGATATCTCCCCCTTATCCCCTTCCCTTTCCATAGAACTCTTCTCGGCGTACAATATCGGCGTACAGTGCTTGTTTATTTTAGTGTTGCTGGAAATGAATATGAAAGATCGTTTGCAGTGACATAAATCTAACATGTGTACAAAGTTTAATGTATAAAAAACCTAGCGGTGTCTGAACATACTGTACACCTCATGGCCAAAACACAGACCATTACGCCAACCTATATGAACATTATTTTTATTACCAGTTTGCTTCTTACCGAGAGTCAAATTGCAACCCAACAGAACACTTTTTGGGTGATATGGTTTATGAACTAGGTCTTCTTGTCCAACATCTTACATACACACCCTAAAATATCATGTAATGCCAACTCAGAAGAGCGAAGGCTATATTTGTATTGGGTCAGAAGTTGTAAATAGTTGGTGGGTTTGAGGCTACAATACACAGCACTTATGTGAATGTCTTTGAACTGGAACTTAAAACTAGCTCCCAAAGGTGTGATTATAGGAAGTTTTTGGTCAAAGAGTACACTTTCATTGTGCCCTAAAATTTCACCTTTACATCCCTTCTTGTCTCCTGCACATTTCTATTTGCTAGGGAAGTACACTACAGGAAACATTATATATCTATTACCCCTTTATTCATAGCTTTGTGGAATAAAAAAAATTGTTAAAGCACAATTAAATTGATTGATTAATCAAAATATACCAATAATAATCAAAAAAAAAAAAGAAAAAGAAATCAAAGAAATGGATAAAACTGTCTACATCCCCATCCCGTTCAAACCATACAACTTAAATTAAAACCAGTTGGAGACCTTTGACTTCTTATTCAACTTTGTATTCCCTTCATGAGTGGCTTGGAATCAACATCAGTACAGAAGGTTGTGGCGGCTGCTGTATTGAGTCGAGGACGGTATCTTGTTAAAGTTTCTCTCCACTAAAGACGAGACCATTACCATTTCTGCAGTTCTATATGGATATTTCATGGGTGGTTATCCATCCTGAAGAATATTCAAAGAACTGTGATATATTAAAACAACTTTGGTCTTCAAGAAGAGGATCCTCACCAGGAAACCCATAACCATCTGATTTGTTATGACCATCTAATCTGTTATAGATTGTTGGACATTTAAAAATATTGAGATAAGTTTCTAACTAAGAAATAACTTTTCTAACTAAGAGATGATTGACTTGATATAAATTTTTGTTGTTTGGTTTGAATTAAATGAGTATATAGTTTTATCTGTTTTTTAGATGTTTTATTATAGATATAATTTGATTTAATTAACAATTTGTGTTTAAAAAAAAGTTATTTTGCTTTCACATAAAATAATGCTATGAATAAGGGTGCAATAGATTTTTCTATATATAATGTTTTCTGTGTAATCCTTTGGGGAAATAGGTGAATGCATAGAGTTGGATTTTAAGTATCTCCACGCTATGCATCATCTTTAATAGAATTATTGGCCAGTAAGGCATACCATCATCCATTGGCCAGTAGGAATGGAAGGAAGCAGGAAGTAAAAGCAAGCTCTGGAAAATATGTTGGAGGCAAACCTGTATGCCATTGAACCATGTTCAATGAGAAAAAATCTGAGTCTCTGGGGACAACACTGGAGTTGTGTATAGGCTGAATGGTTCATATTTAGATAAATAGCTCTTTTTTCTTCTAGATGACATAATTGTGCAGCTTTACAGCTGTATGTGGCCATTTTGTTAAACTAAAAGTGAAAGGTCCATTTTAAGAGTGTCATGTTATGATTCTGGCAAGCAGGCATTCTGAAATGCATTTACAGTCAACTTCCCCTTTTTGAACTGCATTTACAATCAGAGGATGTCAGCTATTCCCCCTCTGTAGATGTGAATGCTCACCCAGCTACTCTCCTGATTACCACTATTGATCTCCTCTGATTTTCTTAATGCTGTTTGCCTGTAATGAAGGTTGTAGGAGAGCCAATTTGCTTCCCCTTTGTTTAAAACAAGGAGACGCGTGACATTAATCACGCCTCGCGTCCTGATCCCCGCGAATGACTGATAACTTTGATGAGCGAGTTCATTATTTCCTCATTTCAGTCTCACAATAAATAAAGTACAAAATGAGCATGCTGCAAGGAGAACCTTGGGACCTGTATTAAAAAAAATGAAGATTTAGCTTTTGTTGTCTAGAAGTCTGCAAAGTAAACTAAAGTTCTAAAACGGCAGAGTTCAACCCATCTTTTACATATAAAACATCTATAAATTAGTGTTAGAGAAAGGAGGAATGCTGAAACTTTTGTAATTGCTGAAATACATACAATGTCCAACTCAATCAAGCTCAATCCTTGATGTAAGAATGAGCGCAAGAATAATATGGCCTTAATATATTCCCTGTTTCTTTCCTGATGACCCCCCCCCCCCAATTAAAGCCCCAATTCTGTTTTTTTTTATTTCCACCTAAAACCTAAACTAAAAAGAAAAAAGTTAAAAAGCGTCTCTGATTGCAACATTTACTTTTGATCTAGAACTGTCCCCCATATTTCCTCTTTATCAAATGGTGTCGTCAGTATTCTGGGTTGAATTATACCCAACAACACTGAATATGGGAGAACAAGGTAAGACAGCAATTACAGAGGGTCATGGACCTGCTGCTGGAACATGGTGCCCTGTTGGAAGATGAGGAGTACAGAGTAGCTCCTTAACTACTCCTTATCTGTGTCTAAAGCCAAATCTAACCCCAACATCAACAATTATCATTTCTTTTGATAAAATAAATAAGGATTAGGAATTCTGTCTGTGTCCTTGCAATGTTGGACATTGTCACCAGAAATGAAAGTGAAGGAAAATCCAAAATTATGACACCAAAAACAAGAAGAAAATGGAAACTTTTTATTGGGGAAACTTGTGGCACAGGGCTATGGTTTAAGAAAGAATTTCCCCTTACATCAATTATATTTTCGTTCTGTTTCTGTTGTTTCTAGGGGAGAGGAATTGAAAGGAAATATCACCAGTGTGACACCCACATGAATTTTGAAAATTTTATGCATTGGGTTAGGGCAGCCATTAATTTTGAATGGACAGCCAATGCATGACAATGAACGGATAATCAGACCTGCCAATGCACCCCAACTACTTGCATGGATATGGATGCCTACTTTAGTTGTGCATTGGAGTTCTTCTATAAATCAATGAATAGTACCACAATGCACCACACAGAACTCTAAATTTATAAAGCCGTGTGTTGCCAATTGGTGGTGACAATTTTCTTTTTGGTGATGCAGCAGGCCACAATATACAACAACACGGTGTGTTGGAAAGAAAGCATCTTGTGTTTTTTTTTCCACTTTAGAGTGCATAGAAAACTCATTTTTGCTAGGCTGCTTTAACAGACAGATGTTAACACAAAACATAACACATTGAAGTATGTGCATTAACTTACTTCACAGGTCTAAACTGGCCCTAAAACATTTTTAAAAGGCTTTCTTGTTTCACATATTCCAAAAAACAGTATGAGATTATCAACATTTTTTAAAATGGGGACATTTTTTATTTTTATTCAGGACAGTCTCCCAATTTAACCTAACTTCTTTCAGCGAACTTTGCGACTTAACACGGTGCAGGGGAATCTAAATAGGGATCGTGCACTTCAGTTTTTACAGCGGTCACCCCTGGTGTCAGCGGCTAATACTATAGCACATGAGACACCTGGAGATTCCGCCTGTCTAGCTGAGCCGCAGAAAATCATTTTTCTGTTTACAATAAGGGCATTACTTTCTCCCACACACCAGTTTACCGAGATAGCTGAGATGCTTTGTGAATGCTTTTCAAATGATAAATAAGCTGCAGGTCACTTGAGAAGAAATAAAAAAAATGAAATGAAAAGGATTATATTTTTTTTTGTTTTTGAGCAGGCGGCGTGTAACTTGAAAGGTCTTTTAAATCACGAGAAGCTTGTAGATTTTCACTCAGCGGTACAGAATATATTGTTTTAAAAGGCTACAGGCTGTGAAATATGTTTAAAGAGGTGATATGATTTGTACGCTAGATAATACATGTTGTTGTCGACAAGCAAAATCACTTTCTCTGCCTAATAGCCATCAACTAAAATGGACCTATTCTCATAGGTTATCCAAAAGGCTGTCTATTTTTCAAAGGTTAGACGTTAATAGATTTTAAGATATTGACCAATGTGTGCCTAATAAAAATTACATTTCAAATTTTACATAAATGCAACACAAATCATCAATGAATGTATACTGGACATTCTATGATGCATGATGCTATGATGTACCTACCCTGAGACACAAGAAAGGATTAAAAAAGATAAAAACAAGTAATTACCCAACTAAGAGGCCAAATCATAATAAATACAATATATGCAATAACCCTATGGACTCTATTTATATAACAGGGAATCTGACATTTCCTCAAACATTCCCTGGTGGGAATCAATTACTGCCATTGAAACACAGGGACCTGGAAGATTCCCACCGGGGAATGTTTTTTTTGAGATTGTCGGATTACCTCTTTTATAAATAGAGCCCTAAATAATATAAAAAGAGCCCCAAAAATAAACTGATGATTCATTGAATGTTGGCCGTCATCTGAGCCTTCCTGCACAGTTATTGTGATTTCTGATTTCCCCTATTGGGCTAATATATCTAAACTCAAACTAAACCAAGCAAACACAGCTCCATATTTGTGTATACAAATTTATTAAACCTAGTTCTTAGTATAAAGAGATAAAGATTTTGGATGGGTCATGGACATACCTCCCAAATTTGGGAGATGGGGAATAGGGACACTTTTAGCTTAAAGCAGGCAAATGACACACCCAACCACACTTCAGACCAGACAAAATATTTAGACACAGACCATACAAAATATGCAACATAAAGATTGATTAAGCCATCTAAATACCCAGAAGATATAAAATAAGAAGGACACAGGGATTAAATGAGGGACAGTCCTTCCAAATCAGGGATTGTTGGGAAAGAAACTCAAAGTTGGTAATTTACATAAAAGAGTAGACAATCCTGTTATATAAAGTAAAGGATGGCATGGGATTCGATCAATAAAAACTTCAGCAAGATTAAGGGATCTTTATTTTTCAGTTGAGTTTTGCTTTAATCTTTTCAGCACCCATGAAAATTTTAAGCGGTAATCCTGAGTCACACTTGGGGTCGTTAAAACATAAAAAAAAACCACTAACCTTTTCTGTTGGCTTCCCCTGTTGTCCTGCTGATCCCTGCAGGTCCTCGGGACAGGTCAACTTCCTTCGATCTCCAGCCAGCGACTGCAGAGACATTCTCCGGGGTTTCCCGGTGACGTTGGTGCATGCATCAGTGCTGGAGGAGCGGCGGGAAATTAAAATAATTTTGTATTGGATTCAATACAAATTATCTGTATTAGGTCCAATACAAAGAAATTTATATAATATATATATATATAGTTATATTATATATATATTATACATGCTACTGAACAGTTATATTACAGGTTTCACTATTTTTTTTTTTTTTTTCTTATTTAGTTTATTATTAAATTTATAAAATATTGGACATATTTCAGTGAGTTATGCCTAAGAATAATGAGCCTACAACGTAAAATAAATCTCCATGCAAAAAAATTGTAACCCTTTTGCGTGAAAATACGGAGAGAATTAGAACACTAGGAGGGTTAAAGGGAACATACCGTATCAGTCTAAAGGGAGAGAATTCCTAGGTAGTATTTATTTGTATTCAGACCAACCTATGCAATGCCTACACCCCTCACAATTTTGAGTCTCCATGACTGAAGAAATTAAAATCCAATTAATGAAACTGAGAATTAGGGATAGTAATGGGGAGGAGGAGGAAATGATTAGATTATGCTTGACACCCTTAGGCTAGAAATTGAGGTTCAAGGAGAGGAGTTTTGGTAAAATGCAATGTAAGACTAGGGCTTGACTTTAAATAAAATATATACTTTGCTTGCACTTGATTGGATATTTGGAGTGATCCCAACTTCACCCCATTCACAAAGCTATGTAATTAAAAACTTTCACTATTTTTTAGTAAATCATTCTCAATTAATATTTCCAATATATTGGATGATACTGTTCATGACCATCATCGCCCTTGGTACCATATCACCAAATTTGTGCCAACTGGTGCCAGCAGTCTGATACAGAGGACAGGGAACTGACACAACATTTAAAAAAAAGACATTGGGTTGCTCATTAACATCTAAACCATTGTATTTGTCATTTCTGATTTTTAGAGTTGGTCTAGAGCACGTATTTAATAGTAATGTCATGTACCGTTTTCTTTTTTATTGTGTTCTTTTAAATCTAATTTTAGAATAGTTGGTTACACAATTTACTGCAATGAAATTCAAAGCAAAACTTGCTAGGACATCACTATATAGCATGTCATGTATAAATCACACTGGAATGCATCAGGGTATATAAAACATCAGATAAGCCTGCTAAGAGGTGCAAGATTTCAGCATTCTGGCATTCTAAGACTGAAAACTGGCAAATGGAAAATCTTTATATAAATATTTTTTTCCTAGTCTAGACAGAAAGATAAGAACTTCAGCTGCAGCTGCCAACCAATAGAGATATTTATGAACAGTCCATAAGTAATTCAGACAAATTAAGTATTTCCATAATATCTCTGAAAAATGCATTTAAAGTGACCCTCTTCTTGCCTTTGCAGGACAAAGTAATATGTTTATTTGAATGTTACCTCCCCAGATGTACATACTATATGCTTTAGGGTTGACATAGGGTTGACAACTCTTCCCTTCCCATGCGACAGTTAAATCACATGTCCTTCATCCTTCTCCCCCACCCATTAGTAGGTATTTTGGAAATCTGAAATGGGGTGGTATAAAGTCCCCCGGGGCATTATACTTTTGGTGTGTTGGCGGCAATTTGAAAGATCTATCATGTTTGTGGTATATCCAAAATATGAGTTGTCACACAAGGTTGGAAAATATGAATGGGTTGCAGGGAGACAATTCCATTCCCGAACTGGGGTTGTGCAGCTGGGATCAATATTTGAAAGAGGTTTCATATCCGAAAATGTGGTGGTGTAGAGGAGTATGAACCTGCAACCTGACGCTTTAGGTGGAGAAGCGTTGGTAGGGATAGTTTTATGACACATACGGGATATATTTTGTTGTCATAAGAAGGTTTAATTCAGCACTTTAGGCAGCTATGAAAGTATAATAATGTTATGTTAATATATATATATATATATATATATATATATATTTATATTATAAAAGAAATTATGTAACAATAAAACGGACAGTTTGGCCATTTCCCATAATTGGTGTGCGATTTGGGTATCGGGTACAGGAAAAATTCTGGTGAAAAGGAGGACAACGGACCTTTGAGCTACCTAGGTCACAACACTATGTAGGATTCACTGTCAAGGTGTCAAATCTGAAATGTATTCAACACAAAATCATTTTGTTCTACACTGATTCTTGTTCTTATAAATTCCATTAACATTGTATTTGGTTACAATGATGTTTTTCTTTTATTACTTATCTGAAAAATATTGCTTGAACAAATCAATGGATCCGCATCGATTGTACAAATGGGGGAAGGGCCAGAATTCTAATTATCGTACTGGAAACTTTTTAATTAAATAGATCAGCATGACTTGACAAGCGCAATGAAGCACTGGGTATATTTAGATTCTGGAATTTGTCAGGTGGAAAAAAGGGCTTCTGTATTTTTTTTTATTAATTGTTTCCTTGTTGATTTTCTTGGCAGAAGCTCAAATGGCCACAAAACCAAGAATCATTAATATGAACATTCAAAACCTTTCAACAAAACTCTTTGTTACTCTTTTAGTCAACGTTTGAGTCATGAGATGGCAATCTTGGCTCCTTTTCACATGTTTTTTCTACACTATGCTTCTCGGTTACTGACAAAAAAGTGAGTTCAATAGCTCAAAATAAAATTTACACACCACAGGGAATATTTTAGAAGAGTAACTCCTCCTGGCTGCTGGTTCAAATGGACCTACCACGTAGTGATGATCAAAGCTGCTGTTGTGGAATTTAGCGCAAAGTATGCAGCTGTGTGGCAAATAGTTAACACCTGAACTGAATATATATATCAGTGATGCAGAAGATATTAAGGGCTGGGGATTAGAACACCAACGGGAAGTATTTTTTAGAACCTTGTCAGCAAGAGCAGCTTACGTAAACCCTCAGTAAAAGGTCTGCTTCAGGTTGGGTCTGTTCTAAATGAAGATTTAAAAAAGCATTACCCATTTTTTGTAAAACCAAAACTATATTAATAGCAAAAAAAAGCAGATTTGTTAAAACACTTATTGTCCCTAGCAGAAAGTCCATTCTGCCACTAAACACTAAATTGTGCTGGCCTTTAGGGATAAATGACAGTGTCATCAAACCCAGCCGAAGCTGTCATGAACACACGCTCTCCCATGCATATTCTATTATTGTACTACATACTACTGCAACAAAAGTAAGGATCTCATATTCCATGTAGCCAATAAGACAACTCCCAAAAAGAAATTTTGTTTTATTTTTTAGGTTTGGAAGCGTGGAAACCTCACAGTAAAATCAATCAATATGGATATGGCTTCAAAATCGTATATCCTGTAAAATATATGCATAAGGATTGACCCAGAGATATTATTTTTCTCTTTTTATCTATCTAAAATGAGAGATGTTTATTAACGTCATAGAACACTTCATGCTGTCAAACGAGTGGTGACATGGGGCGAATATATTAGTAATCGGTAGTTTGAAGGCTGTTGTATTGCTTGAAAAATAAAAACTGGTATAAACCCTGCTGCCTCTTTAATTAACAGCATTAAGCAAAGGTGAAGCAGATGGTATATTTGCTATATTTCCACCACTGTAACAAGCTTTCATGCTGTATCAATCAGGATTTAGTAAATTAACATTTCACTCATAGCGATACACAAAGCCTTTTAATAAGGACGCTCAGATCTCCATCTCCGGATCTCCTGTTTCCAAGCAACCAAAGAATAGGATTCAAATATTTTCAATGTATGCTTAGAATTAAACTACATGGGCGATTTTATCCTCATGCTGGCCAGCGATTTAACCTCTTATTGGCTTTGATTTCCCTTGTAACATTAGGAAATCCAAATTCTGTAAAATGAGGAGATGGCAGCAAAATAAAACCCAACTGCAGACCTTTAAAAAAATTGGTAGAGGGGAGACGGGGTGGAACATCTGTAAGGTTTAATTCCTCCTTAGTGGTGTACTAACAGGGCCCAAAAGCCCCTGTTGATGGGGTTTTGTTTGTACGAGAACTGTTTCTTTCCCCATATAGGTCTATTGGAATGGAAAATTATTTTCAAGTAGGTCAAATGCAAATCAAAAAGAGGTGAACTGCACATGTCAATAAATTCTGAATGATCTCAGAAGCATCTCAATTTACCCCCGCGTTGGTAACGACTGAATGGGAGCGCAGAGCCTCTAGGGATGCCTACATCACCAAGACCAGGGGGTTTCTGTCTGCTCCTTCTGCACATGCCCAGTCATGCCCGAGGGGCTTTTTAAACACATGCACAGTGCTATTGGCACTCTTTTTTTTACAATCACATAAGGATACACCACACGATCTTACACCTGCATTGTGCAAGATCGCATGCTTCCTCTGTGTTAGGATGAATGAAGATTTTGGGACGGCAAGGAACTAAATTGGGGCCAGCTGTAGAGGGATTGAGGGCTCTGCGAAAGTATAGCTAAGTGGTATTTTTTATTTTATTTACATCCCTTATCTTCCCAAGTCAAAAAGCCCTAACTTTGCCTTCCCCAGCAACATACAGAAGTCATTTTGCTCTCCATTTCTCTTTTTTAGGAAAGTTTGGTGTAAGCTTTGGTCTACAGTTGCCACCTGACCAGTATTTCCCAGCCTGGTCGGTAAAAATGTGACTTATTGTTAAGGTTAATAAAAAGAAAGAGATAACAAGACTGGTATTTTTTTCCCAAAATGTTGGTAAGTCTTGGGTTATTAAAGGGCTTACAAAATGTTAGGTTTTACCATATGATAGTGATGATTTCTTAGGGAGTAAAAGAAAGGTAAGTACAGGTAGGGAAGTGGAGGATTAATTTGAACCTGATGCTTTGCTCCAAATGGACAACGCACGGCAAATTACTAGAATGCATGAATATTTTAAGAACATTTTAAATTTTAGCTTACAATAGTTTTATCATAAAAAATGATAAGTTTATAAATATTGCATTGCTCTAAAATTGATATTGGTTCACATGATATTGATATTCATCTATTTCATCTTTAACCTGGTCACGTTACAATCTGATTTTACAATCTCCTTTAGATTTACCATCAGGTTTGCAGTGCAAGGTTATATCTAATTGGTTGGGTATAATCAGACTGAAATATACATGACCTGCTTTTGTGAGGATCCCAAGGATTCCGGTGAGTATGCAGGCAAAGATCTTGGTCTCAGAGGAACAAAAAAAATAAATCTCCTCTATATGTTACAGACAGTGATATATACCTCTCAGAAGTTTAACTCTTCTGAACTCCATAATAAATAATGTCTGGAATATGACTTTAAAGTCACGGAGACAATAACATTTGACAAAAACGCCAAATATCCATCTTATTAGCCATAATTGATGTTTCCATTATTTTGTCATACCACTATAGATACTGCTATAAAAATGAACAGAACTAATGTAGTTCATATGGTTTAAAAACAATTTATTTCTGTATTCTATTTAAAAAAACTGCAGCAGATGATTACAGTCATTTTAGGTTGAATGCGATAAACACAGATTGCATTAAGAAGCAAATATTGTACAATTATACAATTTAAACATACTATCTAGTGGTGTTTTGAGTTTATTTCTAAGGTAGGTAGAATCTAGAGAATTAGCTTAATGTTTCAGATGATATCTTTTAAGCTGCATCATTTAAGTAACTTGAATGCATAAAATTTAATTTAAAACATTAACATTTAAGTGACTGAATATTCTATTAGTACATCAAAGGAGGTGCGAAGGGCCAGTGATGTGGCTTTTCTTAGTTCCTTCTGTATTTGCAGTGCTAGAAGGGAATATATTCCTTTACCAAAGTCAAACAGTAAATCATTTAAATTTTATTGAAGCCTAAAAAATAAAGCATTAATTGTCTTGCATATGCCAAAGGGAATTCCAATTATTGTATATTTTAAGAAAATGAAATGCTAATCAGTGGGGACCGCAACAGTGATAATTTTGCACTGGGCCAGTTGAAATACTTGACTTGTGCAATGCTAGAACTTTTGGAATAGAGGGAGCAAAGGAAGGTTACCTTGTATGGGGCCTTGAAGTTTCAGATGAGTTCACAACTCCACAAACTTACTATAGGGACCTCTGCGTCAATGCTGTACCAATTATAAGATATACAGGCTCCCAACTATAGCTACTATATTCACCAGTGAGCCAAAGTCAGTCAGCACACAGGGAGACCAGAAAAAGCCCCTGTTGGGCCCTAGTCATATGTTCTCAAAAATTATTTTTTTTTTGTCTCTCTGGTGGGGTTTTTTGTGCTCTTTGGTGAGCCATACAAAAATGCCCTTCTGCCAAAAAAGCTACATGTTCTGCTGGGCCCTTTTCCCAACTTGGTGGGTCTTATGTTCCCAGACTAACTGTCAAAGACTGAAGAATTATTTTAGAGATAAAAGTTGAGGTCTTGACACAGTCATGGTTGGAGACTGGGGACGGGCTGTGGTCATGGAATTGGGACATGAGATTCGGGACTCTGCACATGAGTTATAAAATTACTCCATTTCAGCCTTTTCACAGCCCAAAGCTCCCACACTTACTACTGATCATTGGAGTCCAGGAGCAACAACAAGTACTGAACAATTTCAGAGCTGTTGGTGACCCATTTAGAATGTCTATCACAAAGTCACATTGCCCTACAATCATGAATGTGGTCAGACAAAGGTGACTCTAATATAAAAGCTAAATCGTGGTGACCATAATATACTATAATGCACATAGCAGGACCCTAAGGATCATATTCTAATGTAGAGTTGCATACATAAGTTTGGGCAACCTTGATGAAAATACATATTCTGTTAAAGCTGAAGTTTAATCTGTTAACCGTTCTGTAAACCGTTTAGTTTTCATTATATACCGGATTTTAGATCAATTGACATTCCATCCTCCATCCAGGATATGAGGTAGTCTCTATCTGACTTGCTGTAGATTTTAATGCACATTGTGAAAAGATCACAGTGTGCAGTAAAATTGTAATAAGTAATTTCAGTATAGGTGAGGAGCCTCTATAACTGTGCAAGTTTAAAGGGAACGTTAATGATTTAATAGCTATTAGGAGGTATCTCTGACACTAATCCCAAACTCTGCATTCACAGTTAATAGAAAAGCCTTTTTGTAGAAATCACTCTGATCAGTTACTTTTTACTGAAACTCTACTTTTATATAAAATTATTAGATAGCGCTTGATGTACTTATGTCATATGCGTGTTCCCTGCTATTTTAACCTTTATTCTTTATATAATAAACCTATTATATTATCTAAAGTCTCTTTTCCTTTTACATACATACATGGTGGTACAAGAGCAAACTGATACTAGTATCTATCTATACGGAGTTCAAGATCATACAGGAAAGCAAGTCTGAATCCATGGACATGAAATTAAAAAGTGTTTTCTGATTTTCTATTTAACAGGTGGCTATTCTAAAGAAACGAGATCCAGTAGGTGATGGGATTGGACGTAGGGTGATATACATCCATTGATTTATTGATTATCTAGGAAAATTATAAGAAATATATATACATTTGTTTTGTTTGTTGCACAAATTTTATTTTGACAAATTGCTATTATGTGTCTATTATTACTATTATTATTATCCACCAGATTGATAAATGTCCAAGTAGGAAGGACCACTGTACTTTCCTTTGGGCCATGCATTGTGGTGCCACTCATCCCCTCCTCTCGCCATTGAACAGAACAGGGTGTGTTTACAGTGCTTGTTCATTCTCATTTCACAGGTGGCGGAAATCTGACATCTGAATCTAAAAAACTATACTACTGAATAGGGTTTTGTGTTTATCATTGCAAAAATTCTGTGGTGGGGTAATACTTTAGGTGGAGCATAAGAACTCTACTCCAGTGATGCAACATCCTTAAGCTCCTTTTCCTAAACCAACATTTTCTACCCTGCTTCTCTGTGGTTTAGCATCTTCAGCTATCTTGATTTGGCAGCCTGGGATAACGTAATTTCCATGTACACACACAGGATTTTAATTTTCATGGTACCAGTTAGATTTTGATATTTATTCAACAATGAGATCAGTTAAGAAAAATTAATTTTTGGCAGAAGAAACCTTCTTTATTCTCATAAAAGCCTTCTTGTTACCATTTTTAAAATAATGACTAGAATTCTGCTTTATTACATGTCATAGTCTGTCACATGTTCCATGTTAATACTCCTCTAGTTGAAGGCTCAGACTTTCTTCTTTTATTTTAATCTCTTCAGCTGCTATGTTCCCGTGAGTGCTGAATATTGCCTGGCAAAAATCTAGGTCAGATAGGAGGCCAAGCATATCCCTTATCCTACAATAATATTCAGACAGCATACATGAGCATGGTTGGGGAAATGATTGAGGTGTGCCGGTCTGAATCTCAAGCTATGTGCCAGGAATTGCTGATAACATGCAGATCCTTTCATGCTGCAAACCTCGGAGTGCTGGATAGTCCGGGTACTTGTGCAGCCAGGGATGGAAATGGATTTGACCGCAGTAACCTAACGTTCAACTTAGCCACTCATGTGTGTAAAACACTGTGCAAGCTGTCACGGAAATACAGGTTTAACAGTGACAACTACTTTCTATCTGTACAAATGTCCATATTGAAGTTCACCTGTCATGTAGCTATGAAAACAAAAATACATTTTGTGCAAGATTCATGTACACTGTTTAAAGGGACACTGTTGCTTTGCCCTTTTAGGCAATGTTACGGGCTGTATTAAAAAAAAACAAATCAAATCTACTTTTACTTACCCTACCAAGCTCCTCTGCTACTCAGTTCCTCCATTGGAGCCATGTGTCCAAACACTTGGACCTTCCTGAAGCCCTGGTATTCCAGGAGGGCCTCAAATGAAGCAATGATGTAGTTGCTTAGCACATCAAAGATGAGTAGTTGTTTTCAGAGAACCTGCCATTTTACATTGAGTGGAAGCCATTGTCTGTGATCTGAGTCCCCAGTGTCTTCTAATTCTCGAAAAATTTTGAAGGTATGTAAGCAAATCTTGATGCCTGCACATTATGGCTGAGCTGATTTTAGAAACCTTGTATATCTAATTTATTATTCTTCACTTTAGCTTAAGTGAGAGATAAAATAACTTGCCAATTGGCCACGAGGAAGATCCAGATTCACCATGAAGCTAGGTGGTGGCCTTTGTTTCATAATAAAAGGCTATACAGGCTCTCCTGATTTTTTTAAAGCGGACCTTCCATGTGTCTTCTTCCCTACCAGCCCAGTTTATTATTGAAAAAAATCCAGGAATATGTTTTTATATTTTGGAACATCCTTGGGGAACTGAGATACTACGAGCTTAAGCTATTGAGTTAACGCAATGGCAACTAGGTTGACTAGAAATTCTTAAGGGGGAATATTGTCAGTGGTTTCCTCGGCTATGGCAGACACTGCTGGAACCTCAGTTATTAAGAAGTCTTTCTGCTCAGCGTTTGGTGCCTAAGCTTGGCGTCTTTTAAATCATATCTTCTGTCTGCCACCTGCCTTGACCTCATCTTGTCTTCCACAATGTCTGCTTGCCCTGACTCTGGCCTGTTTTTGCCCATGCTTGCCACCTGCCCTGACCTCAACCTGTTTAAGACTTTTCTTTTATCAGCCATTGGCCCTTGAAGCTAATCTTCCTGTACGCCTCTGGTGGGTAGCACCTGAGGGCTGTCACCTGAGAAGATCCTGCAGCAAAGTAGTCCGGCACCCACTAGCATTGCCAGCCCATCATCTGACGCAAAATTTTTTGGGGAACACCAAGTGTCTCCACTAAGAATCACAGTTACCCTCTGTCATCTGCTTGGGAGCGAAATTCTAACAACCAGCAAAGAAGAAAAACTTTGTGGGACTGGTTGCCTGGCTCCCTATTCTTTACCCACTAAACTAAATAAGCAATACAGAATTACTGTCTGGAAAGGAGCTTTCAGAAGCAAATTTTTGCTGACTGGAGTTTAGCCTTTAATAACTCTTTAGTACAAAATGAGCATCAGTTTGCTAAATGTCTAACTGTGAAGCTGGCATAAAGAAAACCAAGGCTATTTTTTCCCCGTATCTTGCTGTAACGGTATCAGATAAGCCTGTTCTACAAGATTGAAACAAGACCCTAAACAGATGAATTTCTGATCAGCTCGCCTGATAAAATGGATAGAACAGAGTTACATTTCCAGACCAATGTACTTTCCTTATTAATATCCCCAGACAGCATGGGAACAGCAGATGTGTTCCAGCAGACATAATAGGATGAAAACAATTGAGGTGATTTTGGAAAAGCGCGGAATCTACACTTGCGATTTATGCAGTGGCATATTTAAATGTGATTTAACGATTCAGCAGAACACGGTGAAAGATCAGCCCAGATTGTATTGACACAAGTCTTGAGTGTGGGATTACTCACCTTATATATCTCAACTGCGCACACGGCGGACATAATGATTTCTAATCCGACCGGTTATTATTTGTCTGTTTGTCGAATCAAGCCATTAAGGATTAACCTAATCCAATATGGTTTTCTGTCGAGTGTGGAATTCTTCCTTACTACTGTCGCAGGCAATGACTGCACTGCTGTAATAATGAAATTGGAAGCTATTGCTTTGTGGTTTTGGGTTCTGGATTTAAATTTCACTGGGGCGCTTTCATTATAGGTTTTAGTATTCACCTACACTTTGCTTGGTCCCCCTGTTGGTCCTCAGTTTCAGCCTAGAAAATATACCAGTAGTATATTTGGTGCCCAACAAAAATGATAGAATATACATGAGTAGGGGTACAAGTAGCTGTAACATTTTTTGGAAGTTAAGGAACCGATTTCTTTAAGCTTTGCAAACACATACAGGGAGAACATTTTAATTGATGAAGCATGTATATATGTTTAGGGTCATCTCATTGGTCTATTAATATTAATATTATTATCATCAATATAGCGCCAATATATAACGCAGTGCTGTACATTAAATAAATGTTGCAAATGACAGACAGATACAGACAGTGACACAGGAGGAGGAACACACAATAGGAGGGGAGAGGTCTACCTGTGCTTACAATTCGTAACATTGTAAAAAAAGGGGCAACTTTGCACGCCTATATGACTACATTTCTGGCATGTTCAAATATACAGCATATGTATTTATATATTTTTTTAAAGCTTTATTATAAAAAGAAATCCATGAGCTCTAGCCTAATTATTTTACATAGGTTGAGATTATGCCATCAGTCTGCTACAGGCATTTTGATCAGTCTCCCAGTGAAAAGTTGAGTTTGCAGCAAAACATGATTTTGCATTTTATGACCAATAACTGTACAGGGTTGACATATATTATATCTTAATATTATTACTCAAACCCCATGTAGCAGCCAGAACTGAGAAATATCTTTATATATATTTTTAGACAAGAGATGCTTTAGGCAGCAGAATTTACAAAACTGTGTTGTCTGACATCTCATTCCAGGAAGCAGAACCTCAATGATATGCTTTCTCTCTGCAATGGAAAGCAGAAGAATGTATTGTTCGCAGAAGTACTATGATCTCTGTGAGAGGTAATTATGACCTGAGAATGATACACTTAAGCTGTGTACAAACAATTGACTATATTCACTGGAGATGACCATTAGTGATCAGTTCCAGCTACACTAGAACAATGATCACTAAACAGCTTTATTAATTCTATGCAGAGGGGAGGAGGAGGACAAGCAAGAGGTACCCAGCTGCATCCTCTTCTTTCAAAAACAGCAGCAATTGTAGTATAATAATCCGGTTAGACAGATTACTATGCATCCTTGGGGGACATCTGTACAGACCCTAGACATTTGCCTAAAATTATCACAAATGTTTGACTTGAAATCTGTATATAATTGTACACATAGCATGTATCTACCGTAATTACCATGAAAAATATATTTGATGCTGGGTTGGCTAATAAAACATGATGGTAAGGATGATGGGACAAAATGTGTGGCCAATACTCATACACAGAAGAGCCTTACCTTTTGCTTCTCCTGTCTATAGCGGTGTTTCTTGACCTTTTTAACATAGGGAAACCCTGGAAATATGGTTCAGGCGAATCCTTATCATAACTATACTCTACTATATACTATTACCATACTATTACTATAGCTGTGATAATTACTATATCACAGCTTACAGTACATAAGTGTAGTGATCAGTAGGAAGAATGGCCCTTTTATTGATGGCCATTGGGAAGAATGTCACCCTTACAGATAGCCAAAAAAATAATTGGTGTCACTTAACTGACCTGAGAGGTCCAAATTGCTCAAGAAACCCCTGACCACCTCTGGAGGAACCCTGGTTGAGAAATACTGCCCAAAGAAATACTTGCCTGATGCTTAACACATCAGTTCTAAATAAATATGGGAAACCAAAAAAACACAAGGGTTAGCATTATGCCAAAAAAACCATATAGGCACAGATCTCATCATCTATTTTACATGCAATTTGATGTAAGTGTAGAAGAACCCTTCTACGTATATATATACCCCAACTGAATATGTATCTGAGCCTGTATTAATATTGTACTCTACTTTATATGTGGGCCAGTAAATTGCAACAATGTCAAAAGGCTAGGACAATAAAAACACAGCCAAGAGTACTTGAAATGATCACATTTTATTCCCATAGATTAAATAAATAAATTAATTAAATAACAACTATAGTCATATCATAACAGCAGCCATTTACACTGCCAAGTGAATGTTAAAAGCCTTTTAGTATTCTAATAAAAGATTCAACTGCCATTCTATATTCATTATTTTTAAAATGGTTGTTACCAGCTGTGGCACCCAAACTGGACTAAAAATAAAACTTACCTTTCCAAATCTATTAAAAAATTATTATATGTATGCTTTCAAGTGTAGCAGCCTTGACAGCCTTGATGCTTTCCCAATAAAAAGATGGACTTGGCAATATTGATTTCAAAATAGCAACATCAGCCTTTTATTTAACTTTAACAAAAAATACCAGTATCATGATTAACTAAAATAAAAAGGTAACCAATAAATAGAGACAAATAGAGAAAACTAATAGATTCTTGGAGGAGAGTGTTTGGCATGAAAGGCTTGGCTAAAGACCACCCTTGCCTAAACCAAACCCCACCGGCTTGAGGACAGCTCCTAATGTCCATAAGATGCACCATACCATGAATGAGCTTGATAATTTTTATCCATTCTACTTTTCCACAGACCCCCAAAGACCCTTCAACCTGGTTAAAATACCATACCTTAGGGAGGGCAAGTGGAGCAACTCTGGTATTATTGACCCCAATCACGTAATTTGTTTTACTTTTTGCATTACCTAGTTAGATTTTAATTATTCTGGACACTAATATCTTCCTCTAAATATAGCCCCTCCATCAAGTCTATATTTATTGATGCTTCTAGCGCAGATATACACTCATTTGTAAATTCTTTTTCATGCAGCACATTTAGGCATGTTGGATGCCTGTATCTACCCATTGTGCGCTTTGGTTTTACCTACTACCCATCATGTCTGTAGTCTGTCCCTTCAGAGTTGCAGGGTTAGACAAGGGCCAGCTTTTATTTCCTTTGCGATCACCAATCCAATAAACGATTGGAAATGAAGTCAATTTGAATATAAAGTACTCAAGTCATGTTGTGTAAAGGAACAATCAAGCAACCTAAAGTTTACCATATCCCATCCCACTACTGGAAGAGTGGAAAATCACGTGCATATGTGTTGTTTTTAGGTTCTTCTTACTGATCAACTATCATTGGGAAAATCAATTTGACTGATAGGTCAACATTGGGAGTGCACCTGTTTGTGTGTACTAGACCCTAGGGATCCTCTGCTTAATAACATATATTATCATGTTTACATGTTAGCGGAGATAAATTACCCTTAGTAGCCATTGAACCCTTAAAAACAGACCAAATTCCCCCTTATTTAGCCTTCCTAACTGACTTAAATGCATTTCGCCATACTTGCAAAATTTTACCAAAATGTCAGGTATGTTGCCAAAATTCAACAAAAACTTTCCAGCCAGCACAAAACAGTAAAGTGCAACTTTCAGAGGGCATTGCTGAGATTGCCAGGTTTAGGCCATTATGTGTTCAATCTTCAAGCAAAAGAAGAATAATAACCACTTATTTCAAGAACTTGTTTGTTGTTTTTTGCTCTTTTATTACTGTTATTTTGACGTCGCCAGATGGCGTCTTCTAACTGTCATTCATCTTTGTGCGCCAGTAGACAAACACGGGTGGGATAAGTGATCTGTAAGTAGATTATCTTTTCTTAAATAACCAAAAAATATAAATCTAAAACAATATAATACACAGATCTGCATTAGCACAATTTTCTCATTAAGTTCCAATTTAGAAATGCAAATGTATTTAGGCTGCTGACTCGCTAATGGAGCAGTAGGATCTCTCGGTAATGTATCTTTACATTGTGCTTCTAGCATGTATAATGTGATCATCACAGTGATGTCAATGAAGTTTAGCAGTGGCACCTCCTCGAGTCAAAGTTCTCATCTTGAGGACATCTTGTCTCTCCACCCACCCTGGACTGAAAGGGATCTTGTCAGGGTATAAACATAACAACTATTCAGACATTAAGAATGTCAGAAGGCACCTTAAGTCTGACAAATACTGATCTGTGAAATGGATGATTTTCCACACCCCTTCCCATCCTCTGAACGTTCAGTGGATAACCTGAGGTATTTCGTGGACAGAAGCTATCAAACTTCAGGTGAATTCTGACCCTCCAGATAAAGTGTCAAGTGTAGAGTGAGTTAATGAACTGAAATATATCAAATATATAAGGTCATAAAAAATTATTTACTCGCTTGGTTTTTATTTACAAACTATGGTTTTGATTTTTTGCTGCCCTAAATAATTCAACATTTTACTTGTTTTCAAGCCCCCTAAGTCTTGAATCTACAAAACTCACCTTCCACTATTATTGGTTGGCTATATCTTTGACTCATCGGAGTCAACCTATTTATGTAACATTTGAAGGGAGGCTCCTCACCTTCCATCTCTACTGCTGCGGCAGTGAATTGAAAGCCCCAAGGTTCCTGGGATATCTACATCATGTATCCCAGGACGCTGAAAACAGCTCCTTATGTGCATGGCTGATTTTGGGCATGCACAGAAAGGGCTTTCTTTTATTGCAGCAAAAAAAAGCCAATCTCACGCATGAGCAGTTTTTAAAATTTCCAAATGCATGCCTTCCAATCTCGCACCTGTGCATTGCGAGATTAGGTGATATAGGAAGAAGAACTAAGGAGAAGACAAAGGAAGGTGGTAGAACCCGGTGTTTAGTCCTATTTAAAGCATACCTAAACTCAACATTTTCACTTTACATAAAAGGGAATATGGTATTCATTTTTTAAGTGCAACATCCTTTTTTTTTTTTTTTAAAAGTGTGTGGGGTGTATTTACACGATGGCGGTGTGAGGACAAGCTTACTAGGAGCTCCGTGCTCAGCCCTGCTCTTTAGACCGACCTGGTGAATTCACAGGCACCGGAGACTGCATCCGACGCATGCTTAAGAAGGGGAAGACCCCGGCCTGCTCCCAGGAGAAGGAGAAAGCCGGGCTCCGCCTTTATTTTAAAAAATCTGAGGCCCGTTCTGCAGCCGCCAGGCAATCCAAGATGGCGCCGAAGCTTGGCTCCCTGGACTACCCGGAACAGCAGACAAAGAGGAAGAATGTGAAGATAGGTGAGCGGCTTTCCTCTGGGCAATCCAGCAGCATCCGCATCCTCACCCTCACGCCTCCCCAGGGCTCAGAAAGTGGCCCATACACCACCGGACCACCGCATATAAATACACAGTGCACAGGACCCAGGGTCCCAGAAGGTTAGACACTGAATCGCCCCGTGATGTTCAAGGACCCATCCTATGTACCTCATACTGGAGTGGATTGGTTATATATAATGCTCCTTTTTCTTGTTATTATATATGTTTCACCTAAATTCATACTGATTAACTTTTACTAATGGTGACAGTATGCAATGTGTTTACATCCCTATGGTGATGTACCCTTATTGTGAGATGTTTATCTATATGTGGTTTTTATGATGCTCCCACTCCTGTATAGGAGGCCCCCAAGGCCCCCTGTAGCCAGGGATGCCGCCATGATAAGAGTGTAATACGAGTGCGTGGTTCGGGAGACCGAGACCTTTTTTGGCTATGTATGGGGGAACTCTGCAATCTGAATGTTACCAATGTTTTAAATAACTCTGTTTTGCTTTGTTGCGGTGCCCTTTGAAGTGTTATTTCCTGATTATTAACAGAACAGGCCTGGGGTTCAACTCCATCCTGACGCTGTTGCCTTTCACATCTCCCAAGTAGGAAGTTCCCATATATTTTTTAGGGACAAGTAGTAGATCCACTCTTTTAGTTTTGGGTTTAGTAACCCTTTCTGCATCCTTTTCCCCTTTGATCAAGCCTAGTCCTCCACCCTCACCCATCCCCCTCGGTGCTGGTCCATTGAATTTCTACCTAAACTGAGGAATACCGACCATTAAAGTAGTATCACTTAATGCTAAAGGGCTTAATATTCCTGCAAGAGATCAGCTATATTACGCAGGTTGAAAGCGCTGATGGAGTTTCTGCAGGAGACCCACTTCCGCTCAGATAAAATCCCAAGATTGACGGACCATAATTATGGGTCTATCATAGCTCCTCCTCGGAGTCTAAAACTAGACGAGTAAGTATCTTAATATCCAAGAGAGTCCCATGGCAGTGCAAAGAAACTTGGTGTGACTTGGAAGGCAGGCTCCTATTTGTTAAGGGTCATATAGACTCTAAACCTGTAACAATGGGCACGAATTATGCCCCTAACATGAAACAACTCGCCCTCATTCAAATGGCGCTAAACAAGCTTTCTAAGTTCTCAGAGTGAATATTTGTTCTGGGTGGGGACTTCAATGTCTCTCTGGATGAATCCTCGGGCACAACCAGCAGTAAGGGCAATATCCCCCTAACAAAGAAGCTACGTAAGTTACTTCACCAGCATTAACTATGTGATATTTGGCGGATATACCATCCATCAACTCATGATTTCGCTTACTATTCTATAGTACACAATGTTTATTTACGAATTGACATGCTACTGGTCCACCACATCAATCTATCTAAGTGCGAGAGCTCACGGATCAACAATCTTACCCTATCAGACCATGTGGCTATTGAACTAGTCTTGAATGTCTCAGACTCAGTGGGAGAAGATAGATTCTGGCGTTTAAATGAGAGCCTATTGGTAGACCCTCTGGTAAACAATGACCTAACCACGCAATTGTCACTTTATTTTAGCGAGAATGCCACTCCGGAATTTCACCTGGTGTGGGCAGCACACAAATCATTTGTCAGGGGTATCCTAATTAAGCATGGTGCATGTATAGAGTGTGAAAGAGAAGCCCAAACAGTGAAACTGCTCCAAGAAATTAATGATCTCGAGTTGATTTATAAGCGAAATGTATCTGGAGATGTTATGCTGAAATTGCAAGAAGCCGGAGGGCAACTGCAGACCCTCTGCTACAATAAAGCCAAGGCCACGTTAACTAAATGTTGCAGATGGTTTTTCGAGTTCAGCAATAAATGCAGCAGGAGTTAGCAGCAGTTTAGCTAACGCCCTGCGCAGGCAAAGAGCTAAAATGTACGTACCTAAGATTGCGGACAATGAGGGCACTATGCAACACGTGCCACGGGACATCTCCAATACATTCCAAAAATGTTATAAACGTCTTTATAACTTGAAATCTCCCCAGGGCTCCCCATTAGATGAGTTACAGACTGACCTGATATGGGACTATCTGGTCTCTGCGGGAAGGCCATCCATTCCCGATCAACACTGCCAGTCACTGGAGAGACCTATTTCATCAGAGGAGCTTTCATGGGCGATAAAAACATTGGCGACTGGGAAGGCATCTGGCCCTGACGGCCTGACCTTAAAATACCATAAACATCTCTTACCATCACTCAATACACATTTTATTGAAGTCTTCAATCTATTCCCGCAGTGCAGGTACTTAAAGATATTCTAGAAGCCCACATAACCATGATCTTAAAAGAAGGAAAAGACCCAACTACATGTGCTAGTTACAGGCCCATCTTTCTACTAAATGTAGATTTGAAATTGTATGCAAAGAACTTAGCTGAGTGCCTGACCCCATTTCTGCCTAGTCTAATTCACCCGGACCAGGTAGGGCTTGTGCCCAACCAGGGAGGGAGAGATAACATCAACTCATGATCCTCATATTGGTTTAGGAGATGCAATAGTATCACATATACCAGCACTGTACTCACTCCCATCGGCGAGATTAAAGGTCAGTGGAGTTCTGTCGGACCCATTTTGGATCTCTAATGCCACGAGACAGGGCTGCCCCCTGTCGACCCTGATATTTATGCTTATGTTGGAACCTCTCTTAGGTAGTATTAGGCAGATTCATAATATACAAGGCATTCTGAATCCTGATACATCCTGTAAAGCGGCCGCTTTTGCAGACAATGTATTATTTTATATTAACACACCGGTAACTTCTCTGCCTAATCTTATGGAAGAACTCCAATATTATGGTGCGCTGTCTCAATTTAAAATCAACTACCAGAAATTGGAAGCCCTTAACATTTCTATCCCACAAGCTACCTGTCAAACTCTCAAGGAGTCCTGACTTAATCATGTATTTGGATGTACAGATCTGTGGGGATTTGAGTGGGTTATATGCCTTGAATCTTATCCTCCTACTGAGCAACTTTAAAAACAAACTTTCACAATGGCATTTAAAATTGTCATGGTTTGGTAGATGTAATGCAATAAAGATGCCACTCCTACCCAAACTGCTATTTGTGATACAAGCAGACTAGCAGATCCTGTATGTCACAGGGTAACTGACCAAGGTCCGCTAGATGTTGATTTTCTTTTTACACAGGGCGCCATGGCCCTCTCTTGTGGAGATGAGCTTGGATCCTTCATATGCACCACTGGGTTTCTGAAGAATAAATCAGCTCCATCATTTTTTACACTCACTACCCCCTTTGGCTGAATACCGTAAATCGCTTAGGGAATTTGAAGCTTTATGCTCCTATTTCCACTCCATTTTAATTACACACCTGAAGCAGAATTTACACCACCATACTTGGTGAGATGGGCCCGAGATTTAGGTATAGACTTTTCACAAGTTTTATCTGTAGCACAATCCTCTTCTATCAGCTCTATGTATCAGGAAACCGGCTATAAGATCCTAATTAGGTGGTATAGAGTGCCCTCCGGATACATTTTATGTTCCCAGAGGCCTCAGACACATGTTGGAGATGATGTGAGGAACGGTGTACCTTTCTGCATGTTTTTTAGGAGTATTTGAGGATTCGTCTATTTTGGGAGAATGTACATAGGCTTCTCCCATGCTTCACTGACCTTTTAATCCCTTTTGAAGTGGGTTTATTCCTGCTACACTATACCACGATCTAGAGAAAGGTTTATCAGAATTCCCTCCATATAAGATTAATTGATGCAGCGTGAGCCTGCATACTTGCATTATGGCATCACACAGGGATTCCAACTAACTCCCAATGGTTTCAGCGAGTTAATGAAATGTACATATTGGAAGACCTGACTGCCTCTATAAAAGGCACAGAAGACAAGCATAACCAGAGAGGGATTTATTGAGACCTAGCCAATCAAAACCTAATGGGAATGCAGAGCCTCCCGAAATACCTATGTCAAGCACCCTGGAAGGCTCTGGGTACTCCTTCTGTGCATGCCCTAACCTCAGACATGTGCAGAAGGGGCATTTTTTGTATTAAGGGAAAGAGATGCCAATCTCATGCAAGCACAGTAAAATCAGCTCTCTTTTTTCCCCTTTACAGTGGGCTACGTAGACCAATCTCGCACCTGCACAAGAAGAAGGAAGTAAAGAAGAATATGGTGGTGCCCCGGGCTTTCACAGGCTTATAAAGAGAAATTCCAGGACGATGCAGGACCGGATCGCGGGAAGGACCAGCACCATCGAGGGACCTGCAGGATTAAAGGTAGGTGTAATTTTTTTGTTTTTGGTTTAGTTCCGCTTTAAGGATGGAACATGAAGGGATTAAGGATAGGATAGGGACTTGACTAGGATTGTGGAGGGATCAACTGCTTTCCAAATGTAAAGGTAAGTGTGACTTTTTTCCATGATAGTTCCGCTTTAAAGGTTCTTTAGCTTTGATGCTTTCAGAATGTATCGGGGGATTTAATCTGAAAGTTAGGTTAGGCTTCAGGGCATTGATAAAGAACAGGAATGCAGCAGGTGAAGGCAGAGTAAAGTCACTTGAAAATAAGCAGTAAACTTATTTTGATGATAAAGTATATA
The DNA here is from genome assembly GCF_032062135.1 of Pyxicephalus adspersus. Taxonomy (NCBI): domain Eukaryota; kingdom Metazoa; phylum Chordata; class Amphibia; order Anura; family Pyxicephalidae; genus Pyxicephalus; species Pyxicephalus adspersus. The sequence goes on from NC_092869.1 coordinate 34,745,835, forward strand.
ATTTTATATATATTTATATATATATATATATATATATATATATTATATAAATACACATATATATGTGTGTGTGCGTGTTTTAACAGATTCAGTACAGCCTCTTGATCCTGTGCTTCAAAAGCTCCCACCTATATATTGAAATGGCGGAGTTGGGAACAAAACATGACAAGACATACTTAGTCTGCCGGCTTCACCAGCAGCATTAGAATGAAACCAACATTGCATCCGTTGACCCAATGGTACTGCAAAATATCTACAGAGTTTGTTGGACTGTAGTGTTTCTTTAAATAGACAGATACTCTCTGTATTTAACTGCCTCTATTTAATGCAATAAAACAAACATCTATATGTTTAATAAAATATCCTTTAATTGTTTTACTGTCTAATTTAGATTTTTATGTTAACAGAAAGTGCACTTTTTTCATAATAACAATTCTCATAATTATAATAGTATACCATAATTTCAGACTAGTGCCGTTTCAATAAAAGCTGATTATGTCCCTGCTATTTCAAAAAGTATTTATTTTAATGTATTCAGAATTTAATTGATTGGTTTCTTATGAATCTATTTAAATTAGCAACAAACTTTTGAAATGTTATATTTTTTCCCAACTGTGTATCTTAGTAGTTTAAATTAAGCTGTGAAATACATTACAGAGTTACATTTTTCAGTAACAAACAGAAATCCAGTATTACTGATAAACAGAACATATGCATAAATGTATTTATTTATTTTTAATGGATGGTTGGGTATACTGATTGTTTTTATTATTGAAGCTCCAGACTGGTTTTTCTTAAAGGATCATTGTTATGAAAAATGTTGAGTTCTGTTGGCCCTATGGGGTTATACACTATATTAATTTTTGTCTTTTTTAATGCTTTATTATTCTTGTTTCCACACATTTAGATGCAAAGAAATTTGTCTAGCATAGCGACAGTGATGGGGATTGTGACTTAACATAACTCGGGGGTGCTTACAATTGTGACCTTATCCACACAAAGCATATGCCAAGGTTTGTTAAGAAACAAATTGGTTGTACAACCAGAATAAACTTTATGGCAGTAGAAGGTATCATGGACATTTTTGGCTTTCATTCCATATAAATTCCATTAAGCCTTTTTGAAAAATTTGGTTTTATGTTTTCTTATGAGTTTCTTTATGCACTAGAGTGATTTTTAAGAAGTAGTAAACATGAACAAACATGGTCGACATGGTGGCTCAGAGGTTAGCACTCATGGGTGCAGGACTAGGTCCCAGGTTTGATTTTTGGCCAGGACACTATATGTATGGAATTTGTGTAATGTTTGTGTGGGTTTTCCCTGGGTACTCTGGTTTCCTCTCACATTCTAAAAACAGGAGGTTAGGTTATTTGGCTTCCCCCCAAATTGAACTTAAACTGTAGTAATCACATATGAGTATGGTTGGACAATATTCGTAATATGTCGGCACTATACCAATACTACTTATTATTAATAACATTCACTGCTGGTGTATCTTCGTTGTGCAGGCATTTCATAATAAAGAAATTGATGAACCTTCTGTGAATAAAAATCTGTGTAAATTTGATTTGGGACAAGTTGGTTACCATGTTCTGTAAATGCATTAAATGTCTGTAATATCAACAATAGAAGCTAAAAAAATATTCCTGAGTCCATTTTGTGTCAAGTCCAGGATAGTTCACAAAAGCTTTTGTAACCCTCAAAAAACCATTTACCACATTACTTAAAATACCATTTATCCCTGTCTGTGATCAAGCAATCTTTTACAATTGCACATAAATGATCTATAATACCCAACTGCACAAAGGAGCCAGGATATGGTTAGGAGACCCAAGCTCTTTGCCTTCAGCCATCAATTGTATTTTCATTGGTACCATGAGCCGTATGATCTTGCAATTGGCTCATTTTATTATCTAAAAGGGAAATCTGGATATTATTAAATGCACTTAAGTCTCAAATATTTAATCTCCAATGCCCTTGTCCTTGCTGAAAGCACTAACACCGGTAATTATAATAATTTCCAAAGGTTTGTGATGTGATTCCACACAAGTTGCACTTGCCCATACATATATTCATAGAATTGTTCTTGTCTCAGAGACAATTGCATGCATCTCCTTTCCTTACTGAGCATAAATAAACTTTGAATCTGTCATTGATTTCAATGCATACCTGACTTTTTTTGGAGGTAACAACCTCAGTTGTCTTATTTTTTGACATGTCATAGTATGATAATGTTCCAGCACTGGCAATGTGTTTTTTCCATTGTACTAATGCATGATTTTGCTGAGAACCCCAATGAAAGTCTGCAATTCAAAAATCCAGAGGTGATAAAATATACACAAGAAGAATTTTGACAGGTAACTGGACATTCCTAAAAATCTCTTTTCTTATGTAGGTGTTTCGAATTGGTGGGAAACAGCGGCAATTTTATCTAGATGTTGCCCTTTTGATTACAAAATAGGTGACTTTTAGCATTTATCAGAATCCTTGTTAGATTCTACATCAATATTTTGAGCATCCAATCAGAATAAGTCTACATGTCACCTGAATAAAATATTAATGAATACATTGGGATGAAGTATGTATTTTCACCTGCAGTTTTGTTGAGGTTTATTAGACCCTACATGCAACATCTAAGAGCAGTCAGTTGCACATTTGCTTTTATAGACTTTGCAAGTGGTTCATAATCCATTGCAACATGGTTGAAGGTGTACTTAAGGATAGCAGATTACTCACAATCCTTTGCAACATGTGTCAGAAGAACCATAATTCTGCTGCAACTTTGCTGCATTTCATCAAATGCTCAGAAATCAATATTGATACCTCCTCTTCCCTCAGTAGAATCAAAACCGAGCCCCGAGGGGCGGATAATGTGATGGCTGTCAAATATCCCAGCTTAGCTGAACTGCTCCTTTTTGTATTTATGATACCTAAGGTTCCACAGGACCATACCATTTGTGATCTACACATCGGTGGCTTTGATAGGAGTAACATTTTGGCATTCATTTTTTTTTCATAAATTTTCAAGATGTTTGTTTTTAAATCCATTTTTGCCACCAATCATTTCATGGGTATCAGTGAACACAGAGGGCCTGATTTATTAAATCTCTCAAAGACGAAGAAGTAGAGGATACACAAAGAAGGAGAGGGTACACTTGTAAAATGGGATGAATAATAGTTTGTGAAACTTTCAGAGACATTGAGCCCGATTCATTAAAGATTTCCAGGGCTGGAGAGGATACACTTTCATCAGTGGAGCTGGGTGACCCAGCAAACCTGGAATAGATTTCTTCCAAGTCATTTGGTATTTGCTAGCAAATGTTTTGATCCCTAGACCAGATCCATTCCAGGTTTGTTGGATCACTTAGTTTCACTGATGAAAGTGTATCCTCTCCAGCCTTGGAGATCTTTAATGAATCAGGCTCAAAGTCTCTGAAAGTTTCACATACTATTATTTATCCCATTTTACACTTATTATTCTGGTACAGAGTCAGTATGTTAGAAAAATGAGGTTTTCATTTGGGCTCATGACGTTATTGTATCTATTGTAATAGAACCTCAACTCCGTCTCCTCCTTTGCTGCTCTGTAAATTTCCTTGTCTTTGTTTCCAACACATGAGTAAATTACAGCTTTCTTTCCCTTTTCTTTGTATGCTTTATGAGGACATTGAAGATAAGATCAGTATATTGTGCAGACATTTTTCTATTTTTCTAATAGATTAACACCATTCTACTTCTCAACGAGTAGCTGTATTCCAGAAAACTCAATTTTCTTTTCTAGCAGTAGGTTTTAGCTTGTATTTACAGGTCTTTAGAAAGATATTTACCTTTTGACACCTTGTTATGTTCTATTTTAGTATTCTTTTGTGCTGGGCATCTGGGGACAGCACACGTTAGATGTGTTTGTTGCATTGTGTATGTGACAGAAGTTGTCTCCAGCCACCAAAAAATACCAACCTAACGTCATATACTTAAGTGTAAGTTCTTCATTCACTGCCTGTGCAACACAATGTATCGCTGGTACCAGTGTCCATTGCCTTCCTCGGCTCATGGCTGGTATGGAGGGACTGGAAGGGTTCTGTACATAGCTTCCTAAAAACATAAAAAACCCTGCCTTCTTTCCACTCCTAATAGTGTTCAGCCCCAAGCAATTGGTTGTCTCTTAAGAAGAATTATATATATATATATATATATATATATATATATATATATATATAAATAAAATGCTTATATTAAGATACTCTGTTTGTAGGGTTGTACAGTTAGTATGTTAGTTAGTAACAGCCAAATGTGGTACTGAACCACCATGATTGAAAGAACTGAAATCTAACAACAGTCCATGGACAGTAGGGCTGGGTAAGAAAATGGCTAGATGATGCTGGATGTCCTCCAACTTGAAAAATTGCATATTCTAGAAGTTTACAATCGAATCAGAGTAAGAAGTTGTAAAACCGAAGAGTAGCCTGTAAAACTGAAGAAAAGTGAAGGTGAGGCTAGAATTCCACTTTAAAGAAAAACTCCACCTTTTTAAAAAAATAAAATTTTTTTTTCTATACAGCCATTTAGTAATTCCATGCTATAAACTAATACTTGTCTAATTCAATTCTTAGCTGCTGTAAAAAAATCAATGCAATATGACAACCTGAAGGCATTCTACGTCCTGTTTGTCTATGGAAAGCCCCCAAAATGTATTTTCCAATTTGTTTAATTGGTTCCTAAGGGTTAACTACTTCCTAAGGGATGCAGAAACTCCAACTTTGCTCATCATTGAAAGTGCACTAAATAGTATTATTGAACTCAGATCTTCTCATTCAGAAATACTATACAAAGGACATGGTGGATATCTGCTATTCCTTTAGAATAGAAAAAAAAGGTTAGGAATCTGTAATAAACTATGTTAAAATCTTTGCAATGTACACAGATCATCCACAGGGGATTCCTTTTTTTCCTATCAAAAATGTAGTTACACTTTAAGTTGTGCAAAACATTGTAGCTTTCAAAGTGTGGAGCTGTTGCACTAAATAATTCCCAAAACATATTTATTGCTTCATTCTGTGTTTTGACTAGAATTCTCTTTAATTAGCATAGGATTCGTATGGATTTAATAACTTCACAAACTTTTTGCTGAATTTGTACAAAAAAAAGATCAGCAAAAAAGTTGAATGGAGTTTACATTGTAATTTATTAAACACTAGCTCACTGGTAATAACATAATAAAATGCTTAGGGAGAAGATCTGATCCATTTTTCATCACCCTCCAAGGCAGGCATTACAAAACCCTTGTGTATTGTCAGGAAAAGGTCTTTAAGTGTTCGTGCCAAATTGTCGTTCTTGCCAGCCAAACCTGGGTTGAGAAGCAATACATTACTCCGCCAGTGTATGCTTCATATGATTTATTACTGTTGGTTGACCTGCAGATGATACATTAATACATCAACAAATCAACAGCTTTACCAGTGTCCTACGATGTGATGTATTCTTCATTGGATGAAAGAAGGTCATTCTTCTGATGACTTTATAACGTAATGTCATCAAGCTTACAAACAACACAGTGAATATCTTCCTAGGTGAATATCTTCCTCTATCTTTTGTTCTATGATCACTGGCAATGGCGGACGTAGCCCACAGTGGGCCCCAGCATAGCACTAACCTAGGGCCTTCCGCTGAACTGACTTTGGGCCCCTTTTGGATGAGGATGGTCAGGGGCCCTTGTACAGCAGAGGCTCACTTTACACCGTCTCCAATTAGTGGGGTCAAAGATAATAAATCCCATCTTAGTCAATTTTTTAAAGGACAGCTATAGAGATGGCTAAAAATGAAAGTCTATATCTTGAAATATTTAGTAAAATGCATTCAGCCAGTAGTGGTACTAAAAGTAAGGTGTTTTTGATGATTTCTAGCGGTACATTTGGGTTTTAGGTGTCCTGCATATGTTATGCCACAAAAATGGACCCTTATTATTTTACTTTTCTCACCATACGTAAAATTAAAAAAACATATAAAATAGCAGTACACAAATATTGATATTACAATACAATGAACAAAGAATACTCCTTAAAATGCACCCTCTATATGAAAAATTGATGAGCATTTTTTCAAGCAAAATTCCCTAGCAGCCCAGTAAGTGAAATTTCTGTTTTGGGAAAATTTTGATAGCAAAGTTCTCATGATGGCATATCACTAATTTTTAGGCCTACTCCGCCATTCACTTACCTATGTGTAGGAAATACAAAGTTTTGACGGGGTAAGGGGGTTACTTATCCTGTCTACAAACTAAAATTAAAATGTTCCAAAAATGGGGGAGGGGGGATGATGGAGTGCCGATTTATCTTATTAAGTGTATTGCCTTGCACTGCAGGAATAACAATCTTCCCTGGGATTTACCAATTACTTTTCACTACTCTACTACTACTACTCAAATATTATCTATCATCTTGAAAGTTCCACTTTGCACAATTTCGAGACACTCCCATATTTTCTACCCATTTGAGTTGGAGGTTTACTTTGAATGATGACTCAGTCTCCCCTGAAGAAGTCAATTGGTGAAACGTGTCTGGATTGAGATCACTGTTGATCAATGATGAATTGACTTTATGTCTCCCCACTATTTCTATATGAGAATCTTTTTTTACACTCATCAGGAATGAGTCTTTCTGTTTAATCCAAAATAAAAAATGCCTTTACATACATTTGTACAATGGCAAATTTCCTGGCTTATATAACATGCTCTGCGTACTTCAAAAATTCCACCTGTGACCGTAGGCCATCAGTGTAGGTTCAGCAATGCCCTGACCTTGCATTTTTATTTTATACAATCATCCACCACAAACTCCGTCTCCTACACAGGGCAACTGGTTAAGTAGTTCAACCTGCCCTTTGTAACCCATAGCATGCACTGTCAGTGCAGTATGCAATGCATAGAGTTGTAGTAGACAAGTTTTGCTATGCTGTAACCAACTGATGTAGAGCACTGCTCACAAACCTGCTCACAAACCTGCTCAGTGCTTGTCCACCTTCAAGGAGCATCTGTCATCTGTCAGATCAGTTGTCATATGAGTAAAGTGACACATGACACCGGAACCTCTCTATATCTGGAGCAGATCAAAATGTTTGCAGAAGAAAATTTATGAGTAAAAGCATAGACTTGCATTTACCTATTGAAAACATTTTTAGTTGTTTTTGTTACAAATTTTGGAAGGAACTTTATTTAACAAAAGTATTATTCATCTAAAATTCAGTTTTAATTATGTTGAAATGAGACTTTAGTGATTGGCTTTTGATCTACCTTAACAATGAGATAAAACACGTACTCAGAAACCTTTTTGCTTGGCATACAATTTGTAAAATCATACACATATGACCTGACTCATCCAGCTAAGATAATGCACAGGGCAAATGAAAAGTGTCATGTCAAGCGGTATGACATGTGGGGGCGATAGTCATGCCTGAATGTTTCCCACGCCATGCTGACAATTTGTTCACAAATCTTTTCCACTGAATAGAAAAGTCATATTGAGGTGTTCAATTTGTATTGTCTTTGTATTGTCTTGTACATGTGACAATCAGGCTGCTTAGAAAAACTCAGATTTGCAATCAGGGCATCAAAAAGAACAAAATAGAAAAAAACACTTAACACACAAAAAGAAACTTGCATATATAATGTTTTACCTGCCAAATTATATTCATTTTTGTCAATTAATTCCTTAAATTTACATAGCCCTATCACATCACAGCCACAATGATGGTTCCGCGTTTGGTGTCATCCCTTTACCCTCATTCTGCTGAATGGACACTGGAGGGACAGCGGAAGACACCTCTCTGTTCACCTTTATTGGCTCCCAGTGCAGTTCCAGCCTCTCTCAGTGTGAGTGTTGCTGTACAATGGATAGAAAAGGGATCATATCCAGGCAAATTTAAATGTAATTATTTATTAATTAAGGTATATCTGCTTTATTTTGTGTCTTTTATTGACCAGGAGTTAAGTGGTACTGAAGATTCGCTTTTAAGTTTATATGATCAGGCAGGTCATTATTACAGAAATGGCCATGCAATATCCTTTCTGCAATAAAGCAATTACCAGCCTGATTGCTCTGGGTTTCTGGCATTGCCTTCAGTCTTGCATAGGTTCCTCTCCTGTACTGAAATCCTTTACTCTGATTTCACTGCACTAAGAAAGCTTCCCACAGCGTACATTGGAAGCTGCAGCAAGTGAAATAGGGCCCTTCTCATTTTCTGGAAGATATCCAGCATTATCTGGTCCTTTCCTCCCAAACCCTACTGTCCCTAGCTCACCCCTTAGTAAGACCGAGTCTATATTATTTAATACATTTCATGATCACTGTCTTGGTCATAATCCCACCTACATTGCATATAGAAGCACAAATGATAACATCTAGATAGACTCTAAAATAAGGTATACAAAAAATAAAGACATTTTTTATTAAATCATTTTGTTAGCATATTGATCAAAGGTGGAGGAACCAGGGAAACGAAATAGAAACAAATTAAACTTTAGCTTTAATTAAAAAAAATTGCTTTCCATGTTTTTTCTGTAGCTCTGACCTCACTCATTAAATTTCCCAAGCTGTAACACATCTGAATTCAATACAATACGATACACAATGATGTTAATTCCATTGTTTTCTTACAGCTGACAATAAGCAGGGGAATCCTTTATTTGTACCTGACCTGCTCATTTATCTGTGGGAAATAAAATGTCTCTAATTGAAAGGTATTGTTAACTTAAAAAGACAGGATGTGCAACTAAAGCCAAACACATCTGGAGATGTTCTCATCTGAGTTTCTTTACTTAACGAGTCTCTTCAACCCTGATGTTGGTGGGGTCAAACTGACAAACTACAATGCTGATTCCCCATGAGGACTCCTGACAGCAGCATCACAGAGCTGATAGGGTAGATGCTGATGTCTGTGCAACCAAGCTAACATTCCAAGTTATTGTCTGGTGTTTGCTGTGTATTCCATCTGGGTTAGTATATTGGATACACAGCATACATTGCTGCAGAGGCAAAAAGGAGCAAAACGGACCCATAAGAAGATGCTAAATAGGAAGCCTGGATGTCTCCTGTCCATTACTTATCCCTGAGGAGGTCCATGTCCAAATATGATTCATGCAGGGTTGCAATGCTCATGATAAATCCCATTAAAGTCTATAGGAGATGAAACATGTAGATTTACCCCTTTTTTTGGCCGATAGACAAACTACAGTAATTTCAAAATAGGCATGATGAGAGCATTATCTTAATAAATGCAAAAATGTTTTTGTACAGAGGGGATTAGAGGTGTTTGCAATAGGAAAATTCTGACTGATCCAACTGATTGGACAAATTCAGATTTCAAACATTGGGAACAGTAGTGGACTCAGATTGGAGCTATTCTAACCTATGAATGGAACTCAGACTTTGGGAAATCCAACATTTCTATACCTATCAATGACATGTATAGTACAACTCACCCAGTTCACTAGGCAATGACAGCTCTCATTGCCTGTCAGCCTACTATACCTGCCATTGACTGTTGGATCTGATTGCTCAAATCCATGGTGGTAAGATATGGATGTAACAGAGTGGTGGCCAGATAGTCCAACTGGGATCAAAGCTATTCTGTCCTTGGATCGGAACTCAGAATTTAAGCAATACCAGTTCTGATCTAATATCAATGTGATGTGTATATTATGGCTCAGCCAATCTGGCTGCCGGACGAAGACAGTTGTCATCACCCATTGGCCTCCTATACCTGTCAGCGGCAAGTATAGGAGCTTTGGGTCTGATTGCTCAATCCATGGTGGTCAGATGCAGATGTAAGTGGTGGTGGGATAGTCCACCTCAGATCAGAGCTATTCTGACCTTGGATTGAAACTCAGAATTTAGGCAGTCCTAGATCTGATCCAATATCACTGTATCTGTTAATGAGAGTTATAGTAGGACTCAGTCAATTTGGCCACTGGACGATAACAGCAGCCATCATCCAGTGGCCACCTATATTTGTCAATAACAGGTATAGTAATGTTGGATCAGATTGCTCAAATCCATGGTGGACTGATGTGCCTGGTAATATAGAGGGGGCCAGCTTGTCCTTGTTGGCATATGAGGGTTGCAGCACAACTGATTGGATCCTTGTGTTGCTTCTACCTTTCACAGTTTGAGATCTTCTGTAAAGGGACCATAAGAGGCTGATGCCAAGCCAAATAGAGGTATTTGCCCTGCATGTATAGAAAAAAATCCATTTATTAGTATATATTGCCACTTACAATTTACCAACCTAATCCCTCCCCCTTCTCATAATAAACAGCTCTTTTACCACCCAGGGGCAGTTTTTGACAAAACATGAAACTCGGGCAAATATGAAGTGGGGGCCACATATGATTAGCATTCTTTCTCCCTGCATCCCTTCTATTTTGTCAATGGAGTGTGAACTGTAATATATTCTTTAAATTTAAAGCCTGCAGGTCTGTGGATTAGTCAAAATTTATAGTTTTTTTTTTTTTTTGGCAGAAAATGCCCTGAAAAAAAGAAAATGAATGCAGCCACTGCATTTAAGAACTGGTAATATGCACAATACATTTTTGTTCTTAGGATTGGATATCCGTTAATAATAATGGCAAGAGTCTGTTGATGTGGTCTTCCTGCTAATTTACCCATTTATAGGAAGATTTCAAATAGCGCCTGGAAAAACTGCAGCTACATTTATTTTGTCATTACCTCTTTTTAATTCATGCCAGAATTTTACTATCTCCAGCTGCTGACCGACACTGAATACTACCACTCCAGGGAACAGTTTTACGTGGGATAAAATCAAACATTTCGCTAAATCTGATTACCTGCCCAACCAAAATCCAGTTTATTAAAGGACAGAACTGACTGGCAGAACAAATTATCAATAAAATTTGAAATGATAATGAATAATAGAGAGAGTTTTTTTTTTGTATTTGATCAACATAGAATTTAAAATAAAGAAATAAACAGTACCTGGCTTTTAGGCTTCTCAGCTTTGGTTTTTTTACTATATGTAGTATGTTTGTGTGTGTAAGACTGAGGAACCTGATTGATAATGTTTAAGTAATTCTCCAAAAGCAAGAAAAGGTCCCCTAAATGATCTTAGTAAGTGTTGAAATTCAGAGGTACTCACATTGCTGGGAACCTTCTCGGGAATCAATTAAGGTTGGTGGTTGCACTCAATAAAAAGGTGTAAATGGAATTTGAAATAAAATATTCAGTGTGATTAGTGGGTCCCAATGGCTACAAAGTATATCATCAGTTAAAATGCAACCTGTTCCTCCCAAGAGACTTGATGGTCTTAATCTTTTCGGATATACTGATTCTGATGTGTTTTATGCAATTCTACATGAATTTAACACAAGAATTGGCAGTAATGAGAACCTCAAGAAACACTGAAAGTGGTCCTAACAAATGTTTTTCAGAATAGTTGTATTTATCTGACAAAATATAGTAAATGTATGTGTTTTGTTGGTCTTTTATGGCTAACATTTTGACCGTCACCTACCAAAGTCATGGAATTCAATACTAACATCTACCTGTTTTTGTTTTAAATTGCTTCAGCACCTGTTTTATTTGCTTCATTGCTTCAGCACCAGATTTATTATTTAATCTATGCTTAACAAAAATCAAATAATATTTTAGAGAATTTAAGTGTCACCAGTTTGTTCCTTATCCTGATATGTTTTTATTAAGAATATAACTATAGGTTTTTGCATTTCCAATTGGCTGTGTAGGTCCCCCTAGTGCAACCAACTCAGCACTGTCCCGTCAAAGCATGGACTTGACTTATGAAGGTGCCTTGTGGTATCCGGCACCAAGACATTAGAAGCAAATATTGTCACACTGCACCACCGGCTTTCTTCCTATGGTGCATTCTGCTGCTCCCCCCCCCCGGCTAAATAATGTACACAACCTCCCATATGGTCTAAACAAGATTCAGATGATCAGGCATGCCACTTTCTTCCATTACTCCATGATACATATAATGAGTCCATTGTAGGTAGTTTCATTGGGGCACATGGGTCAGAATGGGTACTGGTACTGGTTGATCTGCGTCTATGTAGCTCTGTATGCAACAAGATGCAATGATTTGTAAGTCGTGACATTTTCATCTCAAGAGGGGCCAGGAGCCAGTGAGAAGAAGGCCCACATTACTATGAGGAAGCGGGAGCAGGCCAAGTTAATATAATGAGGTTGGGGTCATAGGGATTTAAGGGGTGTGCTTGGTAATGGGAGCTGTTTTAGAGGTGTGGAATTATGTGGTGAAGATGTATAGAGAGGTGCAACAGAAAATAGGGGGAAGAGTTTTAACTGCAGGTGAAAGTTTGACACCCTCCCTCCCTTGAATTTGGGTTTTTTGTTAGTGAGTAGGTTAGAGGTCCTCAAAGGCAATAAAGATTGGTAACGTATAAAGTGGGTGCCATCTCTGGTATGGGAACTTTGGTGTAGAAAATGTAGCATCTAGAGGATGTGGATTTGTGATGATGGGATAATCTGCGGGTAGCTGATATTGTGTGATATGTGCCGCTGGGAACAGAAGTTATGGTGGAGAAATTTTGCCTTTGAGGACCTGCAGCCTGACTGGGGTAGTTTATAAGGTTAAAATTATATGTTATGGTATTATTATTGTTTTGTGTACGTTTTTAAGAATACGTTATTGATGGTATTTAATTTTTAACATTATGTGTAATAATTGGCCAATCATTTGCCAAACATTTTACAGCAAATTGTGCAACTGCATGATCAGACCAAACAGGCTAGTGCTCCTCCAACACTTTTATTAATCAACCTCCAGTTTCTTTGTTGTCCTTCACTTTTGATTGGGAACACACAACAACCTGCTGTTTTGGAGATGCCTTGATATAGTCTTCTAGACATCACAAATTAGCTCTTGTCAAAGATGCAAAAGACCATTGGGCTTGACGATTTCCTATTGACGAACTGATGTTTTTCTTGATGCTTAATATATCCCACCCCTTGACATGTGTCTCTGTACCTCGATCATCAAAAGTCAATGGTTTTAATGTTTTGGCTAATAAATTGAGAATAAAGATTTTTAAAATAATAGCCTTTTTAAATAATACACTCAGTATAAAATCTCAGAAATGTACTTTTATATGCAGTTAGTATAGTATATGTAAACTTTCAACTGTCCTTTTTATAAACCTATCCTCCATTGACGCCCCTTTGTATCGAAGTAACACAAGGCTGGGGCCAGGCCAGGTCCGCACAACTAGAAACAGTCAGGATTTAAATCTTTAAGTGCTGTCTGGCTAGACAGATTGTTATAAGATTTTCTGAAAAGAATAAAAACCTTTGGCTGTAAAACATTTCACATAAATATATATACCATGTGATTTGGTTTAACTGTGTTTATGAGCCCATGATCAGTACTTTCTGCATCGCGTACCTACATTGCATTACTTCAGGGGTGTTAAACTCTGGCCTGCGGGCCAAATCTGGGCCTTACTGGCCTTTTCTTTTTTTGACCCCCCCAAAGAATTCCAAAAATAAACTACATCTTGCCCGCTCGCCTGCGTTACCACCTCACATTATCATTTTCAATACATAGAGATTTACTTATTTCTGTACACCCATCATGTGACACAAAGCTTAGACAATGATCACATGGTGCCTGACTACCAGGGGCATTGTGTTTGTTTCAATCCATTAGAGACTGCATAGTGTAATATTTAGTGTCAGACAAACTTGTGATGCGAGAGGATGAACAACACACATCCTGCATAGATAGATAAAAATTAGTCTTTTCGACCCTAAAGTGTGTGTAGAGGGGTTTGCTTGTTGTTAGTTATGGATCAAGTAGTAAACTTCCTCACTTTTTACAATAAATTTCAAGTTTTTACCCCAACTTGGTCTAAGTTTTTAATTTCGGCTCCCTGTGTATTTGAATTTGACACCCCTGCATTACATTTTGTTTGCTATAAATATCATTATATATATTTTTTGTTTATGCGTTTGCCTTTCTCTCCCTTTTTTTAAATATGACAAATGCATACAACCCCTCTCTCCCCTGCTGTAGAAATGCCCTCTATGTTTAAAAGGAGACAAGGAATTATTCGCTTTATTATCAGTAACAGAGCTAAACTGCCACTGACGACTCGGTTTCATATAGGGCTTATGAGCACATTTTCATGAACTGGTTGACAACCAATATGCCTTTCAAGCCTTTCACCGAAGGAGTCAACTTTCTAGCAGATTTTGCAATGTAGTTCACACTTTCAGACACTAGATGGCAAAGTTGCAATAGCAATTTTTCATGGAGGCCAGCCAGTTAGAATAAATATGTGGGGATTTGGGCAATGGGCATTGCTGCACCGAGGGGTCAAGTAATAAAGATGACTGGCAGCAAAAAGGTGTGCCTGCCCGCTGAAGCTTGCCTAATTGCTACAATAATTTGTATGTGAGGAGAAATATCCTTTTCAGTTGCACAACGGCGAAATGTATTCTGTGTTCTTTAGCTGGCAGGGAGGTGTGCTGTGTTCAGCAATATTTGGAGATGTGCTGAAAGCAAAAAAAAACACCAAACCAGTCTCTCTTTTTATTTTATTTTTTTTTTCATCAGAGTGCACTACGGCTTGCGAGTTTTCAAAGCAACAGGAGATAAGTGTCTAAAACATAAAAGGCCGGCACAATTGTCTAAATGAGGTGTGTAGGGTTGGGAGTGTTTTCTCTACTTGAAAATGGAAAGGTAATTTCTCCCCTTCCCGAGTTCATGCCAGGGATAAAGCAAGAGATGGCATTTGAAGTACAATATTTTCAGTTCGGTAACAGCACTGCAGTATTCCAAGTAATTACAAAGAGATACACAAAGCGCAGAGCCATTTATATCCCAACGGAAAAAGCGTAGCAAGAGTTAAAGGGCAATGCTGATGCCTTGAGTGAATTTAAACGGTAAGGGAATGTTAAAGAGATACTCCAGTTATTTTGGTGTGTGAACAAGTTTAATTCAATCATGAAATCAGTTTTATTAACACATATGCCAGGCCCTGAGCAAAATTGGAATATAGTGCCCCTATATTGATCTAATAAGAGGATGTCATATAAAAGTCGGTCCTCCTATCACATTCCAGCACAACTGAGATCACTGTGTTCCAGAAACCCAGCCACCCCAATAACAATAACCTCAGATCATCTTCAAACATCTCCCCCTACCTAAAGAAGGGCTTGTGGGCAGGAAAATTCTTCCTTGCCACCCCAACTACCTCTGACACACCCAGACCCCTTCCTTCCCCTCACTCTGCCCCCACCTTTATCTCTGCCCCTCGACCAATCAGTACCTATCCCCCAGGACGTTCTAGCATTTCCTTTTACCCCTCACCTCCTGGAAACCCTGACCACTCTGCCATGCAGCCCCTCTGCCTAACTCTCTTCTTTTTCTTTCTGGGTTCGGGCCTATCTTTTTTTTTTGAGCTTGTAGCTAATGCAATTGCTGGGGTATAGGCTTGGACAAAACTCACATGAGTCCATTACTATACAACCAGTATGGAACTATGGAACCAGCTTTAGTTGGTTCGATTCTTTTAGAACCAAATGGAGAAAATTCTGGGTGAAGGCTTACCAACAAAGGTAGCAGCATTCTTTTTTCACCTTAGTGTACCATTGGTGTAAGTGTACCACCCATATTTAATGCTGAGATAACTATGTCTAAATCTTTAACTATAAAATGAATTAAAAAGATGGAGAAAAAAATCAATTATCTGTTAGAGCTCACATTGAGGCAAGGTGATGCCAATTTTTTTTTTCGTTCTTCCTAGAATACTTAAATTATGGGAATGACCTGTCTTTCGCCTTACCCCTCTGTTTTTACATTACGGGCTTGGGTGTCGCAAATGAGACAGAAAGCTTCCACCGCAATTACCCTCAAGGCAATAATGCTAAGCCGGTGCCCCACCACAACTAGGCAACAGATAAATTGGGTAGATTTTAAATACTTGTTCTCCGATATTTATACATATTTCTTTGTTAGCATTTATTTTGGTTTTAAGCTGTTTCTGGCAGAATTAGAGTAAAGTCAAGGGCTGCCAGATCTATTAGATCTTCCTCAATCTATGCTAATTCAGCTAAACTACATGATTCAGTTATAATGAAATGAAACAGTGCCAATTCCTGCAAAGCATAATTTGGTCACACACTGCCTGTTAGACCCCTGCACAAGTTACCGATGTGTAAACAAAACAAATGCATAATTTCCACTGTGTGCTTCA
Source organism: Pyxicephalus adspersus (assembly GCF_032062135.1). NCBI lineage: Eukaryota > Metazoa > Chordata > Amphibia > Anura > Pyxicephalidae > Pyxicephalus > Pyxicephalus adspersus. The sequence continues at coordinate 34,762,075 of NC_092869.1, forward strand.
ATCATATTTCATTAAACTCGATTAGACCAAGCAACAGGCTTTCAATTCCCAGCTTCACATCCGGTGTATGTTTTATCCCCTTACACAGTAAAGATGTGTCTCGTAGGAAGGGGCAATATAAGCAATGAGAAATCAGCCATGGTATTGTTGGGTAATACAGCGAGGAATTAAATAAAATAAAGATGCACATTGACATCATTGCCATATATTTGTATATCTAAAATGAAGACAAATACAAACATATCAGACAATTTACACTATATTGGCACCGTCACTATATGGCCAAAAGTTTGTGCACCCCTGATCTTGAAATGCGAAGAATACTGTTAATGCTAATTAAGACATTATAGATAATTGTGGGTTTCTATCCTTGTGACAGTTAAAGGGTTTTTGTCTTCAGCATATCGGGGCCCTTGTATTCAACGTCACATAGTGAAACACATGAAGTGTTTAAAGTGTGCATTAGATGCTGTCATTGCAAATCAGATAGAGCTGGCCTCATCTCTTGGCTGAACAACACCCGAAATCATCTGACCCATCTTCAACTCCAGTCCTAAATGGCCAGGATTAGCACAGCAGCAGTAAAGTTAGTAGAGTATGGTTTACAAAGAGTTAAAACTCTTATATGAAAATCCTGGCCTGTATGTAACCCTCAAGGACTGGAATTTAACACCCTGACCTAACCTTTTCTGGCCAGCCAACTGTTTCTGGTCCACCCCCTAGAGTCCTAATAATCATGGAGGCTCCGTATCACATGTTCATGTTACCTCGGACAGTCTGCATGCACATACCACTTGCCTAGAAATCCACTCAGTCATCGATCAAGGCATATTGATATTTGCAGAACTTTTCACATAAGCAAGCTCAATGCCTACATTAGGACAAGGGGTGTTCGAAGGCATACTAAGGCAGAATGCTATGTTGATTTCAGGAAAATCTGTATTGCACCCTGTTAATCTCTCCAACTAGCAGGCTGTGCACAAGGAAACAGAAGTTGACTTGAAGATCCCTTTAAAGTTTATCACAATGAACAATTTTAGACTGAACAAATGATAGGTAAACGCATAAGCAAAGAATCATTTTAACCCTACTACTTTTAATAACCCCGTTTCCATTTTAATAATTTCTGAAGAAAATAAGCTGAGAGTATCAGGCTTCCAAAACATCAAATAATGCTTTCCCTCCCACCTTCTCTACATTGATGATCAGAAGTTATATGGGAAGAGCCAGAAACATCGGCTATTAGCACAGGAAAGATTACATCAAACATAAGCAATTCAGATGCCTGCAGGAAGCATTAAAATGCCTAACTTAAACTAAGTGGGCATCTTGCAAGCCAACAACATCAAGTTTGCACAAATAATGAACTGTTCTTGCCAAGTATACATAGGCATGTGAAGGATATTTTAAAATTTAAGCTTAATGATGCCCATTCAGCAAACTGACCAGTATACTAAATGAATTGGTGACTACTGTCCTAGACTAAAGGATAAATAAGGCTTATGGCCATTAGTTATGTTTTATGTCCTTATAGTTAGGTTAACAAGTTATATTTTCCATCTAGTACAGAACTTTCTTTCCACTGACCCCCAGACTAAAGGAAATTCTTCCTATGGACCACCAATGAATTAGCTATTCTTTCTCCTGCTGTCTACCCGTGTATGGGTACATTTTATGTAATACATTAGACTTTACTTACACTGACTATCAATCTAATGGGCACATCTTCACTAACCATCATTAAAAGGGAGCTCTTCACTATTACTATCAAAGTAAAGCAGGCACTTCTACACTAATCATTATTTAAGGTGGCAAGTTCCCAATTATCGTAAATCTAAATGTGCATTTCTCCAATGATCACCAATGTAGCAGGCCTTCTCCAAATGGTACATGTATTAACTGCCTGCCAATGTAAGTATCAAGAATGCCCTTGTGCTCTATAGGATCTTTAAGGGCAGTTTTTTACAAGCAAGAGATTAGTCAATCACCAGTTAATAGCAAGTTACGAAGTGATTACAACTAAAGCCTGAAGATCTTATAATCTTTGACAGTCTCAAGTTTCTATAGTCAGCCCAGTCATTTGTCAAGAGTTGACATAAAAATGGAGGTTATGTGGCTTTACCATCAAAACAGATATAGGACATTGTAGAAAACTAACACCACAAAGGCAAGGTTATGCTGTTTAAAATAAAAATAGTACTGGTACGCAGTAGCCGCTTTATGTTGAGTCTTTAGTATTCCACATGATGGTATGTTTTTGGCAAGTAAGGGCCAAGGTTAAAACAATCTCATCAATCACGCTATTAAAAGCCAAGATTGTAATGGCCTCCTAAATGTATTGATGCTAATGACATTAGAGCCAATGGTGTTGCGCAAATATTTTTTATTGCTAATAAGTAACAATAAAGCTGGGAAAATTAATAAAGTTCAAGTGTTTGGCCTGCTAATGAGGCGCAGTAGTAATATTTTACTCAAATACACAGTTGGATCTATGGAATTTTCAGTTTTTACTGCTTAAAATGCTTCCAGGTCAGAGAAAGTAGTTCTTCTGTGCCAACACAGCGCATTTCTGAAGAAAAACAATGAAAGAATAATTTTTGTGGGGACATGAGTTACATGTGGAATGAGGCAAGGAAAGAAGAATTTTTTGCTAGCTTGTTCAAAGACACATTATAACTCAATGTTTTTGGTGTCTGTGCCCCTTTGGAGACATTGCCCCCCTATTTCCGTATCATAGATAGAAAGTGAGACCAGCGTAAAAGTTTTAGCTTCAGAAATATAATGAAGTCCATGTAAAGGCACATTTTGCTTTCTGATAGAGTGGGGACAAGTTAAAGTGGAACTTAACCCTTTTTCCCAAAAATTGCAACTGGGCAGGCCCTTTATTGTTGAAAGGTCAGGCGATGGCACATCCATCTTCTTCCTTCTACTATTTCTTCTTTCTAATTTTGGACACCTTGATTGGCCAGACCAGGATGATTTAAATTCTGCACAGATGCGCTGGAATACATTCACTCCTGGTAGTCGCAAGGGTAAGCCAGGATGTGCCTAATATATGATTTTTTACAGATGAGGAAAGAGATCAGACAGATAAGTATGTCTCATTGTAATTTTCTGCAATAAAACCCTGCCTCATTGCACATTTTGAAATTGAAACTCAAGTTTCACTTTAAAGACTCTGCCCTTGTTTGGAAGAGTCACAGCTTGTTTTGCCCCGGTGACCACTGTTAGTAAAAGAGAAAGTAAGTGGAAATATTTCTTATTATGTGTTAAGACATGAAGTGAAAGGAATTCTCCCTAGCAGGGTGGCATAACTCCACTAAGTATATTCAATACTTTCACAAACTTTGTGAAATTAATTAATGAATATTTTTTTTTTATTTTGGCATTTACTTTGGCATCATTTTCTTAGAAAGCCTTGGTGACTTTGCAGATACTGAAAGCTGAAGGGAAGAAAGCATTTTTGGATATTCATAGGAACAGGTGGTCAATAGGTTTGGAAAAGGAAGCCAGACCCAAAGCAATGCTCATGATGCTTGTACCATAATGTCAAATAGAAACTGTGAACAAAAATATTTCTCTTGTAAAATTCAAACAGTAAAATTAAAGTGCAGAGCAGGCTTCCTTCCTAGTCAGCCTCCAGCAACTTTTGATAGCTGGCTAAGCATGAACGAATTGTAGCCCTATAAAGATCATTATAGTGAGAAGCCTCCTAAATGCCAGGAATAGTCATGATTCATTAGTTGAGTCAAATTTATTTTTTATTCTGAGAAATGGACCACAAAGGAATAGGACTAAAGATTCTTCAAGGGAACTTTGTTTTTCATTATAACATTCATTAGAATTACAAACAAAGCAATAAAACAAAAAAAGGAAGGGAAATCTATAGAGCATTTAAAAAACAAAGCTTATAATTCATGTTAGTTTTAATTGTAACTTTTCTGAATATTGAATGAATCATCTGTCTGGAAACTTTCACCAATTTATATGGGCATAAGTTATCCGGCACATTACTAATCTGAAAATTGCAAATTAATGAATAGTAGAGTTTTGCATATAATGGATTTAATTGGGGACAAGTTGGTGGTTTCCAGTGCAATTGGGTTTGAGTAGAGTTTGCTTTTGGCATTTATATATTCAGCACTGGAAGACATTGGATGTGAACACAGTGTGTAAATATGTGAATTTTTTTTTAGTTTTAATATTTCTGAAGCCTTCATGTATATGGTGCTGCACAATCTATTTTGCTTCTGGGCTGGGCAGTGCTTGGTATGATGACATTGGTACCACTCTTTGCACCAGTACACTGTGACTGAAGGGCACTGTAGTGACATCTTAGTAGAAGAGGCATGGTGCATTCATTCTCAGTAGATTCTTCCTGATTAAGCCCAAAATTGCATGAAATGCATAAGAGGAGATGGAAATATTTGGTGGAAATATGTCTGTTTGTGTTTTACTCAATCTTGCTAGGTGTTATTACACCCAGATATTTCAGGACATCTTGTGATGCATGATCATGTATCGATCAGAGGATGGATGCGGAAGTTACATCATCCCAACCCAAGCCAATCAAGATGGCTAAAGATCAGGAAAGGACATTGTCTGTCCTTTCCGCATTAAAGGACTTCCTTGGTTGCATTATGTAAATTTTTACCTATCGGCTATTCGGCTATAACAACTTCTAGTTCTTTGTGAATTCAAAGTAACCTTACTTTTTTTTTTGGAGGACCTATTGGCTGGCAGTTGACAGAACTTCATTGACATCCATGTCCATCTCTAGTAAAAAACTAAACATAGAATTTATAACATTTATCAGTCAAGAGGCTCTATTTACCTGGCTATGATTGACCAAGTTCCAATGTGGATCACAACAAGTCAATCCACATATACAAAAACATTTTTCTGACACAGGAAAGTAAATGTTAGAAATTATTGACTGCTGAATTTTGTGTTTTGCCTTTGCATGTAGCTTTCCTTGAATCTTCTTTTTTCCTTTTTTCTCCTTGTAATAGCAATGATTCTCTTACAGAAATGATTACCTGTGTTTGAAGTCTGATATGTAGACAGCGAGGTGATTCCCCAGCGTCTTGATGACAGATTTTCTATTTTCTATAAGTGCCTTTGATGAAGCCGATGATTGTTTCTATCATTCGCAAATTGCACACAGACAGTACTCAAGTCGTTGGTACGGAGATACTCTATAGAGGCTGAAGATGGAAAAGTTGTGTATATGGGGCTTATTATAAAATCAGCTGGGTTGGCTTTTATTAAGACTTGTAAAACAGACACATATACTTTATGTCCTGGGTCTCTTTTCCTTCCTGATGGGTGTTTTAACTATTTCTACGACAAAATAAAAATGTTTTTAGAAGGACGTTGGTCCTGGAAGGTTTCCCTCCGACAGATTCTGTGATGGCTGAAGGAGGAGCAGGTAGCCCCCGAATGCTCAGCATATGCCATTAACTGTAGGCAATTCAATGTCTGAATTGTAAGGTATCGCCACTTAAGGCTACCAACACAACATATATGCCCATCAACTTCTCCAAGTCTGCACCTCCTTAAACCACTAGTAAATGTAAAACTAACTTTCAAGATTAAGACGACCCTTCCGGTGGTGCTACCTTTGAACTGAAAGCGTTACTTGCTCGTCTTGGGGATGGGGAGGGATATAAATGGCAAGTTGTCTTACCTTATAACACCCTCTTGTGTGGCTGGTGATGACTCTTCTTCTATCTGACTTCAGTGTTGCGGACAGGCCGTCAAAATCCTCAATTAAAGCGCAACATTATTGGTCTTGCATTGTAGGATATGACTTAAGTGCCTGTGATCTTTGCTTATGGAAGGCTGCAGGGGACCAGTTTATGGAGGGAAAGAGTAAGGTAGGTAAAGACCTACATTTAACATTGGCAGTGATGGGGTAGCACGATTTGTTAATCCTACAGTTCAGGTTTCATCATAATGGGAAGAAAAATACAAAAAACATTGTCACATTGCACATTTTGAGACTCAATGCTTGCCCATTACCTGTCTGCAACCTTAGTGCCATTATAGTAAATACAGTCCTGGTAAACGCATTGCTTGAAAGGTTGGCTACTGTTAAAGTGGATTTTTAATTATTCACTAATTTCTAAACACCTGCTCACCAGCATGTCAACAGAAATCTGTATCCCATATTTGAAATCTTTGCTTTGAGCTTCATTGTGGCCAATTAAATTATTGGTATGCCATTTTAGATGACAGCGCTTTATTTTTTCATTTTTAGCATTTGAATTTACTTTCAGTGTGCATTGAAATAGAATTGTAAAGGTAGAATCTGCGATATTATACAAGATAATAAAGTGCACTTAGAACATTGGTAATGTGACAGCTCACTTGTATAATAAAAGCAGATCTAGGCAACAAGTAAAATCTATCAATTAACATTATCCAAGAATATTCAACCGCACTACAGAGCAAGTAATTTCAGATTGCTTTGATCCGAATCTTTAAGCGAAAATTCAATTACTCAATACATAAAGCATGCCGGCATAGCCTAGAGGTTCAGAATGTGTGCAATCTGACATAAGAATGGAAAAGATGCATATTGTGACTAAAACTTGGAGCAATTGTTGGGGTCAAGCATGGTGGTTACAGTAACTTGATAACTGTAAGATCCTGATGATTGCAAAGTTTACAAAAAATTGAGTGAAGAAAACCCTTCCAGGTGTCAAATGTAAATGATCAGCTGAAAGGAGGTGCTCAAATTTCTAAATAACTGTTCTTTATAATAGGGGTGCACAGTACCAAATCCTTGAATTTACATATTGTCTCCCTAAAGAGAATGAGGTACAGCAGCAGAAGACCAAGTCAGGCTTTACATCTCTCACAAGGATAGTTTTAGAGAAAATGGGAAAATATAAAGTAGGGCCCCAAAAGGCATAGCATTCCAGCTCCCTAAATTCTTTTAATTCTATTGATTGGGGTTGCCAAGAACGTAGGGGCCCCATGCAATTTCCCAGTTTGTTCTACTCTAAAACCAACCTTGCCTACCTTCCTCTTATATGGGAAAAGCATAGTATTCTAAAGCAAATGGGGTTTGATACAATAAAAACAACATTGCCAATGAATGTATGTAGAGTAAATTTCTTTGAAATCCTAATAATGGTATTTTTTACTTTTTGTCCTATTCGGGAGAATAATTCCCATATTAGACATTTGTCACTGGAACGTTTGTCCTTATAGGAGGCTTTACCTTCACCTCTTACTCTAGAAACAGCTCAAAATTGTGGTTTCCACATAATGTTCTGTCTTGGCAAAAACAGGAACCGGGAAAAATCTAGAGGGGGATCTCCTCAACTGGGACACTGTCACAATACCTGTCGGTTCTCAGAGCAGTCCCTGCTAAACCGTCCTGCTGCATCCCGCTCCTGTGTGCCTTGTCGAGCTGCCAAGTGCAGCATGAAGCACTTCCTGTCTTGCTCACAATGACACAGCCCAGGGAGGAGGAGCTCCTTAAAGCTACAGAGGCTATTTTAGTGTCAGCAGTAATGGTGGCTGGTGCTGTGACTTTACACCAGCTACCTTCATACCCTGCATTGTTTCCTTGTGATTTCTGACCTAACCTGATTTGTGCCTGGAATCTGACCAGGTCTGTCTGCCGCCCACCCTAACCTGTGCCTGGACTCTGACCACAACTGTCTGCCACCTGCCCTGACCTGTGCCTGGAATCTGACCACATCTGCCCGCCCTGACCTGTGCCTGGACTCTGACCACGTCTGTCTTCTGCCTGCCCTGACCCTTGCTTGGCCCTGTACTGCATTCGCCTGCTGCCTGTCTCCACACCGAGGCTGCTTCAGCCTTCCTCCTCAGGTAAGGTGACCCTGAATGTCGGGACCTGGTAACATTCAGCAGCAAAGTGCCCGGTTGCTACTAGGCTATCGACCCATCACCCCTTGCAGGGTGCCCTGGTAAAGACCTGGTGTCTCATAGACTCCGCACCTCGGGCGATCCCACGCTACCTGCCTGTGGAGTTCCTGACAGACACAGGGGTTCTAACGGCTCCCTACTGTATCCAATAATTAAAAAAACATGCTAATGATGGGCCATTGTATGGCAAAAGAACGGGTCCAGCTTTGGCAACCTTTAGAAGACATTTAAAACCCACGTCATCCATTAAAACAGAATAAAAAAACATCTTATTTCACCTTCCCCATTGACTCCAATCCATTTCACCAACCTAGAACAAGTGTGAAAAAACGAATTATTTTACCAACTTTTTGGGAAATGAAAATTTGAGATTTTGCTCTTTTCCAACGCTAATACCAGAATTTGGTGCCCACAGCCTTAAACCACAGATCTGTTGGTGGATATGTAAATGGTAAAAAAAAAAAAACTCAATTTTGTAATAAGGATTACAGAGTTGCAATAATTTGTGTGTTTTGTATCTGTTCAACTTTTTTAACCTTCGCATAGAAACCATTCAGTTCATTCAGTAACTCTCTGTGTACAATATTACAGTTATAATATTCTTATGATGCTTATGACCCATATCCTGGTCAGTAACAATGCAGTAGAATCAGTACCCCAGCATGTAATTGTTCAACACCTAATTGAACTGGCCTGTAATTACAGGTAAAACACAGTAATTCATTCTCATGTACTCTGGGGATACACGGCGTTAGCAGAGCTGGGCTCAAGCCTCTAGCAAACAGCCCACACAGCAGCTTCCGCTAACTACGCCATGATTGATCAGATCCGTCCGGATCAATGTCCCTCACCTGATTGCACTTTCTTCCTGTGCTTAATTAGGAAACATGAGACTGAAGAAAGACCGACCAATTAGAATTAAATGCAACCAATTAACCTCACTCAAGAATAAGCCACCGTGTCCCACATCCATTTTGTCTAATGACACCTTCATAGAAAATTTCACCAACCCCCGAATAGAGAAATGAACTATAAACTGTGATCGTTTGATAATATCTTTAAAGTAGTTCTTACCTGAATTATGTCTAGTCTTCTGAGTATTACTGGCATAGGTTAAAAATGTAAATACATATTTCTTGAGTACATATTGGATTGAGGAATTCTTTGCTATAAATTTAATTAGTAAAAAGTATGTCAACCCTATCAATAAACTTTTCCTATTTGGTATGGTAATTACAGAAAACTATTGGAAGTTATTTTGTTATATCTGTTCGAGATATTAAAATACCATCAGCTTACTCGAAATCTAATTGCTCCCGGTGTTCTCTATCTGCGCCTAATGTTATCAATTACGTTGTTATCTGAGGACTACAAAACCCTCCATGCTATGGACAATAGGAAAGTAATGAAATTCCATAGTCCAATCTTGTTTCTGATAGCCTGATACAAAAAAAGTGAGTGTGTTACAACTAGTAATCTGCAATATATGATATCATTTTAAATATAATTGGAGCAACCTAATGGAAAAACTTTTGATAAATCACAGGTATTTCCAATTCTACCCACAAAGGCTGAGCTTAAGGTTATGGTCTATCCAAAATTGTTCTTTTTAGTATAGGGTAGAATAAAACCAAGGTAGGTTTATTTTTTGTTGTTGTTATTCCACTGGGGAGATTGGCCTTCAGTTCTTATCCCACAGACACAACAAGGATGGAGATAAAAATTGTACAAATAAAGAAAACATCCTTTTATATAGATGCCAATAGTTGGGTGTCCCGATTGAAATGTTTAGCCTCACCCTTACTCTTTAACATACAAGCTTGGATTTCCTTTTCTTTATAAATTAATATTGGTCACAGGACAAAAAGAGGGGTCGTGTTTAACTTGTAGAGACAGACGGTGGTTATAATTCTTCTACGTTTTAATCAAAATTGAATTGATCAATCACAGTTTCCTTCTTCCTTTACCCAAACTAACCAACCTCTCTTCCACAGATGCCTACCAATCAAAATCTAATAGCTGGCAGTTCCCATATTTGCTTGACAGAGTGGCCACATCTGTGCATCATGACCCCGTGGACTTCTATAGAACCTCCACTGCTTTCTTCTGGACACAACCCTATAGACATCTATAAAACTGTAATATGTAAACATGTCTACTGAAATGTTAAACAAACAGGAAACTGCTGGCCCTTGTATATTAGTGTCAAGGAAGTATAGCAGAACAAGGAAGGGGGCAATTTTAATCCTAAAAAGGTGCAGATATAGCTATAATTTAAAGTTGGGTAATGGACTTTGGGTCCTTCTCTAGTGGCATAATTCTGGCACAGTACTTACATGGAAGCTTCCCAAACTACATGCCAACATGGCCTTACTATACAGTAGCACTTAATGTATTGTTCAATCACAAAATTATTGTAGCTTCACTGTAGATTTGTAGCATGCCATCACTTAAGGTCTAATAATACCATAAGATGTATTTTGACTTTCTATGACTGGTTCCATAGCTATGAATAGAGATGTTACAATGGTAGAGGTATCTCTCTCTTCATCCCAAAAGGCAACTCCATTATCCAATGACTAGAAAATGCATTACCTTTTCCGAAACAGTTAACTAGCAAGTCAGTCTGGAAAACACAGAAAAGTTCATTTCTAGTTGTAATCTCAGTTATTGCTCAAATCAGCGCTTTACTATTCGCATCAACAATCAAAAAGTTTCCTTTTAAAACTTAGAAAAAAATAGGTGACATATATAGATATATCTTTCCCTTTTCCTTCAATTGATACTTCATTACACGCAGCAGATGCTGCACCCAATCACTTCACGAAACATCAAACTCCGGCACACAAAATTACATCTTCCATAGACGGCCTATACACTGCCTGGACGCAGCACAGTTTCCGTTAATCAAGGGAAAACAGAATCATTTGACAAACCACATTTTTTTCAGTGTTGGATTGTAAAGTTGAACTTTATCTGTGATAATTACAGTTGCCATTTTAAAGGTAGAAAATGATTTCTGAAATCCCAGGAGGAACAGCAAATCATACAATTTTTTCCAAAAATAAAATAAAAGTAAATATCTATTTATTGTCCTTGTTTATTTTTCCATTTATTTTCAAAAGGACTTTTCAAATGGACAGTTTCATAAAAAAAAGTTTGATAAACTTTTTTTGGAAAGATTTCAGAACTGTTTGCCTTATTAAAAATACGAATGTATAAAGAGAACTCCCCCATTTCTGAATTTTCTTTATCTTTAGGAAGCTCAGTCCCCTGTATTTTTAATAAATCTTCTAATTACACCCTGATTTGAAAGACGACAACACTTTATATTTTTGATTATGTTTGTCGCCACCACAAGACAGCATCTATACCGGGAACTCTCTCTCCGATTTTGCATAATCCAGCCTTTATCCCAGGACAATTTTTTAAAACAATGGAGCGCTGATCACCATCTAACATCCAAAACATTTTTTGAGGGAAACTTTTACCGTAATAGACAATCGTTAATGTCTGAAACGGAAAATGCATTTTGAAAAATCATGCAATTCGGTGACAATGAGACATATTATATCTGCTATCCACAAGACTCTAGCAGATTCCCAACAAACAATCAGTCACAAACATGAACCAAATGGGAAAGAGACCTGAATGTCACTTTCTCTGAACTTGATTGGGAAAATATCAACCTCCTGACAGTCAAAGGCTCTCAGAATGTGAACATTTAGTAAAATATTTTTAAAATTCGGACCCGCTATTAAAGAGTTCCATTACCTCTAAACAAGATATACCCACAGTGTGATAAAACATGCTGGCACTGTTGTGCTGGGGAGGGTTCTTTTCTACACATTTGGTGAAACTGTGAAACCATTCAGCCATTCTGAAAGAAGGTACCCAAATAACCCCCTGCACAGATCCTCCTCCATCACAGCACCGCTCAACCCAATATAAGAAAAGTCTTCTATGCCATATGTTGAATGCTGCCAAACTGGTAATCCTTTTAAAATGGCAAACTTCAAACAGACCATGAGTAAGAGAATGGTTTCTAAGAATAGATAAGATAGCAGACATGGAAGAACTTATCCATCAATCCAAAGATGGCATGACTCATTTTTACTAAACTGGCTTGCTGGCTACATTTCAAAACCACTGGTACATTCCGGTCTTATCTCACTGAAGTTTCTCCACGTTAAAACGGGTGTAGGAGAAATTGTTACCTTTGTGCAATAGAGATACACACCTACATACCCCCTTTTCACCCACAGCATATTAAGATCTCCACCTCCTTCACTTGTTATAACCCTCACTATCAGCAAGTCTATCCAAAGGCAATGGTCTTTTATGGTCATAACTGGTATTTCCCCAATTGAATTGTTTAAACCCCACATACAGGGATGATTTACAAGTTATTGGATATATTTGTAGTTATTTATTGTAACACAGAAAATATTTAATTCATGTTTTCTCTTTACCTCCCTTTTCTATATACAAATTTTTTTCTATTATATTTTATGAATTTCGTTTATATTTAATGTAATTACTGTAGCGTGAATTTGTATAGGCTTTTCATTTACACGCAAGACAGTGAGGTCAGAGGTTGTGGGCTGCTCTATGTAGTGAATAAGCAAAATTTATTTTTTTACTTACAGACGTAATTTCCTTTCTTTTAGATCATGTCTGGCTCTGCTGTTTCTCGTCGTAAGTGCCTAAACAACCCCGATTCATTTTTTTATATCTGTGGCAGTTTCACCATTCCCAGTCAAAGGGCGAACATCAGCACATTTGTGGAGCAAGCCTATTTGGCATATTTCAAAGTTAAACTTGGTCATCAAGGTAAGTCTTGGGCACCTCATAAGGTGCGCAAACAGTGTGTCGAGGGTTTACAGATGTGGACAAAGGGAACACATGATAAGATGCCTTTTGGTATATCTATGGTTTGGCGAGAGCCAGAAGATCATTTCAGTGACTGTTACTTTTGTATAGTGAAAACTTCAGGAAATCACAAGAAAAATAAATGTAACAGAGTATCCTAGTCTATCATCGCTATACGCCCAGTGGCTCATTCAGATGAAATCCCAGTACCGGTTTACGTTACACTACCCTCTCTTGAAGAACATGATTACGGTGATGAACTAGGTGACAACAATGATGAAGAGTTTAAAATTGAAGAGAACTATGTTCATAAGGAATTTGATCAAAATGAGTGATTTGGCATGTGACTATTGAAGAAGGCTTCAGAACTCCTAGCATCAGGACTGCGTGAGAAAAACTTACTTGTAAAAGGAACAAAGGTATCATACTTTCCAACCAGATAAATTGCATTTCTGCAGTACTTTAGAACTGACAGTGGTATTGGGTATTGCCATATACATGGTTTTAATGGAGGAAATGGGAATTCCAATCTATAACTCAACTGAATAGGGAGTATTCATTGATAGCTCAAAGCGGAGCTTAAAGTGTGTCCTCCTTCACAATGGCAATATATTTGGACCAGTCCAAATGGGTCATTTCCTGGATTCACCACCCAAAAATTAGTAAAAAAACAAGTGTAAGATCTAACGCAAAAAATGCGTTGTAGTAATTATTTGAATATTTGAGATATAGTCACTCCTATAAATATAAGTTGTAATAGCAAAGGGATACATGCTATATTGTGCAAATTATAATTTTCTAATCTCAATGAAGCTTGTTTTTGGAAAAATAATCTTAAATACTGGACCTTTAGTTGGTCATATCCTCTAATGGTGGGGATGTTCATCCTTTAGGATGCAGAAAACATGCATGGTGGTGGTTGCATGATGGTACGCCCCCTTGGGGACGTGTAAATGATAAGCTGGACTCACACCTGACTTTGTCATTCTGCCTGAAGTCAACTACTTTTGGTCCCATTCCCAACAACCAGCAGCCAATTGGAACCCTACCCAATGTTTCTGTTACATCTGGATTAGAATAGCATTCTGCAGGAGCCTTTTGCTGATGAACTGCTTGCTTTGTACAATTAAAGGCAGTGGCAGAAGTAGACAACAGTGGGCCCCTGTGCAGACCTGACTTGGAGCCCCACTCCAAGACTGACTTGAGGCTGCTGTGTGCTCCCCTGTTGGCCAAAGGGGGTCCAGGGCTCTTTTGCAGTGGCATACTTCGCACCTCCTCATCGCCGTTTCTGATTAAAAGGCGTAGTTTGAATTCAAAAGTCCAAATCTGAATCTTTGCCTTAGTTAGCACAAGCAGATCTTAATCTGAAATTCAGGCCATGCTAGTGGTCATATTTCTGCTGGGCCCAGATTACTTTTTGCTGAAGGAACCTCAAGGTACTGCTGGAGGAACCATAGTTTAGAGTGCCTGGTCTTAGTTTTACAGGTATCATATAGTAAGCATAGTGATATAACAACAATTAATTGTACACTTTATGCAACCATATGGCACTACATTCATTGTATGTGTATTACAGCATAGGGAGCTATTTGTTCCTTTTTATGCAGCAAATGATCCCTACTCTTCTTGATTAATTTCCAACAATTTTAGCATCATAAATAAGTAAGCAATTCTTGTATCAGAGCGCTCCATGAACCCAAAAATGTATAGGGATCCTAAAACACTATGATAATTGCTGCTGTCACTGGTGTGAAAAACAAAACAGGTAAAAATATCATTTTATTTTCCCTACAAATAAAAGTTTTGACAAGTCTGACATTTCAAAGCACGGAGCGTATAGGGACACATCATCCCATATCTCGCACAAAAATAGAGACTTTTATTTGGATTGCCTTCCTGGGGATAAAACAGCATCTGAGCGGATTTCAGAGTATAAGCTGCTGTGTTATTTCATGCTGATGCAGCCTCTTTGTACAGAGCGGTTTACCGCGTATTTCCTTGCAGTCATTTGACACCTGGGTAATATTTCAGAGGTGCAAAACCTTTGTGCTTGGGCTTGAACGGCGGAGAAGTCTGAGGATAATTGAAGCCTGGAAATAAAACAAGCTGCTTTGAAAAGACTGATTGCAGACTTTAGTTACTGGTAGTCAATGCTGGTTGACTATTGCAGATGGTAATATCAACAGCAATAAGGAAGTAAGGAAGTCAGCAAGAGGTTTTGCGGTATTTGTCTTGGCATGTAGCATTAAATCCTTTCCTAATCTGCTATGAAAACCTATATTCTGCAGAAAATATAGGAGTCTTTAAAAACTTTGTTTTTGATAAATAGGCCAGTCTATTCAAAACGAGTATGCCAATTTTTACCAGGCAAGCTGAACTATATACTTTATGTATTTAAAGCATAATTGGGTAATGTCAGTGCCCCACAGCTAGGAGCATGCAAAATTACCTTTGCTTAGGGCATTATGCTGAGAAACCCAAACTTTAAAGATTGTGACTTGGAGAAGGGTAGGCAGAATCACGAAGCATGTGGATTCCCAACAAGCCAAATGATAACTTTTGTACTTGGTGAACACAAAAAGACAATTTGAAATACCTCACTAGAGTTGGTCAATGGGATACAAGTAATTTGACTTTTATGAAATCACATGCAAATGTCATGCAAATTGCACTGACTTGAAACTGAGCCAATCAAACACTATAGTTGTTGGGTTTGATTGGCTCATTTTTAAGTCAATGTAATTTACATGACATTCACATGTGATTTGCATAAAACTTGAATTTTCTGCAACTTATTGACCATTATGTTTTATAGTCTTAGGAAATGGTATAAGAGCTTTACACCAATGAATAAGAAACAGATCGGATATAATCATGTATGTATGATATGAGCCGACATGCCCTCCAAGTTTATACCTCTGCATGAAAGGACATGTATATAAGAAAAAAAAGCCTCCACAGAGTCATTGCAAAGCATTTATGTCAAAGATCTTTTTCTGTTCTGTATTTTTCAGAGTGGAAAAAAGTAATAATAATAATAACAATCAAAATCACTTGCAAGCTGCATGTACGGACCTAAAAGGTTTTTTTTAAGTTTTCTTTTTACATGTGCTATTGCATGCTATTTACTCAGCTGCTTAAAAACAGAACATAGTATATTATATAGCCTTTGTGAAAAATATGCTGGTGTGAGATTAAAGCTAATTTATTTATTTTTTTTGCAAGCGGGCAATACTTTTTCAATTTTACACCCCCATAAAAGATGTATGGACCCTGCCATTCCTGATCGGCTGAACCTGTATGGGTGTCTGAGAGGCCTCACATCTGCAGATCAAATATACGGGTCAGAAGGACCCACTTTTCTTGCTGTGTACTTTTAATCAATCAATAACCATAAAAGCATCAAAGCTACAAAGAGCTGGGAAAGTAGCCTTATCAAAAGAAACTATGCAATGTCAATGAATTTCTTTTATCAGAATTTTTATTTGATGAACGGCAAGAAAAATCAGACTCTAAGCAGCTGACGGTAACCAAAAAGTTTTCCAAACATCCACTCCATTAAATTTTGTGTTATGAAAAGAAGTGCAATCAAATTCAGCAGGTTTGAATTGGCATTTACATTTTTGGTCACATGGCCTAGTTATATAATTTTCCAAGGGAGTGTGGTGTTTGATTTGGAGAACATGGGCCTTTTTACAATTCATTCATGATCTTTCAAAAAATTATGTAACAAAATCTTTAGGGCAGTGTTTTTCAACCAGGGTTTTTCTAGTGGTTCCTTGAGCAATGAGCAGTTTGTGCCTCTCGGTTCAGTTTAACTGACATCAATCATCTTTTTGGCTGTAAGGTAGCAATTTTTCCAGTGACCACCTAAACAGTGAAACCTAAACAGTTTGGGCAGTAAATACCCCCAAATGTTCAAACTGGCCAATGTAATAAGGATCCTTAGGAATCTATTAACAGAAGATGAATTTTTTTCTTTGTTCAGCAAGTCTTTATCACTTCCTTATGGTCTTCATTTGTTTTATCAGAGAATGATGCTAGTCTGCTTTCCAGGAGGCCTAGGTTATTTCTATAACCTAGGCCTCCTATAATAAGTCATATTGGTATTAAGTTTTATCACTTCCAACACATGTCAACTCAACATTTTGGATTTTCCTCAATTTCATTTGTGATTTCAATGGTCCCCAGGACAAATATTGAATTTCCCAAGCTGGAATGGCAATCAGAACAAGTTTCTAAATTCCTCCAACCAGCCTACCTTGGTCCAGTAGCATCCTAAGCTTTGCCATCACCATAAACCCTGATGTAGGGGACTAGTGGGCTCCTGGAATGCATTTATAACTTTTAGTCATCAACCACTTGGGCGGTTACCCCGTACCTGGTTTGGGGTAAGAAAACTTGCTAAAACCTGGTTCGGGGTAGCTAAAAATAGAAACAAGCGTTACAGTGCAATCTGATTGTCATACAACATTGTATGACAATCGGACTACAACTGAAAAAAAACACTTACCTTGTCCCCGCAGCTCCTCCGGAGACATCTTCTCTCTTCAATCTTCTCCCAGCGTCTGCAGTTATGTTCTCCAGGGTTTCCTGGTGATGTCGGTGCATGCGTTGGTGCGGGCGGGAGGCGGGGCGGGAAATTTAAATCACTTTGTATTGGATTCAATACAAAAAAGCTGTATTGAGTCCAATACAAAGAAATCTTTATATAATATATATATATATATAATTTTATTATATAAGCTACTGTACAGTTACCTTACATTACACACTTTTTTTTTTTTTTAAGATTTTTTTGTGTTTTATAATTTTTTTTTAAAGTCTATTATTAAATTTATAAAATTTTGGACATATTTTGGTGAGTTATGTCTAAGAATTATAGCCTAAAATCTAAAATAATATTCCATGCAAAAAAAGTAATGCTTTTTGCATGGAAGTACGGAAAGAATTAGAACACTTGGCATTCGTATATGCGCCCCTCGGCGATTCCTGATGATGTCAGTGAATACGCCCGTCAATGGGGGTCAAAGCGGGAAAGTGAAATATTTTGTATTGGATACAATACAAAGTCCTGTATCCAATCCAATACAAAATAATACAAAATATATTTATGTGGTTTTGTCTATAGGTATGTGACGTTGGATTTACCACACTAGGGAGGTGTTTTAGAAAAATATATTACTATACAGTATACCGAATTATCGCATTTTCAGTATTATTTATTCATTTATGCATTCTTGTTTAAGCTGATTTTTGTGTTTTTTATTTCTTTTTAATATTAAAGTTAATAATTTTTTTTACATGATTGTGTGTTTCAAACTATTTTATTCAGGATATCGACTAGAGCCTTGTTTGGACATATTTCTGTAAGTTACAGGTCTACAATTAAAAAAAAAAAAATTCATGAAAAACAGTGTACAGCTTTTGGTACAGAAATCCAAACATCAGTGAAACGCCGAGGAGGTTAATAAATGACTCATCATCATTAAAAACTAATGCTCTTGTCTTTCCACTTTACATACCTTTGGCATCCGGAACACCAAGTCATTTTGAGAGCTGCATTTCCTGGCTAATTGTGAAGGCCACATATTAGGGTCCAGCGCTTCACCAACACTTTTACCTTTTTTAAAAAAAGAAAGAAAACTGACAAGATTTCTAACCCTTCCCTACACTATCCAAAACTAATTAGTTGGTTTTAGATACACTTTAAATATTGTTCAATGGCTATACAGAGTTTGAATATTGCACTTGATGTTTTTCAGTATAAAAAGCCCTGTTGACATAAAGCGAGTCTAAATCAGGTCACCTTTCTGACTGCATACCACATGGCTCTTCTGTAGCTCACAGATACTTAATTATCAATGTTTGAAGACTTCATAAAAGACAAATTTTAATTAGCAGTGAAAAGAAGCACACATCACAGATTAACTACAAATAAAATTTGCGATCAGGAGAACACTCAGCAGCTATTTACACGGAAGTCGTAAATAAACAGTCACTGATGAACTTCTGTTTAAACAGTTTTCCGCCAGGATCATAATTTCCTATGGTGACTGCAGAATGATTCCCTTTATATATTACCAAGCAGTGGCAGACATGGGAAAGACAAGCAACTCTGTTTCATTGGATAAGATATTTCAAATTTGCAATAGTACAACTTTTTTTTTTATTTCTTTCACTTTTCAATTTTTTTTAAAATAAATGGTTGTAATGGTTGCAATTGCTAAACAGTTTTTCTCGATCCCACTGCTTGGACACTCTATTCTTATCCAGGGCTGAGCAGCAGTATCATTCCCTAACCACACAATCTCCCCAGCATCTCCTTTCTTCTGATTGGGCATCTTGTATATCCTCCAGTGATGCTGTATTTTCCATAAGACTTAAGGTGATGCACACATTCTGGGAGATCTGCTGGCCTTTAACCCTGTACCCTATTAATTGCCTACAGGTATTGCACTGGGCCCTCCCTTTGACTTATGTTTAATGGCCAAATAAAAGGAAACCAGATTGCCTTGCCCATGATAGCATTAGGTTTCTTAGCTTGACTAGTTGGCTGATACCAGTTTACAGGGTTGGACTGGCCCACAGCAGGATCAGAAAACCTTCCGAAAGTGTCCAGTCATATGCCCCCCTAATTGTTCTTTTGTGCCGTCTGGTGAGCCCCCGGACTCTACCTTTGCCTTTACAGAAAAATGTTACTGTGCAAGAAATGTTGTGTGTTTTAGTGGGCTCTTTCTCTCACTTTCTCAGATTTCCATTCCCTTTCTGCCCATGCATGAACTTTGTGCCTTAACCTACTCTTGTTCTATACACACACTAGATGATTCTCACCTGAGATGAACATGATCATCTTGGGCGAAAATATAGCATGTGTACAGCAGTCCCCCAACATCATGCACCAATTTGCCCTGGATGAATGACCAAATGGGGATGACTGCCGTATTTTACTATGAGGGTAAGCAGAGTGGGGTGCAATTTGCTCATTTTCTATATTTCCACGGCTTACATCTGGCCTGCCCTTGGCCCAGTCTAACTTTAGTGGATGCATAGTCGTTTTTTAATCTTTCTCTTCCCAGATGCCACTTAAGTCTTGGGGTGGGTTAAGTCAAAGGGTTCCTTCCAAGGTTAAGGAGGGGCTCAACTATAGGTGAAATGTACAAGAAGACCCTAAACTAACAAGCAATCTTGGCCTAATAACTCAAGAACCTTCTTTCAAATCACTGCAAAAAACTGCAAGAAAAAAAACATATTCCTGCCTAACTCCTAACAAGGAAAACTATGAAACTTACTTTTCTTTCAGATAAAATGGTATATGCTACAGTTCTAAATATTTTATATCAAGATTATTTTAAAGTGTTTGTTTTAGGTTAATAGGATGATCTATAGGGTCTGTTTATAAATGTTTTCACCCAAAATTCGTTAAATGTTTACCCAAAATGTGTCACACTTACCTCCTCCTTGCTAAAGCTCCGGCTCCACTCTCCTGAACATGTGGGCGGTTCTAAGCCTGGGTGCACCCGCCCTTCCAAGTTTTATCATCGACCCTCCTGCCAGCCAATCAGGAGAGAGTCTCTTAATAGCCCTGGGCTATTTAGCTGGCTTAGACACAGCATTTTGCATTTGTGCTATGTGCCTTCACTACTGCTGAGCCTCCTAGCTCTGCTGAGCATTCCCTTCACACCTATTGAATAATTGAGTGCTTTCCCAGTCCAGCCCTTGTGTTAATCCCTTGTCGCCCACTCTGTTGTTTTCTTGTCTGTTCCTTTGTGTTATTCTAGTCTTCCCCAGTGTCTGTGTTGACCCCCATGTCACCTGTGTCTCCTTCCTTCCCCTGTGTCTTTGGTGACCCCTGTGTCACCTGTGCCTTCTGACGCTTACTGTGTTTCCGGTGTTCCTCTGTGTTTTTGATGACTCCACTGTCACTATTCTCTAGATTCCCTAGATTCCTAGTACCTGACCCCTGGCTTTGTTCCTGACTTCGCTTGTCCGCTGCCTGCTTCGACCCTGGCCTTTCTTGACTATCCTCTGCTTGCAGCAGCCTCCAGCGCAACATTCTCACCTCTACAGGCTCTGGAGAAAAGCAAGCTATTAGATTCTGAGCCTTGGCCCTTCCCAGGCCTCACACCATCACTGAGCTACCTATAATGCCCCCTACTGGTTCAATCTCTCCAAGAGTGAAAAAAGTGCACACTTTTCACACTAGATTTAATTTTTATTGATGATTTTTACATTGTTCTTATTGAATCCAACCTAAAAAGATATTCATTTTGGGTAAAAGTTGGGTAAATCTGGAGTGAAAATATTTATGGATAGACCCCAATGTGTCAGGACTCCATACATGAACATAGTTAGGTTCTATTAGACTAGCCTGCCAGTCCTCTACCTCACATATTACCAACCCCATGAAAAATGGTGTAAACATGACCCAGTAATTAGCATTTTACCATAGGAGAAACTAGGACATAATAATCTGATTGTATTGTGGTGTTTAATTTTTAGTAATTACAATTTGCATAATTATACTATTCTAGTTGCTATGGTATCACTATTATTGTCACAAAAAAAGGGAAAAACATGATAAAATGAAAGGAAGTTAGGGACATCTACATTAATGTTATTTGAGTTTATAAATTAAACAGCAGCTAGTTAATATTCCTATTGGAAGGGACAAAGTGTGTTAGATGATAAACACTTTGTAAATATAGAAAAATGTGTTTATAAGTAAAATAAAAAAAGAACAGAATGTATTGATCTTTTCCTGCAAATTAAATGGGCAGTCAATCCGAAAGTGATATTTTCATTGTGTGCAAAACCTAGTGGTTTTATTTCAAAACAGAAATCCTTCTGTGTTCTCTAATCCATAAATTTACCCATAAAATAATAAAACAGAAC
This sequence comes from Pyxicephalus adspersus, assembly GCF_032062135.1. Taxonomy (NCBI): domain Eukaryota; kingdom Metazoa; phylum Chordata; class Amphibia; order Anura; family Pyxicephalidae; genus Pyxicephalus; species Pyxicephalus adspersus. The sequence goes on from NC_092869.1 coordinate 34,783,747, forward strand.
AGTTTTTGCTGCAATACTTGCCTTTATTTCCAAACTGTCTTTATTTGCCTGTCAATCCACCCACTTGCCATGGGGCAACATTGCCTTGTTACTCAGGAAGGATCTGTGGCATTGTTAGATCAACAAGAAGACCCTTTGCAAAATGGTTTGTAGTATGTATGTATGTGGTGATGGCAGTGAATAATAAAGGATAAGGAACCAGATATTTTACCACCAAGTGTTTCTTTTGAGTGTTTTTTTCCCAATTGAGCTATGTACCAGTTCATATGTAGAAAAAAGGGCAATTTCCTTTATTTTAATTCCACTTTTTTCCAATTTAAAAAAGTGAAAAATGTCTTGTATAAAACTCTGATTATACCCTTTATCTCAATGTTGGGATACATTGTAACAGCAATTATGAGCCAGATCTTCTCATTTAACATCAGTACCTGACCACATAAAATGCTCTTTTGACTGAATGGCAATACATTGCAAAAGACACAATCCAATATTTTGTAAAACGTCTTCCAAAAAGAAAAGAGGATCATAAAGCTACTGAAGTCTTGCTAATGCAACTCCATATTGTTGTACTTGGGCTTAGAATGGGATGTCCAACTAGATCATATAGGTGTGACTGTCAGGCCCACAAAGTTTTGCCCACATGGTGATGTGTAGCTACGCGTAGGTAACATCCTATTAGACTTTATGTGCACTTTCAGCACTATGTGAATATGCTCACTAGCAGGCACGCGCAGCTATGAAAGCAAACGAACATGTGCACAAATGCACATGCGTGTTCACATGCTCAACATGCATCTATAAGGGCTATTTCGGTGTCTCTAGTTCTAGATAAGGTTGTTGGATCCTCAGTGCATTGCCTGCTCAGCAATATTCTGCCTAGTGGACTTCTCAGACTTAAATCGCCACTCAAGATTTCGTAGCCTGTTCTCTATTGCTCTGACTTCGGCCTGTTCTGACAACGAACGATGATCAACAATCATCTTGACCTCATTTGTGGTCTGCCACCTGCCCCGATCCTGGACTGTCTAGATTATTGTCTGCTGCTTGCCCCTATCTTGGGGCATCTCACCTTTATCATTGCTACCTGCCTGCTTTGACCTTGACTCTTGATACATTTGACTGTTCATCTAAACCTCAGTCTGGATACTTTTATACCCCTTGCTGATATGAAGCTTATCTGGGGCTCACTCTTAAGCTGTCCCCACACACCAAAGCCAATTGTTCTTGCTCGCAACTGGTGGTCTCCCAGCAGTAAAGCAGTCTGGTGGCCGTTTGGGCTACCAGCTCTTCACCCCTTTCAGATTGCTTTGGTGAAGACCATGAGTGACCTAGATTCTGCACCCTGGGTACTCATGTTTTCTGCCAGGGGATATATCCATAACAACACTAAACTTTTAAACCTCTCAATACAACCGACATAAAATCCATAATGGTTTCCCTTTAATGAACTGGCTGGAGTTTATTACACCAATTACTAATAACATTAGCTTGGATTGGCAGTTTCCCAGCAGCTTGAGGGTGATAGATTTTTTACATTTTGCTTTTTTCCATATACACCTCTTAGGAATAGGATAGGATATTATTTCATAGTTTCGAAATGTAACAGAAGTGTTTTTTACATTGACAAAAGAATAAATTATGTTGGTATAATGATTGGCTGTAATTTAGCTGCATTTTAACTCATGCAAAGAACACAAACAGATTACAGGCCACTGCCATCATTTTCTCTGCCGCACACGGTTAGGAAGTAATATAACAACAACAAAAAATAGGCTTTTGTTTTAATATAGTTACTAGTTGAAAAAGAATTTTTGCACTTTTGTCAAAAGAGCTTTAGAAAACTCGACCGCGCTGGGAACTGAAATGTCTTCAAATTACATTGATTACAAAAAAAAAAAAAATGCAATTATATAGCTGGCGCGTTCCCGGGTGGTAGCATGGTACATTATATATTTCTAATGACTAAATAAGACAATCAGAAAGTCCTCTTTTCTGACACAAACTCTTCGGCGCAATTATTCTACTTAAGAGTAACGATCGGTGGCTGGAGCAGCGTATCCGGAGATGACAAAATAAAATATAGCTAACACGGTTCAGACCGCACGTGAAATGAAGCAGCCTTTATTGACTGATAGGCATCCCAGTGGGTGCACACCATGGGTGGACTAGCTCCTGTGATTTAGATAATTGTTTTTTAGTGGAAGGCAGATTATGAAAAGTAGAAACCAGTGCAGGGAAGAATGATCAGCATGCTTAAAAAAATATTTCTAGACAAATGTAGACAAAGTCATTTTCGACTTACTGGTGAATCCGCCATTGTATCACAGATACATAAAGAAAAAAAACTATTTTCTATATGTGTATAATACATGGATCTTGTCTCATCTGGAAACTTAGAGTGGACTTCACTTTAACTATATCTAGGTAAATTATATATATATATATATTTATACTATATGTTTCATGAATGTAAACTAGGGGCTGTATTCTGATGTGAGCTCAACCATGTACTTAACCTCTCCTATTTAGTTGAATAGGAATAATAGGGGTCAATTTTTTGCACGTGGCCGCATGCCCCTGTGGCAGATTTAGGCACAGTTCGAAAATAAGACACGTTGATTGTGGACATTCAGTTGCTGTTTTCAGATTCGCTTCACAGTTGCCTGCAAAGGTGGTTACCTGCGGTGCAGTTTGCAGACGTTGTGCACCCACGAGCTACAAATCACAGTTTTCCACTGTGAATGTCGTTGTCAGTATAACAGGTTTTTATCACTCAAGGTCTAAAATGTTAACTGATGACACAATGGACCTGATTTATAAAAACTTTCTCCAAGACTGGAGACGATAGACTATCGTAGGAGAACCTGGATGATCCTGCAAATCTGGAAGTCTGACAGTAGTGATTCCTTTTTTTTTATTCCTCGATTATGACTCTGATGACATAAAACCTCCACAATGCTATTCGTTGCCAAAGACAATGTTTGCTAAGCTTTGAATTGAGAAAAGGAGCCTCAGACAGCAAAGCTGGTAAGAAAGCAATACCATAGCGTCATTTGGTTGACAATATCGATTTATTGGAAGGTCCATTGTACAAAATATATTTATAAATAGTTTTTAAAAGATCTGAATCATGAATTATCTGGTCTGCCTGCACAGCTCTGATCCCTCTTATTTCTCAAATGCTTTTCTATCTGCTGCACCCTGGGTGATATTAATCATGTTTAATCCTTATGAACGTAAAAACAAGGGAACGCCGAATAAAAACTAATTTATTCTCTACCCCTTGGATGTGCTTCTCAGGGAGTGAAATTTAATAAGTCAGTTTTGTTACCACAGCAGAGATGCAGTTTAAAATCCGCTTGGGTGAAACAGGAGGGATCACGTAAATAAATCCGGATCTGAAGGTCATTTCGGTTCCAAACAATGTGAATGACCTCGGTGCTGCAGGTTGCCCATGCTGCCCTAAACTGTCTCGAAATGTCATTAACTTTATCTTCTGGGATTTCTTTAGGTTCTTCCCCTTTTCTTTTTTATTTAGCTTTAAGGTTACATTTCTATATTGGTAATTACAGCAGTGAATTGTTGCCGATTGTCTGTCTTTGGAGGTTGCTTAATTTTATGGACTGTTGCATTTTTTGCATGCATTGTAATGAGTTTAATATTAGTATGTGATACAAATCATTGTTAAACAGAGAGACTCAACACATTTGTGCACTGCCCTGCATTATAGGGATGAATTTATACTTTTTGCTCCCCTAGGCCAGCTAGGTTGTCTGTAGCCAATAACGGTCTTTGAGGATGACATAAAAAAACACATCATGAAAGTTGTTCTACTAGGTCAAAGCAAAAGGAAAGAGTGAGAGCGAGTGGAGAGGGAGCAGGGGAAGAGAGAGGGAGGAAATAAGAAGGAGAGGGATAGGGGGAGAAAATGGAAATTGAAAGAGAGACATGGAGAGGGAAGGGAAAGGGGAGACAGAGAAGAAAGGGAGGAAGAGGGAACAGATGGGGGTTGGAGAAAGAGCAGTGGGAAAGAAGAGGGAGGGAGAAAAGTAGAGGGGAAAGTAGAAAAAAAATAAGGGGGTGGAGAGAAAGCGGAAGAGGAAAAGAGACATACAAGGGCAAAGAGAGGTAAAGTGAGTGGGAGGGCCAGAGGGTGAGGAGAGAGAAAGAGGGAGGGTAAGGGGAGAGGGAGGAAAGAAAGATAAAGAGAGAGAGAGAGTGGAAGGGGGTGAGAGAGAAGAAAGAGAAGGGAGAGTGATTAAGAGGAGAGTAGAGGAGAGAAGGTGAGGGTAGAAGAGGGAGAAGAGGAAGAGGAAGGAAGAAAGAGGGAGGGGAAGGGGAAGGGGGAAGAAGAAATGTGAGAGAGGGAGAGAGAAATGAAGAGGGTAAATAAACAAGTAAGAGGGAGAGAAAGAGGGAGGGGGAGTGAGAGAGTAGAAAAGGAAGAGTAAGGAAAGAGAGAGGAAGGAGAGGGAGAACATAAAAGGGAAAAAGGGAGGAAGAGAAAAAGAGGGAGTGGAGTGATATGGGGAGAGAGGAGGTAGGAGGGAGAGAGAGGGATAGAGGAGAGACACAGGAGAAGAGTGAGAGAGGGAAGAAGGAAAAAAAGAGAAAGAGAGGGGAATAGGGAGCAGGAGGAGAGAGAGGGAGAAGTCAAAGAGAAAGTCGGAGGAAAAGGGGGAGAGGGCAGAACAGAAAGAAAAGAGAGAGAAAGGGAGAGGCCAAGGGAGAGGCCAAGGGAGAGGCCAAGGGAGGGAGAGGGGGCATTAAGAGGGAGAATGGAATGGAGCGAGAAAATCGATACCTTTAATATCGATGTCACTCTACACAGGTGACCTAATTATAATCACTTTCACTTTGTGCACCCTTTTACTTTAGATCTTGCCAAATGAGAGAGGTGAAACAGGGATATTCAGGTTAGGAAAGAAATAGGCTTGAGAATATAAGATGTCCTGTAGCAAGGATATGAGGCAGGCTTTGAGTTGCTGCAGTTTCTGTGCATTGTGAGAGGCTTACAGTGTGAAGCAAAAAAGAGAGGAATCTTCACAACTGTTCAAGACTACAAATAGACAATTTGTCCATAATGCACACATAGGGACTTTTTAAGCATTTAAACTTTTCGAACAACATCTAATAATTTTAAAATAAAAATTGTATTAATATTAACGCCGTTAAAACTATTGAAATATTATCTCAAGATGTGATTAACACCAAAGGGCAAAGTAAGTCTCAATACAATGTTCAACATGTTTCATGGATAAAATCCACTTTTTCAGGAAACGTTGAGACCCCTTTTTAGCCTAGCCTGGATGCCCAATCCCCAATCCAGTTTTTCTCCTCTGAGCTGACTTAAGTTAATGCAAAGCAATTCCAAATCTAGGACTGTTGAGATTTTGGGTTAAATTTTTCACTTATAGGAGTTTTTAAAAGATTACCTAGTAATTTTACATCTAGCAAAGTTATTTGATCCTTGATGTTACTCTTCCATTGCCAGTCCAAATGCCCTCTATGATGGAAAAGTTGGATTGGGGATCGGACTTCCAGATTAGGCTAATAAGGGGTCTCAACATTTGATGAAAAAGAGGATTGTATTTGTAAACAAGCACAATCGTCTGATTTGTGTGACAACGTCACTGTGAAACTGCAGAACAAACACCAATGTCACTCTAAAACAAGAAGTAGAAAAATGAATAATGAATCCAATGTCAGGATCAATAGTTAATAAAACTATATGATAGGGCAATTTAGGAACAATAGAACCTGAAAAAAGAGTGCATTATCTATCAGTTTTCATATGTCCAATATTACACTTTAATGGTTGTTGTTACACAAACTTTCATTAGCTGTCCACACATACTCAAGCCACTTTGTGCACACCAGGGTCACCACATTCCTCCACAACAGCAGCAAAGCCCTTTTTAGAGAATCAACTTTGCAAAATTCATTCCAAATGTCAGAAGATATTTCAGATGATGGGGAATGATCCCTGCTCAGTCCCCTTCCTGTTAAATCTCTTTAACTTTTCAAGTAATGTCATGACCGGGAAAGAAAAACTTCACCGACATAAACAAGAGACATAAGTGTGCCGTGTTTCTGTCTCCTGTCAGGAGGAATGACAGCACATTTACAGTATCTGCCCCAAAGTAATTTGCCCCCCCTCATCCCTCCCCTAGAGGGAGCTATTAGCTACAAAAATCTCCCATCTGAGTGCCTACCCCATCCACTATAGATGAATTGTGTCCATCTGCAGCTGAGCCACTTTAACTTCTAATGATGTCACATTCAAATATAGCAGTAGCCTGGATATCTAAATTAAATCTGATCTGCAGCCTTCTTGCAGCATCTGTTTCTGATGCGAAGTCAGTGACTGCAGGGGAGCCTGGAGCACAGTTGACTCAAATTGCAGAGCTGTCACAAAAAATCTAACAGTTCTACTTTTTCCTTTTTTCTCATGTTTGTTAGAAAGATGAATATTCTGACAGTGTGTTTTCAGCAGTAATTTAAAGTTTGATATTTTGTACTCGTGGTGTGTCGCTTATGAATGTAGAGTGGTATCGGCAATTGTATTTCTAAATTCCTTTAAAAGAGTTTGCTTAGATAAAAATGGCAGGGAAAAGGTGAAATTGTTGAATTTTATGCCTGGGAAACTTCAGAAAGTTCTCTCCACTTGCCTAAAGTCAGTGTAAGTGCTTACAACAAACTTTTTATACCTTCATACATTTTTTACAAGTGAATAAGTTAGACTGCTCTAGGATCTAAGGACAAAAAGTGATATATATATATATATATATATATATATATATTATATAAAGTCAACACAGAATAACACCAAGTCAAATAAACTTCTGGAATATTGATCTGTCTTGTTGGAAAGCATAAATTATTTTGAATCAATTTCACCTGCTTTGGTGCATAAGAAAACAGCAACAGAAAAAAAGGGCAACTGCAAGCCAACCCTAAAGAGGGAATAGTTTTGCCCCTACACGGTTAGTCTTTCCTTTTTCTTCTGGACTGTGCAGTAGAATGAAGTGGTGCCTAGAGCCCACTTAGGTTTCACAGGTGGTCCAGATCCTCTAGAATGGGACACCCATACATGCTAAAAGATTTGCCATGTCTCCAAGCACAATATTGGAAGCATGGAGGAAATACCAAAGTAGCTGAATCAGACAATGGAAGGGCAAGAACAGAGCAGCCTTGGTATCTGTGTCATTGTGTAAAAATGAACTAGAAGGTCAAAGCCAGAGCCCTACAATAAGACTTCCAGCAGGTTACTTGTATGCATGTTTATGAGAAGACTGTCAGAAGCAGACTTCAGGAGGGTGGAATATTACCCTGATGTCCTGTAGTTTAATCTGTATTCATATCCTGGCATCGTGCAGCTCTGGCAAATGCCAGAAGACAATGGAATTGGCTGTTTCACCTAAGGTGAACCAATTTCTTCACAAATTAGTACAGGTTCACATGTTAAAAAGTTTGGAAACACCACATGAATGTTATATTACCGGTTTGGCACTGAGGGGGCTTGAATGTCCTTGGAGGGCTGCACAGACCTTCACATTTTAGCTAATGGTACCTTGGCTGCTGTTAAGTACTAGAATTACCTCCTCAGACCTATTGTTAGACTTTACACTGGTGCACTGGAACATCAGTACAATGCCCAGCCTCATGTAACCAAAGTGTATGTGTCACGGTCCCTCCCGGTTCGAAGACCTGAGAGACTGGCTGCACGTGAGGTTATCGGACAGTCTCTTTGCTTTCACAGTGTTGTTGTTGGTAATGACCACACCTTTGGTCTCAGCTGCAGCTTGTTATCATTACTATTCCTCTATTTAGCCTGGCCTTACACTTCAGGCCATTCAGTTGATATTCTCTGCTTGGAGGTGGAGGAGTTGGTGTGTGGTCCTCTCCTAAGTTAGTACTCATCCATTTTCTATTGAAGATAAGTTTACTGCTCTTTGTATTTTGTTGTTACCCGGTGCTCGTTGTTACTAGGCCTCAGGGAGATGGTGGTTAGTTCATCTGGGAAGGAACCAGTAGTCTCATACCCGGTCACTACTCCTAGGGCATTTCAGGGCTTCTAGGGTTTAGGTTCCGGTGTATGAATCCTCCAACCTTCAGGGCCTATTCAAACTAACAGGAGTTAGGGCTAGAGTTAGGGTTTCTGTAGGTGGTGACCATTTCCCTAGCTTGGAGGTCTAGTCTCTTGTCATTACCTTCCTGTTTGCATTCTGGTGTTCCTCTCCTTCCCCCTTACTCCGTGACAGTATGCAGTTCCTGGATGCCAAAAGTATTGATGCCTCTCACTGGCCTCTGACTTCCTCAGACCTGCACCCAACAGAGACCATCCAAGATGTTGGGCCTGATTTATTAAAGCTCTCCAAGGCTAGAGAAGATAGATTTTCATTGGTGAACCTTGGTGATCCAGCAAACCTGGATTGGATTTTCAATCCTGGACCAGTTCCATTGCGGGTTGTCTGGATCACCCATGTTCTCCCAGGATAACCTATTTGTACATTCTTGGCTTTAAACCAGGCTCATTATGTTTTGGTGCATCCAACCCAAGTCAAGTGGCACCATAGATTGTTTGAGAGCTCACTAATACCCTAATCCACTGTCTCATCCGAAGCATACCCAGATACTGTTAGAAATGCCTACTGGCACATTATAGTCTGTTTCTATTGATTCCCCAGATCCTCCATCCGCAGCAGTTTTCATGATAATTCTATAAATCTATGTTCCCAAGCTTTAAATACATTTAAAATGATGTATTTTCCTACTTTCACATATGGAAACACAACACATTCTTAAAAGAATACATTTTTCTTACATTCATCCTTGGTGCCATTGGATATTTTCTGTTTATGAGCTTTGTATTCTAGACTGCATTTGTTTGGCTTAAAGTAAAAAATTGTTAAAAAGTTCTAAAAGAAATTTGCCGAATAAATCTTCAGATAATGTTTTGCAGTTTTTTTAGAAAAATTCCATCTGGAATATAAATTCCTTTGCTTAGAATAAAGAAAACATCAAATAAAGAAATGCATATGTCTTTCTGTTGGAACATCCTTCCTCGGTCTTATTGTTGCATCCATTCTGTGCAGTGTGCGGCTGCTGCTTCCTCCCCTTGCTTCCCACACTGGGATATGTGAATGTCTTACTATAGAGGTAACCTAACATTGTTCCGGTGCTTAGCTCAGCGCTTGTGTTTATTATTTCCATTCAGTTGATTCTTTTTTCCCTCCGCTCAGAGAACCTTTACCTCTTTGAAGACGAATCTTCTCTCAGGGGCTGCTCTATCAACGACCAAACCTTTCATTATTGACACAAGGCACAGCAACCGGCAAAAAGGACGCAACACGAGCACCATGGACAGCTTAAAGGCCATTGAAGAATTGGTGGGTTCAGATGAAAAAGGCCATGATGAAAGAGTTCAATCCCAAATTTCAGAGGGAGACTCTAAAAGCGTTCTGTTTACAGAAAATATGAATAATTTATGTGTGCCGATCTAAATTGGTATGGATGGGGATATTTATTTTATCTGTGTGAATGTTATTTACAATGTTATCTCCTTGGATGGAAGAGGTGAAATTAAAAGGTTTATAAATGTTTTTAAGAAGTTCACCCAACTTTGTCCTAAAATGTACACTTTTTTTTACATTTGATTCAATTTGAAAAATGTATGAATTTGCTATTAATCATGATTCATACATTTTCCAATTGAATTTAAATGTGCAAATTTTTTGGTAAAAGTTGAGCCTTGGGTGAAAACTTTTTTAAATAAACCCCTAATAGGTCTATGTATAGAACAATGAATCTGACATTTATGGAAACATTCTCTAGTAGACATTCTTCCAATTCTATGTGTTTCAATGGCGGTAATAAATGGTTCACCAGGGAATGTTTCAGCAAATGTCAGATTCACTGCTTTATAAATAGATCCATAATTGTCATTTATTTTAATAATTAAGATCTTTACCTGGGTGTGTTAGGTTTGTGAAATGAGCCTATTGTCCTGCAAAATTCACACACGATAGGAATAATGTATACAAATGAATGTGAACCAGAAAAATGTAATAAAATCATTATCTTGATATTATCATTTTTAATCTTTTCATTAAAGAATACTTGCCACGAGGGAAATCATTACAGGATGATTCCCAGGGCTGCATTCATTCATGCAGCCCTGGGAATCCTCTTGTGTGCTAGAGGTTAAATGGGGACAAGTTTCCCCATTCAAAACCTCTAGTGCTCTCAGATTGGCTGAGATACCTCTGGTGCCGGGGATCGCACACTGAGCTGATCAATAAATACAGCCGTGGCTGCATTCATTGATCAGCACAGACAGCGGGACTTTTTTTTTTTTATTGCCGCGGGATTGAGTTAAAAAAATCTTGTTCGCTCATCCCTAGTCACTATCAGGAAATCTGTCCAAAGCAATCAGGTGCCAGGGTGAGTGCCAGGACATGACTGACAATGCACTATCCTGCAAAGATAAAAAATGGTAAAAACAATATTTTCCAAAATATTGTATTTTTTATGATGCACAATACTTTAGAAAAAAAAAATTCATCCACTTAGGATATATATTTTGTACTCCCTTCAGTGTTGCACTGAAGTCCAAAGCATTGCTATCAGCCTTGCCCAGTTCTCCTGTGTAGGTTGCAGAACAGACTCCATGGTATGTAGAGAAGTAGGTGGTCTACTGTAGTCCTGCAGAGGAGAACTAGGCTGGGCTGACAACAATACAGGTTGTCCCCGAGTTAAGGACAACCAACATACAGATGACTACTAGATACGAAAGGGCTTCCCTGCTTACTCGTGTGCAGGACGGAGGCTTGATGGAGGGAAGGGGGGCAGTTAGCTGAGCTGTTTTGCAACCTTTTGTAACACTTTAATGACCAAGGCAATCTTTGCAGTTGTTTCTTTTTGCATAGTAAAGCACAATTTTGCGTACTTGCACCCTTTTTAAAGAGACAAAGCACAGAGAAATGTCATATATATAGAGATCTGCTACATATATTTTTATTTTTTTGCCCAAACATACACTGCAAAATGCCAAGGTGTGGGTGTATCCGAAGCTATGAGAAGGAAAAGGTATAATTGCTGCTGACCAGCTGGCCTCTACCTAGTTGATTACAATAGACACATTTGTCAAGCCTGTCACTGCTCCCCAACGCCTAGTTCCTCTTTCGTTATTTACAGACTAGACGCCCCTTCCAACGTAGAGCGCATGCAGAAACAATACATCACTCCCTTCACCTGAGAGTTCTTCAATTGACTCACTTTATTCAGAGTCCGTGTGGAAATGGCCAATGATTCTGCTGATGAAGCTGGAGAGCGCCACGTTTAATTAAATGCTCTTCAGCTAAATAATCATCTCTTTGCTGCGGGATTCTTGTAGAGACAGCCCATGTTTCAACTTCCTTTATTGATTCTGCGGAGATATTGTACCAAGCTGCTGTAAACACAATTGTAGTACTAAGAATGTGTTTATAACAGAGGGAAGGTGATGAAAATAGAAGATTTTCTTTTCATTTGTCTTTTTTTTTTGATATTGTGTTTCATTCAAGGTAGTGATGAGTAGAGATGAGAAAATCGATTCTTGGTTTGCTATTGTTCTGGCCGGCTTATATGATAGTGTTCGATACAGTATTATCGTGTGACCCTAATACGGATTGAATGTATTCAGTAAGGAGTTAAATTATTGTAGAAACGCTCCCGCTATAGTAATATAAAAAAAGCAGCTTCAAGCAGACCTAGCATCAAAATTGTAACATTTTGTAAGTTGACATTCTCGTTTGCATAATGAAAAAAATATTTTGTTTTTTATTTTATTAAATTTTGTTTTTACTTTCGGCCCCTATTGTTTTTACCTCGGTCTTGGGATTGAGCAGTGTGAGATATGTCACAAAGAACCTGGAATAAAGAAGATGGCAGCATGGAACATGATTGGGAGCTCCAGAAGAAAGACGTGAAGCTAAACAGCATGGGATTCACTGGGTGCAGTAAATATTTAGATTGGAGGCTTTCAGCCAAAATCCTACTTTAATACTAACTTCTCCACCAGGTGATGTGATATTTCCTTACCATCCTGGCAAGCTCTGGGCTGCACCTTTTACAAGGCGCTGTCCGTTTTTTCCCATTCTGATAAGGTCACTGTAAGGATAAGAGTAATGTATTCTGCTCCAAATTAAGGGAACACTATATTACAAACCAGATCCTAATGGCAGTAAAATTGATTAAAAGTTGAAAATCTTTATTACTGTACATAGTGTAATTTTTTTGTGTTGCTTTCATTTGCCCAAAATCAGGTGAAATTGATTCACACTCACCTACACTTCCTAACTGGATTGATTGTTATTCCAGAAATTTAGCTGACTTGGCTTTATACTGTGTTGATTGTTTCCTTAATTCTTTAGAGCAATGTACATGTGAAGGCAATCCATAAAATCCTTTAACATATTTAAGTTATTGTAGCACAACTCTGATGGTTTTGTTTTGGTGGGCTTCAAATCTGCTCAGGTTCAGTCAGTTCTTTCTTAAGTAGTTCTTTCTCAGTAGTCTACTTTTTAATGTTTTATAACTTTTCTCCTAGTTTAAGGTTATGTCTCTGTGTTCTTGGTTAAGGCAAAATAGTCCAATGCTAAGGTCTCTTCTTCAAACCTTGGTGATTCAATTAGCACCAACTACACCAAAAATAAAGTCATGACCAATGGAACTATAAAAAATAGAAGATCAAAAAAGAAGAAAAAAAAACTTCAGAGGGACTCTGAAACTACCAGGCAACAAAAATGAAAACATTTTTTATCTAACATTGTGCAGTGGATTACCATATACTGGCTCCCATTATTACCATATTAAATATGTTGTTATATCTGTAGGCATATCCCACTTCTATATTTTCCAGTAGGGTTATAATAATTCTACATAACAAGAAGCCTCTGTTGTCTATATGGCAGGTTGTCTAGCCTCCTCCAAGGTGCATCATTTAATTGATGATTATATGGTTGACAATGTTCTGCCATCAATCTTTTGACTGTAACATACACTGTAAGGATCACTCCCATATCACATTGTTAAGCCGTATGAAAACGTGCCAATATTACATAGGGTATAATTATATGCTACCTGTATTTTTAGACTCGTTATTGTTTGAAGGCTTCTTTCTCTACAAGAGGAACTTTAATGCAATGGCAAGGCAGAGCCAACGAATATTTTCTTAAAGATTATCCTTTGTAGAAGGTGTCAGTGTCTTTCACTAGGCAGTCATGTATTGTGTCTTTTCTTTAAGAACTCATTGGGTGTCTATTTTATTATTCCAGGAAATATTGCAGTTTCCTCCAAGAAATTCTGCTGGCGTGCAATTAAAGAAAAACTTTGCCAAGCAATATCTGACAGCATGTTAAATTTCTGAATTGGTGCTTTACTTCTAACTATAGTGTGTAGCGAAGGAGAACAAAGCGAAAATACTGAAGCTGTGTCTGTAATATGTGACAAGTCCCTAGCATTTATCTATGTGCTCAGACTTTCCAAAATTAATTGAAAAAATGTTTGGTTGGTTGTTGGTTTAGGATTATTGGGTGGGTTAAACCTGTACCACTCTAAGGAACCCATTATCACCACCAACCCTCTGGGCAAATGGATCACTAGGGAATGCAAAAATAGCATATTTCACTTAAAATAGTATTCAGACATAGGGCTAGCCAGGGTTTGGGAAAGGCACAAGGGTAACATGCTGCCAGAGGGGCACTGGAGGGAGATTCTCCTGTCTCTGCAAAAAACAGCTTATTCTTCCACATTAGACTGGGAGATCTCTGATTCCCTTTGTGTAGCCTTATTTTTGCCATATGGCTCGTGTTATTTTTTGGTCATTCTCTTTCAAATCTAACTCACATATTTGTCCCCAACACCAAAACACCAGTACAAACATTGTAATAAGTAAGGACCAGCAGGTGATTTTACTTTCAGCATAAAAATAGTTTCGTTGTTGTGAACATTGCTCAAGGGTAGGGGTCAGAGGGGCCAATACGAAGAGCAAATTTGTTGCCAAAATTGCCGGGGGAGGGTTTGATGGGGGTCAGTGAGAGGAGACCTATAGGAGCATGTCAACTCTAAGCTGCTCTGTGTCATGGATATGCTTTAATTTAAAGTGTACAAAGAGAGATAACACAGAGACTTGTAAGTAAAAATAAACAACATAATATAAAAGTATCTTAGGACGGATAGATAAAACAATAACAAAAAAATAGATATAATGAAAGGAACTTAGCTGTGTAAATTAGTTGCAATTACATGGAGCTTGGCAGATGATCATAGGTACGTTTTATATAGTAAGTTCTGTTAAAGACTGCAGGTTAGGCATGGAGCTGTCTTTTAAATTGAACAAGAAATAAGACAATAGTGAGTGGCAGACTATTGCTGACCAATGATTATCCCTAACCAGTATCTTACCCTATAAGACTTCCATCTAAAGGAAAAGTTGTGATATTTTTTGATGACCTCATGAAAGGTATAGGTATGTTAGTAAGACACATACTGTATGTACATTGGTAAGACAATTATGTGTCAGTGGGATGCATTAATATTATTATTATTAATATTATTAATAATAATAAACAGGATTTATATAGCGCCAACATATTACGGAGCACTGTACATGTATGAAAGGGGAGTTAGAATGGATGAATAAAGAAAGGAGATAAGGTCATTAGCATGAGGATCAGAGGCACAAGTCAGCTCAAAGGGGGTCATTGCATTGTAATATGGTGGAAATGGTGAATGCCAAGTAGAAAATCTGTGTGTGATATGTGTGAAATGATATGACATGTGTAGATAATGGAAGAGTTCCTTGGATGGTAAGTGCAATATTGTGTTAGTGAGACATAATTGATAATAAATACAAATGTAAAAAGTAACATGTTAACAGAGTTCAGTGGTCCAAGTTTACATTTACTTACAGTGGTAGGATTGATTGATTGCAATCCCTCTCTACTTGCTGTGTTAAGATGTGGTCAAGAAAAGTTACAACCAGGAAAATGCAATCTAAAAGTAAGTATCTTCTGTTATGTTCTTTCTTTAGAAAATGTAGAGTGCTTCCTGACACTATTTTCTTGTGTTTACCCTGTAATAAATGTTGACTTTTAACAAGAAAAAAAAAAAACGGTTAAATCGTATGTGTATCAATTTTACATTTTTCTTTGGATGTGGTAGGAGAGTGCTGATAACATTGCATGGAACAGGTGTCTCCATTTGAACATAACGCCCTCTTATTTTTTATGGTGTAAAATTTAGATTTCCTAGTAACAACTTACACTTTAAATAAAATTGACCCGAGCCGTAATATCTACCTTTAGAAACACATTCTATAAAGTTACAGTATGACATCAGAAATCCACACATTCTCAGCAGAACAATCATACTTGCTACTAGGTGGCCCATTCTATTGTGTCATTTTACGCTTGCTGACTTTGAAGGAAAAATAAATTTGTCACGCTAAGAACTGCAACAAGACTTGTCAGAAAGATGAGATTCAACTTTCTTCATGCCGGATTGCCCACAAGACCCATGGAAGACACTGTTTGATTATTGTTTTGCAGTGAGTGGCTGTGGAAGGTAATGTTAGGTCTCCGACACCCGCAATCAGGAAGAGACGTCTTTTTTTCTGTTGAATGTCTGCGACAACTGATCATTATACGGTGTCACAACTGCCCTTGGTCGGCTACTCAATTTATAACCAATGTGACAGGCACCATAACATGCTTAGCGTCAATACAAATACATTGAGAGCTGCATAGAATTCCCGATCTTAACCATTATTTAAAGAAATTATGATTTTGGAAGAGCTTTCTATAAAGCCTTACAGATACGTATTAAATGGAACATGGAATGTTCTGAATTTTAAAAAAAATAGTTTGGGTTTAAAATAAGTTGGCATTAATATAAAAATGTAAGTAAGCATCCTTATTCAGTTCATTAGAGGGGTTAAAAGGTAAGTGCACATTTAACCCTATCCAGCCAGCATAGCATTACCCCCTCTTCCAAAATGCAGAACTTCAGCCAAAAACAACATAAAAAGAAATAAAAAACATAAAAAAATACAACAACCAACTTTTGTGTCAATATTCACCATCAATCCAGAGATTTCCCTTCATTACTTTTTTCTGCCACTAGATGTTCATCATCATTTAAATCACTTCCTCTAAGCCCAGGTGATTCTGAACCCTCCAAGCCTAAGATTGAACAGAAAAAGTTGAAGCAACACAGGGGCGAGTTCTTTTTTTTGCAATTTTTAATGGTTGTTTTATGGGTAGGAAATACTTGGCAATTTCCCAGGGCCCCAATTTACAACATGGCTGGGGTGCAGGGAGGTAGAATGCTCACTTCAGAACTTTTCAAGCACATCTATTGATTTGCTCTTTATGCTGCTCCTTTACACATATACTAGAGTCTTGCTTTACAGCAATAGGCTGATAGGTGAAATAGGTGAAGGTATTTTAAAATACATTAATGTGACCTCACCTGTCCGAAAACATTTTCTCAAGAATCTGGTTTTACCCCTTCCCTTACCATGCATGGGAACAGCAATATGGCTGTACATTTGATGCCTCCCACAAAGATAGGATTCTTCAAGTTGTACATAATTTATCAATCAGCAGCCAATATTAGGAAACAGAAAAAAAAAATCTCTCAAGTCAGTATAGAACTCCTGAACGTATGCATCTCTTTTTCCCCACGGAATCCTAAATGTGCTGGGGGTGGGTAGCCGAAGTTGGCTCTATGTTGCATGTTTGCTGGTCATGCCCCTTTATTTGCCACTTTTGGAACTCCATTGGCTTGTTGATATAAAAATTCACCCCATATAAGGTTCCAACGGACCCGAAATTCTTTTTACTCCCCCCCAATATATGATACTAATAGAGGCTAATGAGAAGCATCCGGTCACTGCTGAACTCTCCTGCATATCCCCGTATGGAAATTCCCCCCCTCCAACTGTGGTGGGCAAGTGGTTACATTGAGTTACCAAAAATATGCTCATGGAGGACCTTACGTCTAGCCTGCATGAAAACCAGGAAAAATAATTTCTGCTTGGAACTCTTGAATGTTGTTCCTTACCCTTCCTTATATACCTATACCCTTCCTTACTTAACTTGTTTTCCGAATCATCTTGGTGGCTTCTCCTCTTCTTGGATCAGTGGTTTTTTGCATAGTGTTATAATGGTTTATCTCCCATTCAAGTAAACATTTTTGTTCAGGATTTGTTTGTCTTGATTCATATTTACTTTGGCTTTCCTATGACTTTGTACATTGCCTCTTCTAAGTTTTGTGCTTGTTATGACACCGGCCTCCCGTATTTTCTTTGTTTGTCCCCCCTTTATTGTGTTATGTCTACAATTCACTTTTCCAATAAAAAAAGAATGTTTAAAAAAAATTAACTATCAAAATGTATCAATGTGTACCGAGATGCAATTATTTGTGTCTGTTATGAGTTTATTATATCTGCATTAGTTTAGCGTTATTGCCATTCCCAGATGCATACCAACCTACATTTGACAGTCACGATATTTGCATCTTGAACACTTCCCTGCCACATTCAATACTGGCCCATTGGGTCTTCAAAGACTTTTATTGCGCTGTCTTCCAAACATCTACAGCCCCAGCCAAGGACATTTTCAGCCGCAGGATGCGGCACCGAGGCATGCCACAGCTGTCAGATTCAGGTAAGCATGGGAAATTAGGCAAGCTGGATACGTCTAACTTTATCTTAAAGTGCACTTATTCTTAAAAAAATCTGCCTACAGATAGTTTGGCTCTTCACTGCCCACCCATTAGGGAAACAAACCTTCATCTATAATTACTGTAGCTCAGAGCGGAATATGATGCTTCCAGAATTAACATAATCTTATCTAAAAGACGCATGAAACTCAATCATATTCACAGAACCACGTCACATTCTTTCTTCTTTTCAGATCAGGCTGTGAATGGGAGATTGTACTGTTTGATTTTAGTATTGTACAGGCCGCTCGACTCTTCAATAGAATAAAATTTTCATAGGAAAACATTACAAAGACTCATCCTTTGTAATGACAACCTGCCACATGCAGAGAAAAGAGAGACAGAAATATAATGAAAATCTTTTCACGTATTCAAGTGTATATTTTCAAAAAATTGTTGTTACTCCACCGTGTCCAGCTTTTTGGCCATTTTATACTGGAAAATATCAATTACTGTCAAATAAATGTTTTGGTAAAT
Source organism: Pyxicephalus adspersus (assembly GCF_032062135.1). NCBI lineage: Eukaryota > Metazoa > Chordata > Amphibia > Anura > Pyxicephalidae > Pyxicephalus > Pyxicephalus adspersus. The sequence continues at coordinate 34,801,993 of NC_092869.1, forward strand.
CTATTGCACACTGTGAAGCCGGTCTACAATCTTCCTTATATCTTCTCACTATGGACAACTGACCGGCAGCAATTAGAAGATGAAGATAAAGAAAGGATTTGCGGAAAGTCAAAATGTAGGCCAGGGCCTAGGAGGGCTATGGAAGAGGAGATCAAAGGTTCAACCATAGAAGCAAGCAACTTCACTGTCTATTTCGCTCCTTATGCTGCTCAGACAACATTTCTTTTGAAAATTCTATTTTATTTTTTTATGTATTGTTTTCTTTTTTAAGTGTGTTTTGTTGTTTTGTGTATTTGATCGTTATTTGTGTACTGTTGCTGTTTATGATAATTTGTTTCAAATTTTTTGTCTTTTTTTCTTTCTGCAAAGAAATGAAAAGTAATGAGGTTAGGAAGCACTGTATTTTGGCACACAAATAAGTTCATAATAGGACAGGATCCTTTATGATAATGCATTGGTGTTTAAAGCTCAATGATCCCAATTACCACCTTTAACCTGACCTGATTTTAAAAAGTGAAGATTTGCTATGTTGTATGTGCTATGCTGACAAATTTACATTTTGTCTTCAATTGCTCCAATATAATTGCAGTGCATTTTAAGAAATATGAATGTACATTGGAGTACAGCCTCATAGCTATATATTTTTTAGTATGAGAAGACCCTGCTGCTTCTGAATGTTAGTTTCAGGCTTGATGTCACATAAGGGCTCCTCACTGTTTTTCTTGATTGAGGCTTTGACATAAGGCAGCAAAAGTCCTGTCACTATCAAAATGGCCATCTCTACAGACAAACACAGTGCAAAATAAGATATGGTAAGGCATTTTTGAGGAAGGATCAGCTGCAGAGAGACCACCAGTACCTAGTACTTTCCCCTTTTTGGGCACACGTTCCAGAGTTGTTTCTCTCTACATCAAAAATGTATTAGAAGAAAATAGGAAGGAATAGGATAGTTGGAATAGGAAGGAATAGGAAGTTGGAATGTGCTTTTCCTATGCAAAAAGAAATGTCTATGGGTAGCATGTTAATCCTTCCCCTATCTTCCTTGTGATAGTGGTATTGGTTGGCAGTTGGTCCTTCAGGTACCAGAGCCGCCATGTTGCAGATAAAAGAGTCCCCAATATTGGGTAAATACCATCTAAGATCAACTTACAGACTATGCAGTCTTTTAATTCCAGGTGGGAAAAGAGGTGGGGGTAAAGCACAGAGAAATTTAAAATGAGTTGTTGAGATAAGATATTAGCCACATTTGCTTGATGATAGACTATCAAAGATGAACCTAGATGATCCAGCAAACCCGGAATGAATATTTTAAAAGATATTTTCTATGTATTGTATATGACTGTCTATCTTCTTTAGTCTTAAAAAGCTGTATTAAATCAGGCCTATAAAGAGAACTTGTTATGGGTGGGTTAGGCAACTCATAACGTTTGTGGATACTGGATACTATTATACCTATATGAGCTCATTGGACATTCTATTACAAAATCAGGGGCGTTAGTATGGAGCTGGCCTTTTTTTTGGCTATAAGAGTCCATTAATCTAGGAAGATTTTCTACAAGATTGTATATGTGAGAATTTATGCCTATTAATCCAATCGAGACATTTTGAGGTCAGCTACTGATGTTGGAAGAGAAGACCTGGCTTCCAATCAGAAGTAAACATTCATCCCAAAGGTTTTCAAAAGAGTTGGGGTCCGAGCTCTGTGCAGAACACTTACATTCCTTACCACAAACCTTGTAATTCCATGTCTTTATGGGGCTGGCTTCATGCAGAGGAGTACAGTAAGGCTTGAATAGAAAAGTGACTTCCAAAAATTGATGCATGATTATTCTAAATGGTAAAGCATTAACCATTTCCTTTACCAAAAACGCCTAAACTTTGAGGGCTGTTCACATAGCTTTAGCTATTCAGATAGGTGTGATGGTTAGGTATTCAGCTTTCGAAAGTTGTAAAACTAACACTTAGCTTAACCTTAAACCTGATTCTAACAGTAAACCTAAATTTAAACCTTTTACTACCTTATCTCCATAGCACCAGAAGCTTCCCAGGCTAAACTTCTATAGCAGCATGGCCAAGGTCCTGGCACTAATACACTAATTCACTATCTTGCACATTAGATTCTATTGCAAAGTCAGCTGGCAGAATGTTATTTAATTGCATTTCAATATTCCAACACATCCTAATTTTAAAACAAAATTCCGCTTTTTCATTAAACCGGAGTTCCTATTTAAATTCTTTTAAACTGTCTCCTTTTATCACAATAGATATACCTAGTTAAGTACAGTCTTTGTTTTCTAAAATCTCTGGAGGAGAAAGTTCAACATGAATTAATCATGACTTAATTGACTGAGCTAATTCAGGTTCTCTCCATCCCAGCGCACAGCAATATTCCAGCCTACCCAGTGCTGATGCTAAATGAAATGGAGCATTGGACTATAAAGCTTATTTTCACGAAACTCTAAAATAGAATTTGCAGTCTAAGTTTCAATTTGCCTCGAGTGAAACTCAAGAAACACTTTCACTGTTCAGTAACGCTCATTTAGCCATCTTGCTTGTCCTCTGCTCCATCCATTATTCAGACTTTTACTTCAGGATAAGATTAAAGAATACCTCAAGTCTGATCCAGAAGCAGAAGATTGTTTTAAGGAAAGCCTATCATAAGATAAATACAATTAAGGTCATAAGATAGGTCGGGAGCAAGGATGGAGGTATCCTTCTGAAAATGTTAGTTCCCTTCAATGGATAGATAATGGTTGAACCCTATGATGTATGAAGCAGAGGTAGATTTCCTCAATTTTAACAAGCACCACCAAGTCCTTTCCTTGCATTCGTTTAATTATTCAATAATTTTCAAAAAATGTGGATTTTTTGTGACGATTGGATGATTTCAATGAATCAATACACAATTTTTCAAGTGAATGTTTCCCAGTTCTTTCGTAAATCAACCACATTAAATTTATAAATATACAAATTCACTTACTCCATCAAACCATTAGTAATTTGTTTTAATTAGTTTTAAAAATGTTTACTTCAAAATAGATATAATGACATGAGAAAAAAAGATTGGAAAGGATAAGGGGAAAGGAGAGAGAGTAAATATAAGAAAAGAGGGGAGAAAAGGAAGGAAAGGAAGTTCTCTAGAGATGGGTGAACGTGACTAACTAGCGAGGGGTCAAGGTGGCGAAATTTGGTTCGTTCTGGGTTCACCAAGTTAACCTAATATTCTAGTCATACCTTAGCTCCCAAACATTGACAAGCACATAAAGGAAACCTTGGCTTAGAACCAGTTATGGTACACAGAAGGTAGAATTCCCATTGGGTCATGGTGGTCGTGCCAATTTCTGATAACTTAACCAGACAATGTTTACCTTGACAGATTATAAAAGCGATTGGTATGGTCACAGCACAAGCTGGGTGACAGGTCACCTTGCCAACTCTTTAAAGTTTGTCCACTCAGATTTCTGCATAAATTAATGGAAACAGAGAACTGTGAAAATTCAAGTTGAACCCACTGCGGGATCAAACTCAACCCTCATCCCTGGCTCTAACTCTTTTCTACTTCCCTACATGAAAAAAGTTTTGACTTTTATTACTTTATTTGTAGGAGAGTTCTTGAGTACAGAAGTCACTTCTTAAAGTTGGTAATTTCATTTTCACTAATCAGCCCATTTTATGTTGAGGAAGGATATGTATATGCACTTGCTAAAATGGTATTGTATAACTAATAAATAAGATATGAATATGATTTATTATATACACTATTCTCCATATCTGTTGTTTATCCCAATTTCTCTTTAATATTTGTTTAATAAAAGAAATTCATATTAAAGTTGCTCTTGTTATTATATATTGCATTCAACATTTCAATAGCATGGAAACAATTTTTTTATGAGGTTTTTTGAGACACAGAATCTTTATGAAGTTTATTAAGGAAGGGTCCGATGACAAGGGAGAACAATTTTGTTGTGAAAAAAAGAACATTAGGTCTTTTAACTAAGTTAAACATAGGAATAAAAAACCCTTAAGAGTTTGAAGCAGAACTTCTGAAACAACACTTATTAAAGTATGGGAGCGACTTCATGTTATTTGATTTTGTTAATATAATAAAACTTGCTTTAGTGTACAGAGCCACCAAAAAAAATATTTGTATTATAAACATTAACTATCGCTTTCCTTCCTGTCCCATTGACCAGTCCTATGTAGCGTTTACTGACAAATTCGTCAGTAAACTTCCCGCTTGTAGTCTCGCTGAAGAGAAACTGCCATATTATCTTAGTGAAATTGTCTATGGGACCAGCCATAGGGAAAATGTTACTGGAAAATAAATGGATCTTGGAAAATAGCAGAAGTCTGCAGCCCTTTCCTCTCCTCCAGTAACCTACCAATTACTTCCACACTCATAACTTCTAACCATGCACAGGTCCAAGAATTCTTTAGAACTGCCCCCACTCTCTGGAACTTCCTTCCTCATTCTATATGACTTGCCTCTACTTTTCACACATTTAAGTGATCCCTTAAAACCCACTTTTTCACACTTAGCTACCCATTCTCCTTTGTCTCTTAACTCATTTCTAATAAGCCACCATTCCATATCCCATTCTGATTGTATACTATGCTCCCCTACCCACACCTAGATAGTAAGCTCCCTTGGGTAGGGTCCTCTTTTCATTCACAGTTTGCATTTTTTTCTGTCATGTGCAACCTTTAATCTGCAGAGCAGTGTAATATCTTGTTCCTTTATAAATAAAACATTATAATATTAATAATGGGTTTTATTGGCCAAATACAGAATATTTTTCACATCAGATTGGGATGCTTTTCAGATAATTGAAGATTTAATTGCAGATTTAGTTGACTAGCATTCAACTGACTTCACCACCTTTTGCATTTCAGTATGTATGGTGATGAATACTTAGTTCTTATGTAAAAAAGGCTATAGATGCTGACCCTAATTTATTATAATGCCTTTGGGTCCAATATGTGACCTGCTTGTGCTCATCATGTGGCCCACTAGAGCTCCTGACCACATGTCCACTTTGGCGCTAAATGGGATTCACATTGAGTGCCAGCTGTGATATTGTGATATCACTTTTTTCACTTCCTATCAATCTGGAAGCAATGAAGGAGCTAATACAGCTTTTTCCTGCCTACCACTGTAGCAATAGGTATCCTGTACAGTACGTAAAGGGAATTTTTTTTTTCAATATATTTTATTTGTACGTAGTCAGTTATAATAAGTGTAAACAATCAACTGAGACGGTTTCAATGCTTTGTAAAAAAAATACTGGATATACAAAAGAACTTGAGTTATATTAGTCACAGTTTCCTATATCTATATCCAAACCTGACAATACTGGATTGTCCAAATCCAAGGTACCCACTCAAGGCTCAAAGGAGTATAGCTTATATATACTTGTATAAAATCGTGCATTTTCCACCTCCAGTAACTCATTTCAGAATGTAATATTACTGTATTTCACTGCAATAAAAGCCAGCTTAAATATAATAATACAATTATGCAAATATATCTATTGTGGCCCCGGTTGAGATATGAGAACTTTTACTCCCTTGGAAACTACAATAATTAGTTTCATTAGTTTCCATCATTTTCATTTCCAAGACCCACCACTCTTTGTGCATATTTTCCATTTGTGACTTTTTACTGCAGAGCAAGTGGCCAATTAACTGCTGGTGTCCTAAGAGGTTTAACGTTGTTTCAGTTGAATATGAAAATATCTCCATTTAGTTTCTATATGCTTTCTATCATTGTTAAATGTATTTGTAAACCAGGTTATGTAAACAACAGTTATTATAGTTCATATTACAGGTCTCCTATGGGATTATTAGAAAGAAAATCACTTTATTTGTTGGAAAATATTACTCAATATATGATTTTTCATAATATATGTGTTTGTATATTAGAAAACCTTTCTAAACCTTTAAATCTTTAAAAATCTTTTTTTAGCCAATTAAAATTGACCTATGCTCATATGTTCATTTTATATTTAATTGCTTTGCTTTAACTGAAGTAGTGAAAGAGGGCCTAGGAACCTAAAAATGGGATCTTTGTGGAAAGGCAGGATCCACTGGACTTCTTGCAAGTAGATAAACCATATGGACAAGTTTTTGTGGACACCAGATCATAACATCTATTATTTAGCCCAGTGTTTCTCAACCAGGTTTCCCCCAGAAGTTGCTAGAGGTTCCATGAGAAATTAACATTTTGTGACTCTCAGGTCAGTTGAAACAGACACCAATGATCTTTTTAGCTATTTGTAAGGGCGACATATTTCCCAATGTCCAGCAATATAGGTGACATTCTTTCCACTGACCACCACACTAATGTACTGCGAGCTGTGATATAGTAATTATAGCAGGTTTTCCCTGAAGACCTGAAAGTTATTTCAAGGGTTCCCGCATGTCAAAAAGGTCAAGAAACACTGATTTACCCAAACATATTTAACCAATCTTCCCTTGGCAATGGTTTGGGTTTGGCTTGAATGTGCTCCTGTGCATAAATCCAGGCCATGGTTTGACCATTTGGGGTGGTGGAACACAGCTGGTGATTGTGAGCCAGGTCTTCTCATACATTCGAATCTGACCTCACTATTGCTCTTTTCACTAACTGGGGACAGATTTCCACAGACACTATCCAAAATCCTTTGGAAAGCCTTCCAGTTGAGGTAGAGGTTTTTATGGAAGCAAAGGGTTATGGCCATGCTTGTGGAATGGGATGTCCAAGCTTTCCATGCTGATGGGAAGGTACAGTTGTTATGATTCTGTTTGATCATTTACTACACTTTGTGCTCGATTTATTAGGCTGGTGAAAATGGACTTTCATGGAAGAATGTGAGTGATTAAGCAAACCTAAAATGGATTTTCTAAAAAAAAATCCTATTAGTTTGCAAATGTTATCAATACTGGTCCAGATTTATTCCAGGTTTGGTGGATCACCAATGTTATCCAGAGATAGTCTATCTTCTTCAGTGTTGAAGAGCTTTAATAAATTGGGTCTAGTGTGTTAGTGACTAGGAATAGGCATGCAAGCGGTGAAGTGTTAACTTAGTTACTTTTTTTAAGAATGATTTTTGGCGAGTCGTTCGTTCGTCGTTCATTTCCAACGATAATAATTGGACGTGTGTACACAGCTTAACTCTACATCAATAAGCAATCAGGACTACTAGTAGTGGTTGGAAGGAACTTGATTCAGACAATTCCAGTTATGATCCAACATATGACAGTATTTTGGCCTTTTTTTTTTTTTTTAATCTGCTGAATGGTCATTAACAGGTATAGTACGGCTCAGCCAACCCCCCCCCCCCCCCCCCCCCCCGCTAGACTTAGACAGCTCCCATCATTCAGACTGGCCAAGGCATACTTACCTGTCATTGACCTTTATGGTGAATACCTGTTAATAATAAATGCTTCCTCCCTCCTTCAGCAGACTGATAATATCCAAACTTAGTTCCAGCCACTTGCACTTTATGATAAATGGTCCTCTTTTAAAAATAATACTGTTGTTTGTATTGACATGCCTGAAATTGCACACAATTTCATGAATATGTTTAGTTTTCACACAAAATTGGTAATCTACTGTAAGGTCAACTTTAAGCCAAATTATACAAAGATGAGATCACTGTTCTACTGGCCCCTGGACAACCTTGGATAGGTTCATCAACACCCATTGTGGATGATCCTTATGTTTGGTTAGCATGGGTTTAGATTGCACAATTATCATAGGGAAATTGGCCTTGATGTTGGCATTAGGGCTTACCCTGATAGCAATGGGTATTTGTAACAAATATATAGAAATAATCTTTGCTATACTAAATTTTTAGGTTTTTTTCACTTGCTTCATGTAAACTTTGTGCACAATTGCCCAACTTTGTGAGCTTCCCATATGTAGGCTTTTTAAGCTTGACTGAGTGAACTACCATTTTTCTTCTCAACTTCAAGTTATGCTAATAAGAATAAATTTATTCCGGTGCATCTCTAAAAATGTGTATATCATTCCATAGAACAATTATAATTGTTTTTTTATATGGTTTCTATATCCTACCCAGCTTGCCCGTTGCGCCTGCTGGCAATCATCCATCTAACAGACTTGTTTATATTAATTTATTTACTATATAAATGAGATTTGTTGTTTGTGCTGCTTCACAGGGCATATGTTGATCATAATGTATCCGTAACTGCAATAATAGCAACACTTTAGACTGTTCTTATTAACTCAGATTAGGATAAAAAAAAAACATAATTCCCCAAAGCACAATAGAAAAATGATTACCACTCTTTTTTCTATCCTTAGTAAATGAATAGTCATAACACTGATCGAATCACATAATCCCTTTAAGACAAACTGAAAATTGATTGCAGAAAAAGAGAGCTCAGACCAAGAAAAATGTACTCTTTAAGTAAGGTATCAAAGGAAGGCCTGAAGACATAATTTGTTTCCAATACAGTTGCTTGCTAGAACAAAATAAATTGATTTGTAAGCTGACTTTTCTGAACTTTGAGATATATAACTGAAAACTGCAAACTTGACAGTGGATGTCATGTTATTTCAGAGCTGAAAAAATGCTGATTTTTTGTATATATATTTTTATTTTTTGTAAAGTGAACAAACGGTCAGTAGCAAAAGTTTAGTTTGGATGGATAAAAAATAATGAGGATGGCAAGTTTGTGTGATTTTTTGGGATTAAAGAGAAACTGTAACTGTTTAGGCAATTCTATTTTTTTATTTTTATTTATACATTTTAAACCTGATAGAAAAATATTTTATAGAAGTAAATTTTTAACTAAATATACAAAATATTTGTTCAAATCATAGCAGCAGATCCTGTTTGCCTTTAGACTGTTTGGGTCTGATTTATTAAAGCTATCCAAATCTGGAGCTAGACTATCATGGGAGAACCTGGGTGATCCAGCAAACCTGGAATAGATCTGGGCCATAACTGAAAACATTTTGCAACTAATAGCAAATTATTTTAGATTTGGTACTGTTTTCTTCACCAGAGTTTGGTATCAAGGTGGCATCAATAGCAATCCAAGACCAGCAGGTTATAGACAAATAAGATTGGGTGAACTGCTTCAATACAACAATGTCTGGATAAAAAACTAGCTATTTATCAGGAAGGTTGTGGTTCCAGCATAAACCTCCTATTTTAAACCTATATATACCTCCTATTTGTTGGCGAGAATATTTCAAGCTCGCGCTGCCAGAGCATTTCCTAGAGTTTGACCCCTGAACTCATAATTTTAAATCCTGCGGACCATTAATATGAATTTTTTTAAAACGATAAATACATTTGTAAAATAATGATCTTCCTAATGGTGCCTGACGAGGACTGTGGCGGTTCTAAATCATTGATCAGCTCACGTGTAAGTGAAGTATTACTATTGTTACTATTATCATTGGTTCCATTATCTTTGGTATTACTAAAGAAACGCTAAATATTTGTTTGCTTTTTCTCACTCATTATGGGTTTATTTTTTTCAAATCTGAGACCAAACAAGAAATGATAGTTATCAAAGTCAAACTATTTGATGCCATTAAATATAACAGTTAAAGAAAAAACACAGTTAAGCTCATACTTACCTAATCTGAGAAATAAGCAAATAAAATAATCGGATGAGAATCGGTATTCGCAGAATGAGGTAACTGTTGTAATGGTGGAAACAATAGTGAAGCGTGGGCCTCGGCAATGGTTGCCTCATACAACTTGAGACTACACTGACGTCACGCTGCGCCTCTCTTGTTTTTCCGTATCTAGTACAGTTTGTGAATTTAGTGCAAAATTAAGGCAAAAATTGTCATTCACAATATAATTTATTATTTATTAGAATATGTTTGTGAGAGGGGACAAAGATTGGCAAATGACCAGATAACCTATGAGACAGATAAATAGCAAAAAGCTAGGTGAGGTATCCAAAAGCAGATGTTGGTCCACAAACGAAGGGTCAGGCAAAGCAAGGGTTGGCAACAAGTATCAGACAATATCAGACCCAAGGCAGGACATTTACTGAACGCTATCATGGGCAGTGAGCATTTGATTCTAACTAAACAGAGAGATGTGTTCTATCATTTACTAGGTGAGGTTGGTCAATGCCTATATTTCCCAGCTTCTGGAGCTAAGACATAGTAAGCAGAAGCAAGGTAAAGACAGGTACTTGCTGAAGATATATAAGTATTAGCAAATCTGCGAAAACAGGAGCTTGCAGATCTCCTTCACCCGTGTGCCCTACTGGGACTGGAAAGTAACATAACACGCATGCAGCAGGAGGTGACAAAAGGCAGAGTGGCTTCTGGAGACCCACCAACTGCCCGTGCCCATTGCCAGATATCACCACAAGCTTGTACAGAGTGGTAAGTACTGGTGTAGTTAACACAAAATACTGGACATCTGGGATGATGTATATGACCTGTTGATTGATAAAGAAATCAAATTCTACACAAGATTATCTGCTAAAAAAATTAAACTGCACATTTACAGTTAAATTTTGTGTTAGATTGAATCATATCCTCCAAAAAAGATGATAAATTATCTACTATTATCAAGTGTGGATCTACCTAAACAATATAAATAGACTGGATCTACACTAATTTACTCTTTAAGTAACTTTTATCTACACTAATGTTACACAATTGTCAGTAAAGGTTTCTAATCTGACAAACCCAATAATAAACAAACCTCCGTGTGTCTTTTATTAGTTTAAAAGGTTTATATTCGAACCCTTGCCTAGACAAAGTGCTGGGAATAATGCAAAATGTACACTTTGCCATGTACTGTACTTATATATACACAAATAGGAGTTCCAGTGTCTCATTTGTGTGCTAATTCTTTGCCTTTTGAGTTATAACAGGCATAGCTATGGGAGAACCAAGCATTTCACTGGTGCAGCTTCAGTCATAAACGGAGATGCTGGTAAATTCTACTTTTAGCTTCAAAGAACTGAGATTGTTGCCCGAGCTAGCTGAAAATGAAATATTTCATTGTATGGCTACAGGGCAACTGTTATCTCACTTTTATATTTATTTCTTAATGTAAACCTGAAGACAGAAATACACTTTCTTTTCAAAAATTGATAAGTATGTGTTTATGTTATTATGGTATTAACTGACTTTTTTCTATGGTTTGTGTCTTTATTTATTAATACTCTATTAAAGGGGACTTGCAAATTTCATGGCAATCATAGAACAGGATGTGGGAATGGGTAACTGGCCCTCAACAAAGGGATCGCTAATGTTAAGGAAACACATGGTGCTTAGTATGGTACAGACATGAAGTGGGGCAAAAGTTCACTGCCCTCCCTTCCCCATCTTGGAGAAATAGAAGAAGAGCCAGCATCAATCACATTGTCAGTTGATGTTAATCCTTCCTTAATCATGATAACTTAATGACCCATAGCGCAAAGAATTCCAGTTGACATTATTGACCATAGTTGATCAATTACATCACCTGGGATTCCCTGCACTATTATTGGCTAATTTTAACCTGCTGACTATAGTTAAAAACGTCCATGTACTGCATTGCAATTGGGTGGGTTATGTAATTTTTCCACATTATTTGCAGTTATATAAAACAATCAATTTTCTTAGTCCCAGGGACCTTGAACTTGTGGGGTTCAACTCGATTTAAATGGTAAATGTTCCAAATGAATAATTTTGAACAGCAATACCAGTCTTTAAGCAGATAGTGGAATTCTAGTTGAATGTGACAACTACTAACCATCTTAGAAAGTTATTATTGCAACAAGTGACCATATTGGAAAAAATTCCTATATTTATGTTATGGTGAAGCCATCACTTTTTCTCAATTATTTTCACCTTGATGATGGTCACAAGAACAAACAGAGATAGTAAATCTTTATAACGGGGATACAGTATTAAAATTATAACAAAAGTTTCCTGCTTTATACAAAACTAAAACTTACTTGGCTTTTCATACATTTTGCTGGATTCTGTAGTATACTGTTTTAGAATGTCATTGTTTTTATGGTAGAACACCCTTTCCATTGTGAAGGACTAGATCTGTTTTTTTCTTCACAGAGCAATTTTATTTATAATATAACCTCCCACCTGCCTGGAAAAATAAATCGCCTGAATAGGACCATGAGTAATTGTGTTGCTGCAGATTTGCAGTTCTTGGGATCCAGGCACGGAGTATTTTGGACAGAATCAGAGGTTAGGGCACACCTCATTTTTTCCAGAAAATGATAATGGCTCTTGAGTACTTGGCCAAGGATGATAAAAGGTAGCAGGTTTTTTGAACTAGGGAGAGTTGCAGCCTGAGGCCATGTGGCTCAGGTGGACTGGCTGGGTGCAGTCTGTATGCTGGGACAGCCTAGGGGGTTTCCCAATGTATAGGTCTTTGGGTCCAACAGCTCTAAAGAGTGCCAGGAAGCTAAATTTTGTCTTATGCTTTGATCACTTAGGGCAAAGCACCCTGAAATTGGAAGTAAAGTCTGAAATACCTGCACTGAGTGCGTTTAAAGCTAATCCTTCACAATATATATATATATATATATATATATATATATTGATCAAATTCTTCCTTAACTGTATCTTCTCAATAAATAAATGAATAAATGCAGCATCATTAGATTGTTATTAAATTGCGGCAGAGAAAAATCATTTCTTCTGTACTGTTAGGCAGGCATAGCTATGTACGTCTCAGCACTGGAAGGAAACAAGAAAGAATTGGCTAGTAAAACTAGCTAAAAATTCACTTGTACATATTTTTTATCTGTATATTTAACTGCTATTACATTCACAAAACTCCATTACTTTAGGATCAGGCATTCTCTCTTGTATTCCCTTCTGTCCCTCCTCCACCTCCTCCTTTTCCTTTGTATCTTTCAAAGATAAATGCATTAGGCATTACTCTGAATTTCGGTCTTTTACGTGATTCAACACCCTAGTGCTATTTCCGGTACACAGGTCTCTGGAATAAAAGATTGCACATTCCAGTTCAATAGTCTTAGGTGAATATTGATTAGTGTGAATGCGCTTTTGTGTTGAGTGTATGAGAAAGACAGACAAGTCCCCCCTCCCAAAGCCTCTTCTTATGTTCCTTCGGTTTTAATAGAGAAAGCCGGAGTTACTCTAGCGCTCAGTCCCCAGAATGCCTTGCATCCAAATGCTATGATGTGTGCCCACATCACAAACTATTTTCTTTTGGGACATCTGTGAAAATGTAAGAGACAGTTTCAAACCAACAGAGAATTAATGAAATGCAAATCGCTCTGCAGCAAAAACAGACAAGATGAAAAAAATATTTTTTCAGCTTTTTTTTCCTCCCCTCTTTGGTGATTTTTTTCCTATTTATCTATAGAAAAAGCCACATTTATCTAGGATTTATGTAAGTCACTTGATATCGCTTTTGAAGATAGAAAATTAGAGGTTTCTTTGAAAAGACCACATAGACTGAATGTTTTATTTGCATAATCTAATGCAGTTCTTAGATACTGTTGCATTAAGGCATCAAGGAACCAATTTAATTAAAGAGCTCGAAGCAAATGTAAAACTACCATTTACCGTTTCTTTTTGTTATTGAAAATGTTAAATATATTACTTAACCGTATTATGTGTAATTAAACGTAAACATTCTTTATGTCAGAAGTTAAGTCAACACCAACCTGGTACTTTAGTTTGGGGTAATGGAGAGTCAAATTAACATTCAGGTACTTTAGTGATGGAATATCCATGCAAAGGTTGTGTCTCTGTCACAAGGTCTTGAAGGTGTCACACTGGATAGACCAATTTATTATGTATTCTCCATCATGGAAAATGACACCATCATTTCTAATAGTTGCAATAATTTGATGGAACTGGGTGTTCTAGTAAATATGCACTATATGGCCACACAACTGTCACGCCTATATAGAATAGTTGACATCCCATTCCAAAACCTTTGTAAATGGGGAAGAAGTGGACTCCTAGTATTTATACCGATATACACTCTTCTAGAATGGATTTTCCCAAGGTTTTGCATAGTGTTGGTGGAAATTGGGAATTAAGGACATTGGGACATTAATGTTGAATAAAAAGACCTGGATTTTACTTGATATTAAATTTGATTCCAAAGGGTTGAGGTCAGGGCTCAAGGCTGTGCTGGCCCCAAGCTCCTCTACACCAAACTTAACCAATTGTGTGGAGTTGGAGTGAGTTAATTTGTAGGTGCTGTGTACCCTGATACAGCATTTAGCAAGACAATGCCAACCCCTAATGCTAATGCTGATATCGAACCTCTTACCCTAGAACAATATTTAAAGGAGCCAGAGCGTTGAAAGGAGCCAGACTCAACTTTGTTTAAAGGAGTCAGAATCCATAATAAGGTAATTTCCAAATGCTTAACAAATCTATTTTTATAGATCAACAATATATACAAATCTCATCCAGGTATATGTACACTAACAGCATCTAGGTAGTAGGCTAGCAACTATCAGTAGGCGGATTTGAATCCCTTTTTCATCAAGAGGCAATACAACTACAGTCTTTAAAATACCCCTGAGGAAGCCTAAGGGCGAAACAGGTCGAGATTTAGGACCCCTGGATGGATCAGTGTGTAAAACCATATTTTACAGCCATTTGTTCTGTACGACAATAATGTGTATATTTCACCTTCAGGAGACCTGAATTTAGTACTAAGGTCCATTAAAATTTGCTTCATTTCCCTGTTGTACAGTACAGTATGCTAGTATTAGGAGACCTCTACTGAGCATTATGAACTCCATGCAGCAATGACGTCTACTAAATATGCTTTAGTTTTTCTGTTATATTGTATGCTACGTATGTACATAATATATTGAGTTAATTTGTGCCAGAAAACCCTAAATATGGCTGTTTGATTTTGGATAGACCCGACCCGGAAAAAAAAAAAAGAAACGAGATTGGACGGCAAAAATTCGAATAAAAAAAAAAGTAAAAAATGTGTTAAAAAAAATAAAAATTATTGTTAAATTAATTTATTGAGTGTTTTTGTTTATTTACCTATTTTTTTTACAGGTTATCCTTCAATGACATGATATCTCTTCCAGCACAGTAATATTCTGATACATTTGATACATTTTTCTTTTATGTAACAAATGTATCATATTACTGTGCCTGTTACAGAGTAAGAGGTACTTGCCAGCCATCTTCTCAATGATTGCCGCCAAGGCGATAGTCTTTTAACCCTATGAACATTGCAGTCACAGCCATGACTGCAGGCGATCCCCGGTGAACTACAGGGTTTTTTGGCTACATAGTGTGTTTTGTCAATGGGGTTTCTAGACAATATGAGAAGTCACTGTGTGATCCAGGATATCAGAAACAGAAAACAAGTTTATTCGCCATTTGTGGCCTTTAATTTTGACCACCCTATGCATAAAAGCAGCAAAATTAAAAACACAGAATGTATCTGTCATAGATCTCTACAAGTCTAGGGCATCTCTGGCTTCTTCTGGCTCACCCACCTTGCACTACCCTGCTGCCAGCACCAACTTTCAGGATCCAACTTTCTGCACACTTCCTGGTCCAGGTCATGTGATTCTCACTCAGCTGTTCCCTTGCCTTAGAGGACTAGAGTTTTCAGAAGATGTATTCCATCTGCTGGCAGGCAGGTAAACAGCATCCGACACTGTCTCTTCACCAGCACTCCCTCTGCTGGTGGGTTTGGTGTCTGCGGCTCATATGACTCATGACATGACAAGGACTTCCTTTGGCTCTGCCTCCAGGTCCCCCTTGTTTCAGTCCCTCGTTCCTGATTGTTTGTGTATCGACTTCAGCTTGTCATCGACTATTCCTGATCACTGCCTGCCCTGACCTCTGGCTTGTCTGACTACTCTTTGTCCCTCGTTCTGGTACCACCCCTTGTTCCTGCCTGTCAGCAGTCACCTGCCTCTGCGTGCACAGGGGCCCCAACCTAGCAGTTGCTCACAGAGCAACACTCTAACCTCTAGAGGCTCTGGTGAAGACCGGGAAGCTGCTTAGACTCTGAGCCCTGTGCACGTCTCTGCCATCTGATCTGGTGACACAGAGGGTCCACCATCCTGCCTTGCAGTGCCATGACAATATCAGAACTAGCTGCTGAACTTAGAAAGAAGGGCTAAAGCTTCCTTAGACTCTGCCTTTCTCCTCTTGACATTAAAAGACCCTTTAAAATTTGATGGGTGAGCTAGTGGACGGTTAGCTGTTAGCTATCCCTAGGCCTTTAAATCAGAGGGGCAATTGAAGCAGTACATGTAGTCTTCAGGAACAATGCATTACCGAAGACCTCAATAGACAACTTTTACGTCTCGGCAGCTTTATCAGTCTGCTGCTACAGCCAACACATTTCAGAAGTTTATGACCACCCACCTCTTCAAGGCTGTGAATAGTCTGATAAGTGACTTTATCATTTATGTCTTTGATCAGTAGGTTCTAACAATGTGATAAATGCTTCATCTATTGCTGAGTGTCCAAGTTTGGATGTTCATACATCTACACCCAAACTTTGTCATAAATGATGTATTCCACCAATGTTCCCGTCTAAGAGCTAAGCAGCCACAGGAGAATCCTCTGATATACTGAAATCAAACTAATCCAGAACCCCCTAAAAGGTGGTACTTTGCAATCCACTGCCAGTGCAATTTTAGGTTAAAGAGGAACTAAACTCAAAAGTCCCCCGAAACAAAAAAAATACACTTACCTTCAATCCAGCAGGGCAGTCTGATCCATCCAGAGGTGTCTTCCATCGGGTCCAGCGTCATCCCGTTATCCGCTCTGGGCACCGCCATCTTTCCTTCTTCCTACGTAACCTGACCCAAGCGCAAACTCTGGCAACGTAGATGGGAAAAAAACTTGCCAATCTTACTGCGCATTTTTTTCCCTCTTGACGAAAGGGCTCTATTTGCGCATGCCTGAGATGCTTGGGTACGCACAGAAGGAGCGCCCAAGAGCCTCCCGGGATGCGTGACATAGGTATCCCGGAAGGCTCTGCGCTCCCATTCATATGCAATCGAGACTTAGGGGGCGGTGCTGCACTTTTTTTTTTTTTTTTTATAAATAAAAGGGTGTTGCACCTAAAAAAAACAAACAAAATTTTTACTTTACATAAAAGGGTTCTCTAAATTATGAGTTTAGGTATGCTTTAAGATTCTTGTGAAAAAATATGTATGTTACTAATTTTTACCAAAATAAATGCAAGTATGGGGGGGTGCTGTTTAAACTACTGGTGTTACATTATGTCTAAATCCCAACTACGTTAAAAAACTGGAATACATAACTTTTAACGTACTCACTGTTAAAACTTTCTTTTATTTATTACACAATATGCATAAAAATCTAGTAAATAAAATTCACAATAAATGGGTAAAACTCTATGTCTATTGGTTTTTATCTGGGATATGTTTTTTTCCCTAGCGGTTAAACTTGACAGATTTATATATTTTTAAACCTGACTAGCTATCAAACTATATAATAATATAATAAAAACTAACATTAACCTCTCTGGCAGAATTCCTGACTGTGGTTCGGGGTAATTTTCAGTACCAAAAGTGGTAACCCATGAGCCACAATCTGGGTGGCATTGTAAAAAGCTTACCTGGTCCCCACGAGTCCGTGGGGACCAGCAGTGATGCCCGCCTGGTATCTGTGTCCCCTGGCCATGCGCTGCTTGCGTGATCAATAGGACACGTAAGCAAGGGGAGCGTGACCTGGCAGGAAATTCTAACTGAATGTACCGCTTTGACATGCAAAAATGCTGCCATAATCACACCGCCAGGGAGGTTAAAAAATAATATGCATTATAAGTTTGTACTTAAGGAAAACATATCAGCTCCATATAGGAAAAGCCAGGAAAGGAAACTGTATGACAATCCCCTACATAAAATGAACCCAGTTCAGACTTTGGCAAGGTTATTACTAGATTTTTGTTGCATGTTGTATAATGAATAAAAAGAAGTTTTAGATTTCCCACTGTCTTATATACAGATCATAACTATGGGGTACTTTCAGAAATCACTTTGTGAAATTCAATTATCAAAATATGGAAAAGCAATTAAAAAACTCATACTAAAAAGGTTTCTAGGTAAACGCTTTCAAGCTGAACATTCACTATAGCTTTCTTCCTTTTTACAGCGCAAGCCTTAAAGACATGACAATTTTAATATGAATTTAACAGTATAATACATTTCATGTACAGTAGCAATCTCAATTTTAATAAAAACACTTAGAAAAATATGGGGGAAGTTTGCGGCGGTCTGATTTATGAGGCATCCAAAGCAGGGAGGTAATGAGGTATAATCAATAACATTTATGAAAACAGAATTCTGCCATTCTCCAGCAGTGCTGACTAGACAGGTTTGATTTTTCCTGAATGCAAATAAAGTGCATCTTTTCATCTGTCATCCCTGACGGATTTTAATAAATTTAGCATGTGGGAGATTAAAGTATTAAGGTATATAGATCAGATTTTTTTCCAACCAATTAAACATATCATATTGAATGCATAAGTAAGTTTCATGGCATTTACGATTTATCTTAATAAAGTTAACTGCTTGATAGGGATATAATTTGTAGCAAAGCATTCTATAGTAGATTTTTAATGGAAATCTGTCACCAGAAAAATAATGTTTAAGCTGTCTGAAGTTCACTAAATATGTGATCTCCTAGACTTCGGCACTTTTTCAGATACATCCTTTGTCTTCTTCATAATGCAACTCCCATTTTTTAATAAATTTATATTTCATATCTTTTTTATTGCTTACTTATTATTACTTAAATATTTACCAAAAAGCATTTATTACAGGGTGCATCCATGTGACTCAGTTTGCAAAGAATTCTTTCTAATAAGTCCAACACTAAATAAAGGATTTTGATGGCTTTGTTGAATGACTAAGAAAAATATACCTCTCATAAAGGAAGGGAAGAAAGAAGGGCCTTTAAAGTCATCCTAGAATGGGAAATCGCCATTACTAATATACACTGTCACTTAATACAGCAATATACAGTTGTCACGTGATCCTTTCTTCGCTATGTAGTGAGCTTTAGCCAATGGAGCACAACTTCCCCAACTTTGGATGAGCATTATACTTTCGGAGAAATTTAAGTTTTTTGTTTTTGCTCATTTATGCCAAAACTGTAACTTCCCATTTGGCTTTTTGAGTTGCACAGGCAAAATTTTCTTTGCAAAGGAATAATAACCTCCTATTGTTTGAATCTCCAAGGGGCAGGTGTTGTGTAGCCAGTAGAAGGCAAACTCAGACAAGCTCTTTAGTAGCTGTTGTGTTCTTTTACAGCTACATATGAGTGATGTTCTGTGCTGTAATGAGGACTATCCATTACCATGGACATAAAGAAAGAGGAAGGAGTAATGACATGCTGGAAGGCATTTAAAACCCAAGGTTTAATATTTATTTTATATTACATGCAATAAAATAGTTCACTTACTCAACCTTATGTTCACCCTATGAGAAATCTCACCAAGGAATTTAATTTAAGTACATACCGCCCTTTAAAATGTGGTCGTCAACTTACCTGATAAAGGGGAGCTCAAGTGTTACCCCTGATAGAATCCAATGCTACAGAAAGCTGCAGACGTGCAACAGTAGGTGGCTGGAGACTACAGATATGCTACAAGAGAGTGTCAGAGATTTTAGATATGCCAAGAGAGTTGCTGAGAGATGCTAAAAGTGATGATAAGGGACTTCAGACATGATACATGAGATATTTGAAGACTTTAGGCATTATACACAAGAAGATTAGAGACTGCTGACATGATACATACAATAGTTAGTGACTAATGACATGTTACAAAAGATAATAAGAGACTACAGACATGCTACAAGGGATGCCATGTGAAGGGATGCGGATATGCTACAAAAGGTGGTTGGAGACCTGGGACATGCTACAAGAGATGGTTAGACACTGCTGACATATGACAAGAGATGGTCAGAGACCTCACACATAATACAAGAGATGTTTTAGAGACATGGTAACAAGAGAGAGTAAGAGACTGCTTACATGCGACAAGAAATGGCTGGAGACTCCAGACACGATACAAGAGATCATTAGAGACTTCAGATATGATACAAGAGATACTGTAGTTTGAGATTTTAGACATGATACAAGAGATGGGTAGAAACATCAGACACGATAAAAAAGATGATTAAAAAGTGTTGTCATACTACAAGAGATGGGCAGCATGGTGGCTCAGAGATTAGTGCTCTGGCCTTTGCAGGCCTAGGTCCTAGGTTTGAATCCCGGCCAGGATACTATCTGCATGGAGTTTGCAGGTTCTCCTGTGTCTGCATAGGTTTCCTCCCACATCCCAAAAAACACGTAGTTAGGTTAAGGATATCTAAATACTGTGTAGTAATAATATTGGCCAGAGACTTAAGACGTGCCACAGGCTATGGTTAAAGACTGCAGACATGCTACAAAAGATATTTAGAGAGATGTTTAGAGACTCAGACATGCTCTAAAATTGGACATATATTGATTTCAGCAAGATCTACTATGAAAGATTAGAGAAAAAATAAAGAAAACCATTTATGACAAGTGAAGAAATCAAACCACTGAACCACTAGCTCTTTTAGGGACTAGGATAGCCCCGATACCTCCCCCATCTGACAAAGCCATTCTTTATTATACAAAATGTAAATTATTATTACAATAACAGCCATTATCTTATAATTATCTCTAACAATAAATAACCCCTGCATAAAAATTACTTAACCATCTTTACAAACCACATTGTACCGGCCTAACACTTTTGGCTGCTGCATGTCCATCTATTGGACCCATCTGCAATGACTCTATACCTTTGGCACCTAGCAGCCCAATCTGACTCAGGCATTCATATCAGCTTTACACAGACTCTACCCCTTGGCCTGGAAACAACACCTAACTTCCACCATCATTTTACCAAAACAGAGAATACCCATACCATAGCCGGGTTCCTCCCCTGTCTCCAGCACCTCTAAAACCACCGCCTTCCAGAAACCCAGCCGCCAGTATCCCCGCTCAAACCCCTCTTACCCCATCACCAAACACCATATTAAGGGAGGGGTGGAAACTTTCCGCCTACTAGCACTAACTGACCATGCCCCATCCTCTACCTTGACCTTCTTAAGACTTACTTAACTCCACGTATCCCCACCTACCAAACAATCACCTCTAATTACCTCCCTCTTTCTAACACCTTCTTTAATCCTTCCCTCACCTGTAGGCCCTTATCACCCTGTCATGCATCCCCTTTGCATGTTATTTGTTTTTATTGGCTCCAGTCGAGGAAACATGTTTTCTTTACTATCCTGCCTAGGCACCTTGGTAAGGGGAACACAGACTACTGCCTGCAGGAGCCCTGACGCCACACAAAATGTGACAAAGGGACGCAGGTTTGACATCATGGCTTTAAAATGTAATAAAAGAAGGCCAGCCACTTTCTCCTTGAACCAGTATTCATTTCAAAGGGAAATAGAATATTACAGCAAAAATAGAACTGACTGTTGTTAGCAAATGCAGGATTACTGCAAAATGTGGCTACAAATATATTTTTCTAAGGCACCGCGCCGTTGATCGTAGCGATACAGCAGACATGTCATATAAAATGCATTAGAAAGGCAGCCAGTGACACTCCGTTCAATTTGCTCAAATTGCTTTTTTTCTGCAGTGAAAGAGGCCAGTGTAAGCTTTATATTAAAATACTGTTTGATGTTTTCTGCCGTGGTCGGTGAAACACAAATCTTAAGGAAAGTGCAAATTTTGCAGATTTTTTCCTTTTACATTTTCATCTTGGAAAATAAATCCTATCTTTTATCCCAGTCTGCCTGATCATGAGTAAGTAATATAAATAAACCCCCAGCCTCCCGAATAAGCTTTTTGATCACAGCAAAGATTCTGCTAAGTCTCCTAATAACATCTTAAACTGTGAGCATCTAGTGATAGTAATGGTAAATGCTTTTAGAGACTAACCCAAGTCTATGAAAACCTGAACAATAAACTTTTTTTTAAAAAAAATACTTTTTATTAAAAGAAACAGATAGGAAAACAATTAACAATATAGTCTGACAATAAACATCATATTAAAATAATAAGAATAGATTTACAGCCCTGACTAAGCAAAAATTGCATTGACCGTAGTGCATATGCAGGATTAATATTTCAAAACCCTGTGACTGTCATTGTAATTTTAGCAATAATAACAAAATGTAGTAACAATAAACAGCAGTCTTGAATGGTCCAAGTGTTTCTTTTCTGTTAATTTTAACATTTTTTATGAGGTAGATCAGGGTGGCAAATACCCATAATCAGGGGGCATTCTCCATAGTAAAAAAAAAACCAGGGTCAGAAGGTAAGTAAATTGGGGAAAGAAGGGAATGAGAGGGTAATTTACAATGTCTTAGCCAGAAGAAAATATTTGGTAGCTCTAGAGTACATATTGTGTACAGCATAACATTGTTGAAATTGCATTGGGTAAGATAAATACATGGAGCTACAAATTAAAGAGATCCCGAAACACATAAAAAAACATCAAAAACATATTTAGGTGCTTCCCAAAGCCCTGAGATCATACCAGGGCATATGGCACAAAATTTCAATTACATCTCTTAACTTAGTTGGAGAAAGTGTATCTTCCAAATAGGACATTCAAATGTCAAAGAATCTCTGGGGATGTGTACCAGGATGTTTTATCGCTTCTGTTCCGTCAATGATCATAAGTGATTGAAGCAACTGAATAAGATACAGTACATTTGGTATATTAGGTTCTAACCAGTTCTTCATTATACATTTTTTTGGTTGCATGAAAATGGAAGTTTTCTAATCTAGATACTGATGATTTGTTTTTATTATCAATAGTGGTAGCTAAAGTGGGAGGTAAAATATGGAAAACAACTACGCGAGAAACAAAAAGGTGGACTTGGCCTGTTAATTTATAGATATATTCAAATGCCTGAAAGCAGAAACTCTGTATTTTTCAGGCAGGAAAATAAAGCATGTTCTAATGTAGACAAGGGAAGATCACACTTAGGGCAGGCCGTTAAAGATCTGGAAAACAATGTTGGCTTGACCTTGAGATTAAAAGCAAACTAGCCTCTATGTATAATTTTGTAATGCATTTCCCTCCATACTTCACTGATTATAATTTTGCGCACCGTGGACCAACTAGATTCCAAAAAAGTCTACATCCTATCTCCTGGTAGGATATATACAAAAAATTTGCCCATTTACACACATTTGAATAAGATCGAGATAGGTCTGTGTCTTCATTGGTCAATGATTGATATAGCTCTGAAATAGATTGGTGTGTAGGGGAAGTACCAATCATTCTATTGTGTTTGGTAGGAACAGTGATATATCAGAACGAGAACGGCTAAGCAAGTAGCTTTTTACTTGTAGATAGTACAAATGGTGGTTGGCTGGCAAAGCTGATTTTAGTTGCACCATGTAAATGGCAAAGTGGTTGCCAACCTTTTGGACTTCACAGACCACTAAATTCATAATTTGAAATCCTGTACATGTGCAGGGAACGGAACAGGGAAAGGGCAAGGAACGGAGTGACATGATGATGCCAAAACCCACCAATTCTCCCATCGCAGGCTCAGACCTGCTTACTTACATCCTGGGGGGACAGTAGCGCAGGGCTATGTAGCGAGGGACATGATCAGTGGGGTCAGGAGAAGGACCCCACCTGGGGGGCGCAACAGCCACACAATTTTTCTGCAGACCACCAAAATTTTCCCAATGCTCAGTTGGCGACTGCTGATCCAAGAGATGTGTTAGACACTTAATATCTCACCCAACCAAAATATTAGGTTTTAATTGAGAATCTTGTGGGAAGTCAGGGGTGGATTGTAAAAGCATAGCTGGAGTGATATGATGGTGAACCTTATACAAATGTATATAACTATATTAACTCTCCACGCTTTAAGTGTATCTCTGAAAAGCAGATTGGTTTTGATACCTGAAGGGTTGTCATCCATAGAAGTATGTAGTAACTCAATAAGTTTTGATCTCTCTCTGGTTTACTGGTACATCTTCTAAAAATTGTTGTTTGAATAAAGTACAGTATCTAGCCAAAGGTTCAATGGCAAGATTGAATAAAAGCTGAGGTACTGGGACTTGCCTCATACCTCGTTGAAGAAATGTGTTGGACAGAGCCCCCAATACATGCACCCTTCCCCCTGCAGGGCCAAGTATAGGGCCCCCAGAAAAGTGGTGATATGACCCGCAGAACCAAATTTCTGCATAACTATATTGATCCATTTTATACTATCAAAGGCCTTCTCCGCATTGAGCCTCATTGCCGCAGCCGATGGGGAAAAGGACCTTGACAACCTTACAACCGTACGTTCCAATATCAACATCAGTTTTTTAATGTTATAGACTATTGACCTGCCTAGAGCAGATCCAGACTGTGCTGGGCTTCACTTCCATTACTAATTTAGGGATCAACAAGGCCAAACGATCTTCCAATAATTTAGACAACATTTCTACATCATGATTTATTAGCGATCTGGGCCAATATGACCTTGGATCAAGCAGGTTTTTTTTTTTTTTTTTTTATGGATGACATTAAGGGCTAAAAAGACAGATTCTAAATAAGATTCTGAGGGGAAAACTCTATGAAAAAAGAGTTAACAATGGGGAACATATATCCTCCAAGAGGATCTTGTAGAATTCAGCTGGGCCTGGGCCTTTGTTATTGGCAGATCACTTGATCTCAATAAACTTTTATTTTGCTGCCTTTTGAACTGTAAAATATATGATTGCTTTGATAAAACAGTCCTTTAGGGCTAATTTTTAGTAATATGCTACTTTAAAAAGCAGTGACTTGACGATATAGGCATAAAGGCACTAATTGTACATTACACAGTTGGAAACGGTCATATGCCAAAATAGGATAAACAAATGGTCAGATGTCACAAGCTTGAAAACTAAAGAGCATGTGTGATAATATGTGTAATGTGTGGACAACACAACAGCAATCATAAGAATAGGTGGACAACGAATAATACAGTGATATATTATATGTTTTATATGTTAAAGCCCAGGACACTTCCATGGGCACACCAACAGAAGACAAATGGAGCAAATAAAAAATATGCAACATTTGAAAACTGAAATCTATCTAAGCATTTACAATTGACTTTTTTTCCAGTTTTCATAGCACAGATTATTATCATACAGATGGTCTTCTTGAGGTGTAGGCTGTGAAGTAAAACTGCTAAGACATCTACATAGATACAGTTTAGTACCTGCTAAGGATAAAGGGGACCAGACAGACCCAGCTACCAACCTCTACCCCTGTATTTACAGGGTTAACATGTTCAGGATTACCAGCATGTACTGGATTACCAGGATGTACAAGGCTACAGGTATGTTCAGGGTTACCACCATGCTTAGGGTAACAGCTTCATTGACAATGGTTTCAGGGATCCAACTTACTTAAACAACCGGACGGTCCTCTTCTATGGCTTCTTAAATACAGCCAACTATAATTCATCTTTCCCACTGGCACCTGCTATCGTTTCTACTTCCACTTGCTCTCAGTTTTATTACAAACCCATCTGGACACTTGGCTACCCTGGGTTCTGGCAGCTGCAGCACTCTCCAAGTGGTAATACCCAGCATAGATAGCCTTCCCTCCATGTACACCAAGAAATATTCTGCCCTTCATCTTTGTTTAGAATTTTGTTAAAAAAAGCATTTTTATATATAAATTATATATCATCAAATCAGGATTTATAATGAATTGTTAAATAAGCATTACTTGTATTATCTGCCCAAGATTCCAGCTAGCAAAAGTTAAATATGGGAAATGTGCAAAAGACCAGTGACAATATGTGTTCTTTAAAATGATCCTCAATCCTCAGTCTGTTTGTTTATTACTCTTTTAAAAAAGTAAATGCGACAGTATTATAATTGCCGAGTTTGGAAACACATTAGTATTGTCTCTTCAGATTGAAAGAGTTTGGCAGGGAGAATGCATCAGATGAAATGCTGAACAAAATGCATGAAATCTGCATAATGGTAAAGTTGTGGAACAAAGTGGAAAATTAAATGACACTGTGCTAGAAGTGTAAGCATAAAATGCATCAAAAGCAAGATATGAAAAAGATAGGCAATCTCTATTTAAATGTAGTGTAAACCAATTGGGTACGATAAAGGGTAAATGTCTCTGCAGGACAATAAGATATATACGGTGTCAGACAAACCTTTCTCAGGCATCCTGATACCTATGCCCTGCCCTAGAGCTTCTCTGCAAATATTGACTTTCTGGAAGGCACCCTCCGTGTGATATTGGGCACACCAACCAGTCTGGATTTATACTTCTTGCCCTGCTGTTCCAACTTGACACTCAAAAATGTCATAACCATATAAATAAGTGGAGAGACTGAAAGATATGTTTCCCCAAATTGCATCAGTACAGCTAAAACAGAAAACTAGATGTTTAAGGGAAATAACCACAACTCTTACTGTCAGCTCCTGGTCTCTAATTATATTGTCAGCTATTATATGATGGTCATATAGTCATAGGGTCACTGGTAATTTAACTGACACTGCCAAATTTAGTCTGCGCAATAGTCTTTAAATATCTCTGGCCGAGAAAGTTAATGCTCAACTATGGTCATTGTACAAAGTTTCCCTTTCGGCATTACCCCCTGCCTGCACTAGCTGATTTTTTTTTTAATTAAAATCTTACAAGATCAATTTTTTTTTACATAGGTGAAAGTTACATGCTACGTCTACCTTCTGTCCTGTAGTGTAGGCAGGTCCTTCTTGCAGTGCCTATGTCATGTACTGGTGACATATAAGCTCAAAATTGGCTCTTAAATGCATCCATTGCCTAATATGGGGACCTTATCAATTACAGGTCTTTTAGTCTTAAATGTGCAGAGAAATAACATCCCAATGCAAAGGGAAGGAACATGACGTTGACTTCAGGAAGGGCTATCAATAATTCCACTACCAGAAGTTTCATCACAGAGGGTCACATGACAAAGGATTTTGGTTAGAAACTTTTAGGCTTTTAAAGCTTGTGGGTTATGAAATTGGACTTTTCTATCAGAAGTCCATCTTTAAAGAAAAAAAAATTGAAGGGTTAGAAAAAAACGGTGCCTGGAACACAAAAAAATCATATTTCTTAATGGGCCATACTTCATCTTTTAATGATGATGACAATGACAATCCAAAATAATGTCTGTTACCCTCACGTGGTCTACTATATCTGTCACTGACAAGGAGAGCTGTCATTGTTTGGCAGCCAGATTGACTAATCCCACCATACCTGTCAATGTCAGATTGCAGTTTGAATTCTTTAAAATAAATTTGTTTAAATCTGAGGTTGGAATTGATCCAGTCCAAGTCAGAATCAGCTTTCACTATCTGACCACCACTAGTGAAGAAGGTAAGGATTAACAATGAAACAAGGTTTTACTGTCCTGAAGACAAAATACATTTACTTGCCTGAAAGTTACTTTTTTCATTTTCAGAACAAAAACAAGTTTCAACGAACTTTTGTAAGACTGCCAAGGGGTTTTTCAGGAATGTGCAGCAAAAATCATTGATGTGGGTGAATGGGTCCAATGGATGAACTGAACACTTGCCTGGTGTAACACAGAACAGCAATGTCGTCTATTGATCAGTACGTACTTCACCTCCAGCACTCTGTCATTAGTTGGCTTCCTCTGGCTAGCGATATGTTTGATATATGTTTATACAGATTGAGCATGCCCAATAAAATGGCATTGATTTACCTGTGACATTTCTACAACCATAAATTATAGTCTGTAAGTAAGTTTATGTCTTCCTCATCGAGGCATCAATAGCAATTTAGAGAAAGAGGGTGTATAAGGTAACTAGAAGTGTGTGCAAGGGCTATGAATCACTCAGTGTTAGCAATTACTGCATCGTTTTTGGCCTTTCTCAACACAGAGACAATACAGGGAATGTGGATGATGCAGCTGGCAGTCGAGCCTTTAGGTTACGGGGCCCAATCACGCATGCTATTTATTATTTGCAATGCCACTTTGAAACTGAACTTTGTTCCTATGAACTTTATTGGACATTTAAAGTAAATGTAAACCCTAGGGGGATGATATTTAGTTTTTGTGTATCATAAACAGTTGTCATGATTTTCTCTCACAAAGCAGTTTCTCCATTAAATGCTTTCAGTTATTTTCGACATGCACAGTCTCCGGTAATGGGTTCACATTATTGCTAGACACCAGGTAAATATATTGTAAATGGTTGGTGCACCATTGGGTACACAAAGAAGAGAACAGTTCAAGTAGCTTAAAGCGACCAGGTAGGTTTTTATTGCAGAAGGACAGATGATGTCCCTACAGTAAGAAGATAACCTTATGTGCTTCATTGTAATTTTTCACCTGTCATTATTTTGTCACATGTTCTGCCATCTTCACCTGGTCTTTTTGTTTGTTCCCAATTGTTCATCTTGATTGGCCAGGCAGGGTTTACATAACTTCCATGGATAGGCACCAAAGTTAATTCAGTTCCAGCAGGCCCGGAAAATTCTGGGATACCCAGCATATCCAGGAATCCTACCCTGAGCTGTGCATGCTCAGCATACTTTAAAAAATAAAGCAAATAGGCAGGTAATAATGTTTCATAAATAAAGGAACATCACCTATTGATTCTGCAAAAAAATCCTGCCTGATTGCAGTTTTTATTTGCAGATCTATGGTTCTGCTTTAAAGGAGATGTTTGAAAAGAAGCTAAGCCTATTCCCTGTATACACGGCATGCACAACCTGTTGTCTTGCTTCCACTAAATATGCTTTAAAGGAAAGGCAACAAGCAATAGTTTTACAATAACACTAAAGATTCCATACAAAGTATATATTTTTTTTAATTCTTTAATTTCTTCTATTATGTTTTTAACAACACAAAGAGCAAATATTTTTGACATGATTTATTTATGACGTGATTCAGCAAACCTCCAATGGATCTGGTCCAGAATTCAAAGCATTTACTAGCAAATGACTTTGAAGAAATCCATTCTAGGTTTTCTGCATCAACCAGCTTCACTGATAAAAGTGTATTCTGTCCAGCCTTGGAAAGTTGTAATAAATAAGGCCCTTTGTCTGAGATTTCCCTAAATACAAACTTTGTTAAAATAATTCAGGATTACTAAGCTGCCAAGTATCTGAAGAGACAATAAATACTGCTAAAATGGACTGTAAAGTACAATACAACGTAGTGAGTGTAGGGGTCAGGACTATGTAATGTCACAGAACAAAGGGGTTGTGATAACACTATTAACCTCCCTAGCGGTTCATTTCTTTCTGGTTTTATATGTCTAAAAGTGGTACATTGTTTTTCATGAAAAATTATTTTACAGTATAATTTAATACTATGAGTATATTAAAGTTTGAAACACAAAATCATGTAAAAATAATGAACAAATTTAAAAATCTATATATTTTTAAAAAATGTTTTTTTTTTTATTTTTTTTTTAATTTAAAAAAAAATACCTATTATATATACTGTAAAATAAATGTTCTTTAAAACAATGTACTGATTTTACACATATAAATCTAATGTATTGCAATCAGTATAGTTGTTTTGTATTGAATGCAATACAAATGGATTTTGTATTTCCCGCCCCGCCGGCAACGTGCACACGCACCCACGTCAACGGGAACTCCCCCCTGACTCATCGGGTGCAAAAGCTGGCCGGAGGAAGAAGACAGAGATCGAGGCGCGGGACGCCGGCAGATCAGGTAGGGCTGTATTCACTATTACTTCACATAGGTTTACCTACCTTGAGTGTGACTCCGGGTTACCGCTTTCAGCAACTTTTTTCCACCCTGAGTCACACTCGGGGTTACCACTAGGAAGGTTAAACACCACTTTGTCATTTATTAGTGGTAACACTAACAAAATAAATCAGTCCCATATAGATTAGAAGTCATCAAATAATACTGATGAGAGCTGAGATGTTGAGAGGTGAAAATCTTAGGTGTTCCAAAGTCCCAGTTTACAAAATAAAGGGTCAGGTAGGTGGGTATAGCAGAAAGGGACAGGTAATGTCCCTTCTGCGAAAACCTGTCTTACCTGCCTAATTGCTGAGCTGCCCATGCGCAGCATCAGCTTAGCTAGCCCAGGAAAACGGTCAATCCTGGCTTACTATGCATGTGCTGGGGATGAATGAACTCCCATGCTCCTACGTAGGAGTTATGGCTTCCTGGCATGGTCAATCAAGATAGCCGATAATCATATTCAGGAAGAATGCAGATAGGTGGAATGGGGATAGGTGAGTCCTAAAGGTTTAGTTCTGCTTAGTAATAATGAAATACTAAAGCTTTAAAAGGAACTATGCAAACTACAAAACTTTTATGAGCAAAGATAAACATTTGCTTTTTATATGTCTCAGTGTTCTTTCATTCTCAACTACTTACCTGATAATCTGCCTTTAGCATTTGAAAAATGTTAAAAATAAATCAAAAAATGGAGAAATGTTTAAAAACTGTACTTTCTATACTCACTATACTCTTTTTATATGTTTCCAGTTTGTATGGTTTCTCATTAGTTCCCTGGCAAGGTGAATTTATATGATTTTTTAATCACAGAATAATTTTTGGAAGCCATTTAAGAAAAACTGGGACGCATTTTATGCTAGTTCAAAAAACTGTTTTAAACTGTGAGCTATGCTAAAGATCTCAAGGATTTTTGGGGGGTTATCATAGTAAGAAGGTTGATTACCATAACTGGCAGCTGAAATGTTTGTTTAGCACAAATTATTGATAGCGGTGTGGCTGTGGATGACATATTGATAGTTGGGAAGCGGCTCTTCCAGAGTAGTTGGCAGCATCGAGCTAGACCTGAATTCTATTGTGCATGTTCCTAGTAAGCTGTGAGAGCAATTTGGTTGAGCACCTCATAAATCTGTGAACAAAAGAAGCAAGGATGCTTTTTTCGTGTTGGATGCAGTTTTTACTGATTAAAATTGCAAATTATCCAAGCCAGCTTCGCAAAATGGTCAATGTTATCTCCCATTGCACTTGTTTGTAAAGATCCTGGAAGGAAATGGTAAATTTCCCTAAAACATCTTAATATTTTATTACCTTGAGCATATAAAAGAACACAGGTAATGTCGTATAACAGAACAAAACAACATAGAGCCCATGTACTCCAGGACTGGTCATATATTGGAAATTAAACAATCCTACAGCTACAGCCCAGTGTTTCTCAACCGGGGTTCCTCCAGAGGTTTCTAGGGGTTCCTTGAGTCGTGGGAAATTTGTGACTCTCAGGCCAGTTTAGGTGACAACAAAGATCTTTTTGCTATCTGTAAGGGTGGATGTAGTAATTAAAGCAGGGGTTCCCTGAAAACCTGAACGTTATTTCAAGGGTTCCCCCATGTCAAAAAGGTCAGAAAAGGCTGGCTTAGCCAATCAAACAGAAAATACCCTGGTACAAGAAAAAGCTGAACACTCTATACACCTTTCCAGCAGGCAATTTGAAAAGCTTTGAGTTCTTCTGATATATAACAGAAAGGGTCAACAGAAAAAGCCACACTGGCCAGTGGGGGACATATTAACCAACATAAGTGTGTTTCACATATGTTAAATACAGGATCACTAAAAAGTAAATTTATGCTTTTCTCATGCAGGGTAGGTTCTCTTTAAACCTAGTCCCCAATATAGCAGCCCATACCTAGCCTTACCTGCCTCTGATTGGCCCAACACTGTCACATGGCGTGTCACACGCTTCCACCAGCTTTCATCAATAAACAGAGCATCATGGCAGTAAATAATATAAAAAATATGCTGATGGGGAGAAGGTATTGAAAATAGATTAAACGTAACCTGGTGCTTTCCCTAAAATGAACAAAGCCTAACTTTGCTGTAAGGTAACTAAAGACCTATTATTTTAAAGCAGAACTAAACTGAAAATCCAAAAAAAAACAAACACCTTCGATCACACTGGAGAATTCCTCGATCGAGTTCCACGCTGTTCTGCAATACTCCTTTGTCCCGGGGCGGAGGAATCCCTGGGTGCCGCCATCTTGCTCTACCTCCTTCCTTCTCTTGGTCACTGGATATCACACTGCACAGGCATTGGATTGGGTGACGTAGCCTGCTGTAAAGGGGAAAAAGAGTGCCACTCTCACTTTGCATGTGTGAAATCTGCATTTCTTCCCCTCTATGTAGGAAAATGCCCCTTCTGGGCATGCCCGAGATCGGGCAGCCAAAAGCCACCATGGATTCATGATGAATGTATCCCGGGAGGCTCTGAGCTCTCGTTCTGTCTTGATTGTTGTGGCAAACAAGACAGTATTGGGAGGGGCTTCACCATTTTTTTTAAGGTTGAAGCAAGAAGGGTGAAGGCTGAAGGGTGAAAGGGTTTTGTCTACCCTTTTATGTGAAGTAAAATTTTTAGTTTAGGTCAGCTTTAACTTTGGATTATTTTAAAATGGGAAAGCAACCCCCACCAAACCCCCACATCCTTTTTGGGGGAACCAGATGTGCGAATAAGGCCCAGTCCATCAACACTGTGACACCCCCAATGTTAAAGGATGTCATGTAGGCTGGTATGATTTCTGAGAACATAGGGCAGAAATACTTGTAGGAATCTTAGTCTTTTGTGGATTTAATAAAAAGTTTTTGCCACTTATTTCTCCAATGGCAGAAGGGCTAATATCGAACACTTTTTACCTAGACTCACTAGAAGAATAAATATTTATGAGCTATATAAAAAGGGATTAAAGCACCTTTTAAAATAAATTCAGAGGAATGGCATAGAATTAGAATGCATGTAGGCAATACCAAACATCCTGATGAGACATCTTCTACTCTGGTGCGTGCAGCTTAGCTGCAAGTAACTCACAAATGAAGTTCAATACCGTTCTTCTTGGATCTCAAAAAGCATTGAATTAATTTTAGGGACTCGCTAGTCCCCTTTTACCTGGGCTAATATAAGTAAAATATAGAGGAGCTTAAAAATACTGGACTATCTAAAACCTACTTTGTAGGTGGACAGGATCGGGTCCTATGCCAGCTCTGTCACTGCCCAACTAATCAAAAATTGTCTTAATCGCTCTATGTGTTTGGAATTTGACATCACTTCCTGTTACAGATACTAAATGTAGACCCGTCTCTAGTACCAAATCAAAGACAACAATTACAATCTGATGGAGAATTTAGCATTCTGAAGTTGAGATTTTAATGGATCAAATATACTAATTAACGGGTAAAAGTAGTCAGCCCACCCAAACAGATTTTTTAGCTGTTGGTTAAGATTTATATGTAGAAATTACAAGCATATTTAATATGGATAAAGCTGGCCAATCAGTTTGTAGTGTTAAAGACAACTACAAACTGATCAATCTGTCGTGAGGTTTCTTCCATTGGATCCCATGATGTCCCAGTTGTTCTCTTCTACTTTCTTCTGTCTTCTTCCTGCTTCACCCGATCTCGTACTACGTAGGCGCTACGGGTGACGTAGATTGGGAAAAAACTTGCCGATCTCACTGAGCATGTGTGAAATCGACCAATTTTTCCCTGTTGATGAAAGGGTTCATTTGATCTCGGGCAAGCAGCCTCCCGGGATGTGTGACGTAGGTATCCTGGGAGGCTCTGCGCTCCCATTCATCTAGGTGATCAAGAATTAAGGGGGATTTTTGCTGTGATTTTTTTTTTAAATGCAACAAAAAAAAAAAAGGTGTTGCACTTAAAAAAAACACAAACAAAATATTACTTCAAATAAAAGGGTTGTCTACCTTTTGATATAAAGTAAACATTCTAAGTTTAGGTGTGCTTTAAATCGCTCATTGTTCAGGTTAAGAAACTTTTTCATAGGGTGTGGGGTTTTAAGCATTTGGGGTTTTTATTTGGAGTAGTTGAGTGGATTTCATTTTGTGTTCTTTTGTATATCTGTTTTTCTGTATTTGTTTGTGTATATGATTGTTGTTTTACATGTTTCATTTTGTTCTTTTTTTTAATAATATTATTTTTCCTCTATGGGAAGATAATGAGATGTTTAGATTTTTAGATGTTTTTTGAAAAGAGCTTTTGTATTTCTTATTAGCTATTGTATTCACAAACAATTCTCTTAATATTCCTCCCTACAATAGTTAAAATTAAAAAATGTAATTCTCCGAAGTTCAATTTTTGACGTAATTAAAGAACAACTTTTCATTTCCCATACTATACTTCCCTTTACTATTGGAAGGACAGTCACATGACATGGGTAGGGCCCAAAGTGAGTTTAAACTACCAAACTAAAAAGTTTATTCAGCCTACTCCATCAATTTTACAGTATTGTCTTCCAGCAGTAAACAAAATGTCAAGAAAACAGCAGCAGCATCTTGTCAAATAATTGGCATGTTCCCCATGTACTGTATCACATTTTTCATTTATAAAGAAGTACATTGCAGACTCCCAGTTCCCTGCCTTTGGCCTATATAAATCATAGGCTTGTTCAAATGTGCTTAAGAAATAAAACACAGAAAATGTTCTACATTTCACTAGCAGTAATGATGATTTGAGAAGCTTGTCACAAAATAGATGGAAGGAATACAGATGCCACTTGCCAGGAGCCAACCTATAAACTGGTAGAAAAAATAAAGAACCTTTCCACCCATTGCATGAAAATTTCAGTGCAGAGAAGCGATGTAGAGTCTTTTGGTGGGTCATCCGACTCATGGCACAATTCTTCATTTAAGCAAATATTTAGGTATGTTTTTCTGGCTTGTAAGAATCTAACTTCTAGGCTACTAAAAGGGAAACAAAAAAAGTAAATTTACCAAATAAGTAGAAAATATCATTTGGCTTTCACCTTGTCCATCCTCTGTGCAAGTGCCACAGGTAGAAGGGTGTCAAATGGAGGGATTGTTCGCTGTACAAGCACTTGGCTGAAGAGTTATTACTATGTATTGAAGAGTGTTGTACAGTGGGAAACATTAGCTCCTCAAAGCCATTAGCCAATGGAAATTGATCTCTGCTTTGCTCCTTAACAGTAAGCCAAAATGGGTATAAATGGACAGCTAGGGATCATCAGCAAGTGTGACTACCTCTATAAAAGCAGAAGTTTTTGTAGTTTGCTGATCCGGAGCATTCAGGTGTGTGTTAACACAATGCCAAAAAAGAAGACATTAGCAATGATCTTGGAGACGCAATTGTTGCTGCCCATCAATCTGAAAAGGGTTATAAGGACATCTCCAAGAATTATGAAATCCATCATTCTGCAATAAGAAGGATTATTTGCAAGTGTGGTAACACTCAAGACAGTTGGTAGTTGTCTCAGGAGTGGACATCCAAGCAAATTTACACCAAGGTAAACGTGCAGTGCTGCTGATCTCCTACACTACATGCCTCATTTATCATAAAAAATTTCAAAATTTATGACAGAAAAAGACAGACTGAGTATGACTTGTTTGGAAAGGTTTCCAGGAGAAAGCTTCTTCTCTCAAAGAATAGCAGCACAGTTTAGGTTTAAGATCCATCTGAACGAACCTCAAGACTTCTGGAACAATGTGCTTTGGACAAATGGGACCAATGTGGAAATGTTTTGCCAAACACAGCATATCAGCACAAACACCTCATACCAGCACAGTGATGTAGTGGTGATGATTTAGGCTTGTTTTACAGTCACTAAGTTGACCATGAACTCCTCTGTATACCAAAGTATTCTAGGATCAAATGTGAGGTCATCTGGGTGGCAGTTAAAGCTTGGCTAAATATAGGCCATTCACCAGGACAATGATCCCAAGCCCACCAACAAATCTTCAACATAATGGCAAGTAAGAAAAGAATTGATGTGTTGCAATGGCCCAGTCAACATCCACACTTCAACCCAACTGAAATGCTGTGGCTAGGCGTACGAAAATATAAATGTGTATAAATGAATGACTGCAAATTTTAATGAACTGAATCAATCTTGTAAATAGAAGTGAGCCAACATTCCTTTACAACATTGAAAGAGACTGATACATTGGTCCTGATTTAATAAATAAAATACACTGTAAGGCACTGGTCAGTACCAGTATTCTCCAGATACCAGTCCCCCAATCTTACACCACAGTCTTCACCTATAGCAGCCCCTGCTCAGCCTTGGGAGACTGGTTACATCACCCAACACTCAATTGCCCCCAGCACTTAGTGTGCAAGGGATGGTGTCTGGGGATAGGCCGGCAACTGACCAGGAGTTGAGAGATACAAAGAACAATACACAGGAGACCAGTCCACCAAATGAGGTACAAAGGAAAAGGCACTAACCTTTAAACCCCTGTACTACTGCGAACGCAGCCGCCGGAGGGAATAGGCCAAGTGCGCCCTCCTGTGGTGGAGCACCGCCTGGGATTGTAGGGCCAAAGAGCACCTCCTAACATACATTTTCATCAGTAAAGCTGGGTAATCCAGCAAACCTGGAATGGATCTGGTAAAGAATTGAAAACATTTGCTAACAAATAGCTAATGACCTTTAGGAAATTAATTCCAGGTTTTGCTGAATCACCCAGCTTCATTGATGAAAGTGTATCCTCTCCAGCCTTGTAGAGCTTTAATAAATCAGGCCCATTGGGTCTGATTTATCAAACCTCTCCAAGAATGGAAAAGACAGTCTATCATGAGAGAACCTGGTTCTCATGAAACATTTGCTGGATCACCCAGGTTCTTCCATAGAAGTCTATCTTCTCCAATCCTGGAGAACATTAATCAATCAGGTTGTCTTGCAAAAAAATGATGTTGAGTTTTTGCTAAAGTTGGTTCCTGCAAGCTATTGAGTCATGGGGTGTACTTTTTTCTATACATAGTTTTTCCATTTTGTTTCATTTTCTTTATATATATAATGACAGTTTTATCAGTTGTGTGTTGTTTTACTTCCAGGGCTAGGATTAAATAAGTGTAGACCTCATGATCGTTTAGTTTTCACTTTGCTCTAATATATAAAAACTTAAATTAAGAAGGTGTAGTTTTTTTTTGCACATGATTTTATATATATTATATATACCAGGGCACCTGGGGAAAAAAGGAAAATCAAAGGAATGTCTTTGATGGAGCAAAAAAAGAGCATAATACCGCCTAATCTAAGAAAAAAAAACTGAAACACTTGTACTTTTGTTTGTAGGTCATTAACAATCTAGTTTCTCCAAAGATCCATTTGAAGATGCTATTAGTCATGCCATTTTAATTTCTCTGCTGTGTAGAATTAAACCAGAATTCCATCCTATTTCCATACAGAGAAAAGCTCAGTGTTTGTTACAAAATGATATGTTACTTTGGAAGGAAATTGCCCAAAAAGTTACAGTTTGTCTCCTCTAGTTGGGCATATCAGAGTCAGTGAGATGATTAATGTAGATTTCGAGTTGGATGGAAAAAGTTTATTGTAAAGCATTCTGGACAATATTATGCAAATAAGGAGGATTTTAAAGATAATCATTTTCAACAGCTTTTAAACTTGCCAACAGGTCTATTCTTAGTGCCTGGCAGCTCATAATGATTGCAGTACCATGACATGAATGCAGCTGTTGGCTCTGACACTGGAGGGGAAAACCAAGTGACATGAACAGAAAATACAAGAACGCTCCAGTCTGGATAATAATTGCCGGTAAACTTATATAAAATGAATTTGTACTTGGGATTTCTTTTCTTTTTTTAATTTTTGTATTTTTAATTTGCATTCCAATAAGTGTACTTGTAACCATCATGGATGCCCAAAAGTCATCATGGCAGCCAGGCACCTAACATTTTCTTTGCAAGCAGTCAGTGGTTGCTAAGATGTGAATTACATAGCCTTGGAATAGAATATTCGGGAAGGGGGATGTGGGAACATGCACCTAGTGATTTTTTTTATTTTGATTGTTTTGAAGTTTTATTGTAAATCCAAGGTAAAGCATATTGGGAAAACAGACTATTTAAACCCCCCCAACCCTAACTTTTTAAGTTAATTGCAAAACACCTGATCATATAATTACCACCATTTGTAAATAGAGCATAGCTGGAAAAATATTTTTTAAAGCTAACAGGGGTTGCATTCTTTTTTTCCCCTTGGGACAAATACAGTATATACAGGTCCATCTAACACCCTCCTAGCATTTTAGTGAGCAACTCAAATAGTTGGTGCCATCTTTAAAAATGTTTTCCTGACTACACTTTATCATTGATTTATTATAAAAAGAACTGTTTATTTCTTTAACTTTTTTTTCCTCCTCACATGACCCCATTACCCCTAGTAATTTTGACAATACCATATTCAGGGCCTTTGAAGTTATGCAATTAACTCACAAAGTTATTTTTTTTTTTAATATTGGTGACATTTTTCTGATGTCTGTACTATTAAAAGGATCTATTCTTTTTTTTTGTAGTTTTAGCTTTTGTCAATATTCATTGCTGGGTGCTTTTGCCTAGGCACAGATTGTGTTGTCTCTTTGCTGCCTCCCCCCCCCCCCCCCCCCAGCATGCAACCATGCAATTTTCCAGCATGTTACAGGCTGAGAGGCTGTAGCAGGGGGTAAACTGTATTAAATATTAGTAAACAAAGCCTAAAATTGCACAAGCAACAAACTTAACATAATTGTGTTATCTCTGAGCCATCATTTTAGTCCAAGAAATTGATGGTGACCTTGGATGATGGTATAATAGTCAAAATTTCATAGCATACTTCCTGATTGCAAGGGGAAAAGTAAATAATAATTGTCTTCTTAATAAAGGTTCCCCTTTAGTAAATCTCTTGCCCTATCCTGCATGAATAAGGTTTTTTTCAGACTGGCATAAGGTTGGGGTGTGGTTACCGCTTTCTCACGCAAGTAAATGGCTGCATCGAGGGAGATGCTAAATGTAGAGAATGGGGGCAGCTGAGAGTGGGTCAGTACCACTCACTTCCATTTGTAGTCAAATCTGCAGGTGCTGTTTTTTTTTTTTTAAGAACCAGTACTATGGTGCCAGCGGCTGAGCGACTGTAAAAATGCCAGCCGCCAAGGGCCATGTGGGATCTCTTGATCCTGCTGCAGATCCAAACCTCCTCTTTACGCGGATAGGGAGAGGAGCTCACCATTTTCCCCCCTGTCTCATTTACACAGCAATACCATTTAATAAACTCCCCTCTCTCTATAAAAAGCCATCATTTTCTTGCCGTTGTACAACATTGCCCACCGTAAGACAAGCCCATCTAACAAGAAAATTAACCAGCAGCCGTGACCCCGTCCTCCTCTTCTAATTGTTTGCTTTCCAAGCAGCCGCAGTCTGAATGAAAACAGAGCATCTCATTATGGAGGTGCCGTGACCTTCGGGAACCCCGTCAGAAATTGCTTTGCTTACTGTAATATTATTAAACACGTCGAGCGTCCCTCTTGCGCTTAGTAACTAATAATCCCCGGTGAATAAATTCTGATTACAATCCAGGAGTGAAAGTCAATTGTACCAAGCGCTGGAACCCTGCCTCTGTGGGTGATTAATGTGTTCATCATGTAGGCTCAGCTGAAGAATGTTTGACCAGGCACCCCACTGCAAATAGCAAATGTCAATGTATATGTTAAATGCTCCCACCAGACCCTTAGGGAACTCTCCAACAAATGCGGAGATGGATTGCTGTTGGCTGGCTATGTTGTTAAGCTTGATGGAGCTCCTTCTTCATAATTAAATGAAATACATTACAGGGTACACGCATTATGTTATTTAAAGGCCAATCCCAGCCGAGCAGCTGAATATGCAGTTGGTACAACTACAGTGGGACCACGCTGCTTCTAAGCAGATTTTAATTGGCTTACTTTACAAAAGGTTATTTATAAAGTCCAACTAAACTTTCCAATGAAGTTAGTTAAATATATTCTGAGTGTTATATTTCAAAAGGTGAGCAAAATCTTGCAGTTTGTGGTCTTAAACAAACAACCACAGCCCTTGATGAAAAGCCTGTCCATACCAGCTTGCTATATAGATATATCTCAGAAGCAGTAATCTCTCTGAAGAGGTCGTACACGCCCCCTGGTGAACCAGAGCTGTCCAATAAGCAGGGAGAAGGAACATTACTGATTGCACAGTTATAGGTTTTATCCAGATGAGGCGTGTCAGAACTCTGCAGAGAGACCACTTCACCTGCAGAATATTATTTTTAGTCTGTAACAGATTTTTCATCAAAGTTCTAAAACCCTGCACACCTGATATTTCAATGCTCCAGGAATGTATTTAGTGGATGTTTAAGCTTAATATACCTTTAGATGTTAGTTTTTGTTTGGAAAAAGTTAGAGCTTCTTCTAGGTTTAAAGTGATAAAACGTTCCCATAGAAAGACTGCAATATTTTCCAGTTCTCACACTTGGAGAGGATGTGAAGATAAATTTCCTTATGGGGACAATCATGGACAAACTTTTTTAACCCTTTCCTACTCTACTATTCTAATTTACTGCTGCTTACAAACCTCATTGGAGTAAATTGCCATAATCTAAAGCACATTTAATGAGCTTGAAGAGAAGAAATCTACCCTCGCTTCCTGGTTTGCCTGATGTTTATTATATAGGCTTAATGTGGGTTAATTTCCCAAACTTCCCATTTTGCCTGGTACCCATTTAATAGACACATGGGCCATTTTTAAGCTTTTTAAGTTAGACTATCATGGGAGATCCTGGGTGATCTAGCAAACCTGGATTGGATTTCTTAAAAATCATTCACTCTTCGTTTCCAATCCTGGACCAGACCCATTCCAGGTTTGCTGGATCACACAGATTCTTCCATGATAATCTATTTTCTCCAGTCTTGGAGAGCTTTAATAAAGCAGAGGAAACTAATAGAGAAAAATACAATATTAAAATATAAATAGATGTTTTAACTTTCCATGTTTTTATTGTGGTTAGCCAAAGTTGGAATCGGACACATTTCAGTCCAATCACCTCTCATGTACAATAAGGTTACTAAAAAAGAGGAATGAAAAAAACACCATTCAACAACTTAAGACCCTGAAGTCCAGAAGGTTTATCCTGTAGCTTCTTTTATTCCAGCAACCTTTTAAATTGTGCTGACCAGTAGGGGGCACAAATGCAAGTTTGTGAATGGGACATTCCAGCAAGGCAAGTTTTGGGTAAATGAGATAAGAGTTACAAATGAACTGAATTACAAGTGACAAATATAAGATTGTTTCCCTTTTTATTACAAGTGAACATAGGCAGTAATTGATTCCCCCAGGGAAGGTTTGAAGGAATCAATCAATATTATTTCCTGTTTCCAAAGGGCCCAGTATGAAATCCAGACAACTAGCAATCAGAAATGCCCACCTTTATATATCAGAGAGTAATAGATGATGGGTAGGAGTGTGCTGGGCATGCTGAATCTTGTAGTTCCCAAAAACCTTATTGGTCTCCAATCTTTATCTTACAATTCTCTCTCCCCAATTGTGTGCCCTTTACATCCCAACACTGACATCTTGACAGTTCCATGCTGCAGGAAGATTATCCTGTGAAAAGATACATATTTCTGATGACATGGGTGCTGGATAAAGACAGAAGATTGACAATTATTGTGAGTTAAAACCATCATCCCTTCTCAGCTTCTCAAAGCTTTCCCGACAGATTGAAACTCTTTTTAAACTTGTCTCTCAAATGCAATTTTACTCAGAAAACGACTTAACAAGTAGCTTTAATACCACTTTAATTGTGCAGCAAGACAGAAAAAGTGTTAAAGAGCAACTCCAACTTATAGCAGGTTGTCTGATAGGGCTGGCAGCCTAATAGCCTCCAATGTTTTTGTCTTCCTTAAAAAGTATCTAAATGCAAGAATTAAAAAGCTTACCAGTTTATAGACATGGTGACTGCATTATTTATTTATTTAATGCCAATAGCACATTTTCTGCTCTGTGGTGATAACCCTTTGCTGTACGGAATCAATGCATCTAAAACAGGAAATGTTTTAAGACAAAAGAACACTTTTTCAATAAAAATAAGAGATTGGGCCCAATTTAATAAATAAATTATCCAGGACTGGATAATATAGACTATCGTTGGTGAACCTAGAATGAATCTTGTCCAGGACTGAAAACATTCCCCAAATAATAGGAAATTATTTTTAGAAATCCATTCCAGGTTTGCTGGATCACCCAAGTTCTCCCATGATAGTCTATGTTCTCCAGTCTTTGAGAACTTTAATAAATCAGCTCATTCTGTAGTTGACAAAAGGATCTTTCAATACCAATAGGGGACAATAAGAAAAGTTCATTGTTTTGCTTCGTATACACTTCAAAAGTTTTCCTTTTTTTTAAATATATTATAGGAAAGTGATTCTATCCTTTAACTTTTCCATGACAAGGTTATTGACAAATATAGATACATATAGATACATCTACCCTATGCAGGGCAAAGTGACAGTGTCTAGACAAATCCCGCTTCACCCTTCAGAAATTCGTGCACCGCCAACTGCAGTTTAAGGTTGCGTACATACATAAAATTTTAGTTGCTTTCATTTCCCAATGACAGATAAGTGAAGAGTGCTGTAAACACTATGCCCATTCTGGGGAGAACAGGGGAAGATGAGTGAGCTGCACCCCACTGTGTTCTTGTACAGCGATCGTTCACCATTAGGGATAAGCGAGAAGGCCAATGCCAGTCTGGCGAAAATTTCCTCGAACTTCTGATTGGTCCACGAAATTTCGGTGAACCGATTTCACGAACCCATCGGAAGTTCGAGGAAATTACAGGAAGATTCCCATGGCTGCATTCATGGATGAGCACAGCTGTGGGACTCCTGTGTTCTTGGATAGAGAATCTCTATCCAAGAACACATACTACAGTTTTGGTAGGGCTGCAAGAGCAATTAGGGGAGCGGAGCTGTCAGCTTCGCTCCCTTGATTGCTCTTGCAGGTCCCCAAAAATTCGAATTTGACGTCCGAATTCTTAAGGCCGTTCTCGCTTACATGTTCAGTAAGTGAGAAAGCCCCAATTCGCCATAAGATCGAATTTACAAATCTTGCTCGCTCATCCCTATTCACAATCATCGTTCATGGATCCCGCCTGATGGATCCATGAACAACATTGGGCAACGCTGCACACATTTCAGATTCTGGGGTGATGCTCATCATCTGACCTGTATAGATGACATAAAAATATATGCTGTTGTCTATGATCCTAATACTGATGCTGGAGCACACCTCCTGGTGATCCTGAAACACACCTACTGGTTATTTTGGAAAACACCACCTCGTGACCCTGAAATACAACTTTTACTGATGCTGGAACATACATGCTGGTATTGTTACACACAGCCCCTGCTTATCCTGCTGGGTATTATAAAACACATCTGCTATCGATGCTGGAACATATCTGCTGGTAAAGCTTCAACAAGCTTACTGGTGATCTTGGAACATTTCTCCTGATACTGATAGGACACATTTGCTGTGTACATAGCCTAGGCTTTGGAGCTGGCTGGTGTCGGAGCTTAGATGGGGCATAACGCCATAGTAATCCTATCCACATGACGGTGGTCAGGCCTTGGTCAGTCCCAAGCAGATGTCAAATAGAAAATAAATCAAAGCAATGCATTGTGTTTTCTATAGTTAAAGATATTCAGCATGGTTCTGTTCCCTTTAAAACCAAAAACCAATATTCTTGAGTTTTTTACTAAGCTGGTTGCACATTTTGCGATCCCATAAGCTATAGATGGCACTTATGAAAGATCTCCCGATAAGTCACCTTAATGTAAGTAACGACGTTCCGCAAAGAATGTAAACATCTCCCCCTACGGAGAAACTCCTGATACATTGTCCCCGCGCCGATATCATCGTCACAGCAAACTTTGCCGTAGCGGTTTTTGATGAATTGCCTGACGCTTGTCATGCAGAGTTATTGCCGCAGCTCTGCACTTTAAAGTCCGTTTGCTTTTCCGATAACACAGACTATCATTTTCACAATTGTCCTCACCGACTCCCAACTACAATAAATTTTCCTTTATTTAAAAGAAGGGATTTCTCTCCTTTTTTTTGGCTGACAGACCAAGG
This sequence comes from Pyxicephalus adspersus, assembly GCF_032062135.1. Lineage (NCBI taxonomy): Eukaryota > Metazoa > Chordata > Amphibia > Anura > Pyxicephalidae > Pyxicephalus > Pyxicephalus adspersus. Next base: position 34,845,894 of record NC_092869.1, read on the forward strand.
TTAAAAAGTACCATGATAGAGCGGAGTTTCTGAGATATTCTCTAATAGGGTTTTTGTATCTCGCCAGATCTCGCCATAAATAATGGAATATGTGCTTCATGTGCCTGTCATATCGCTTCAATATCACAAAGAGGATGTGGAACAAATTAAAAGAAACTTGAACTGAGACAAAGGCAACGGTTGTAACTGCTGACCTCCTTCTGAAAATAATAATTGCTCGGTGTTAATCATTTTTGACCACAACAAGCATGTAGGTAGTGTTATTATAGAGCAGTAACAACCTACCTGTATATATATTCTGGGTAAGAAACTAAGAAAGCTTTGCATTATTTGGCTTTAATATTTTCCAGTTACAGACAAGAAAATGTATTCTGTCCATGTGTGTCTAAATGTGTTTAGGGCAGTGTTTAATAAAGCATTGAAATCAAAGTATTGGCATGACAGATAGGAAACGTACATTCTTATATGGCAGCCAACAAAATTAGTTCATGATCTGTTACATTAAACTGATGGATACACATAGGGAGCATGGCCTACCTACTGAATAGTTCTTGCTTTCAGTGTGGAACTTTCTATACTGCACCTTCCTTATTTCTCCTGTTATTAGATGATCCTGAAACATACATGCTACTGAATCTAGAACACAACTGTTGGTGATCATGAACACAGCCCTTGGTTATTGTCACGCTTGGGGAGACAGGGCCACTAGGGGACGCTACGGCTTGCAGAGAAATGGTTGGTGCCCTGGGAAGGGCCAAGGCACGGAGTCTAAGCAGTAACCAGGTCTTCTCCAGAGCCTCTGATGGTGAGGATATTGCGCTGCTGGTTACTACCGGTTGCTGCTCTTGGGCACACCAGGGTGGGCAGGAAGATATACGGTACCAAATCACTAGGCAGAAGAGTTGTCAAGGAAGGCAGGGGTCGAGGCAGGCAGCAAGCAAGAGTGGTCAGGTCCTGATACACCTACTAGCTGTACCAAATACATCCCTGAGGAAGCGGACACAGTCTGCAAAACGCGTCGGATGATCTCATCATATGTAATACATGTATCTAGCACATGTATGCTAACAATGTTGATTAACTCTTTCTGAAACTTGGGAAGGGAAGAGGCATGTATATTTTTTAACTGTTGTTTCCTAATGAAGGAAATAAAAGGTATATGATAATTTTTTAAAAAAAACACTGTGGTTAAAGTCCAGTATTTTTGTTCTTGTATTCTTTGGTGATGCTATTATTGCCTTTTACACAGAATACCTGACCAGTATTAGGAAGTTTCTTGCAACTACCAATAAAAAATTCAAACCACTCAGATTTTCTGTCATGCCCTTCCCTTATTCTTCCCTATATTTCTATCCTTCTTTGCAAGATTGTTTATAGACATACTCCTACTGAAAATAGCTGAGTTTGGCTCGGATAAAAATGTTTAAATTAGTTTCTGATTAAGTATGAAATAGTCAAAAAGATTGCTTGTATCTCATTTATAAGATTTCTCTCTACTTCCTGTGCCAGAGACACAACAAGAAATGAAATGGAGCATGAACCAATTGATGAGAAATAGGTGAGGTGAGAAAAGAGTGTCATAAAGATAAGCTAATCACTTTGCTGCTTCTTCCTTCACAGTTCATTCACAGGTTAGGGCAAGTTCAAGCTTATCCTGGCTTGAAAGTGCAATAAATCAGACTTAGGACATCTAGTGGCAAACAAGAGTACTGCAGGGGAGAATTCCTGTATTTAGGGCAAATATACCAGTCAATTTTGTTGATATTCTTTTAAAACACTGTTCATTTTTATTTTTTATGTTTACTCAACAAGGCTGTTACAATAACACAGAAAATAATAGAAATCTGCAGATGCATTGGTGGACTGGTGGCACCATCAACTGTCACAATGTACCTTTGGCCACAGGCTGGCCTCCTCGGTCCACTGTTGAATTGGAAACACTGGTCATTTTTCTTCATTGTAATATTGTACTTGATTTTGGACAGCAAGTAAGCTGTATTATATCTGTTTGCAGAAGATGTTGCAGTCTGTGTTGGAGATGTTGGCTGTTAGATTTATCAATCCCTATCCGTAAGAATGTGTTTTTCATAGCATTAAAGGCTGTCGCACACCATTTTTTCACAGTAATTTGCCATGTAAAGTTTGCTGCTGTTGTTGTCTGAGTATCTCTTGACATTGGCACAAATTGCTTTTGTTATTCCCGTATTCATCTCATTAAAACAAAGTAACTATTGTTTAATACAGCAGAAAAAAAAGCATGTGAAAAAACTCTTTTAAAATGATTTAATTGGCTTGCCACTGCGTTGGATCACTTCCACGCTATACATTTAGCAAAAGAGAGATTAAAATCACAAGAAGTAGATTAATCCCTTTCTATGCACTCTTTTTTTTTCTATTCCTTTTATTTACTGCTCCGAGCTGAAGTTTTAGATGTTGTGCGCATACAGCCGACACGCTGGGAGAAAATTTATGGCTATTCTCTGGTATTGGGTGTTTCTTGTTAAACCACAAAAAATGATACAAATACTAGCAACAAGTATTTTATTTACAGGGGTCTTTCACTTTGTTTTTTGCTCTTATTTATACAATGATGGCACAATAGACGGTGTTTGTAGGAGTATATAGAAACATTTGTAGCAATTCTCCATTCAGGGTGATGTGAAGGCCAAAGTGATGTAGCAGAATAACATCTTATATTATATATGTAATAATATAACATTTTATTTATCTCTTTTTTCTTAGGGTGGATTAATGATTGTGTTGTTTAATTTGACTCTTTTTGGTTACTGTGCAGTTCATATTTTAGAAGAAGAAGTATGGGATTTTAATGGAATATACCAATACCTTAAAACTGAATAAATGTTATAACAAAACAATATTGTATTATTATAAACATTGATTTTCATCCATTAGGTAAAAGAAAATATAGTTTTTCATTCTAGCAAAGGTTCTGTCCTGCTCCAAAACTCAACGCGTTGCAATGACCATCTACTTCCGGCTTTGTCAGGAGTTATAAAAAACAGAACATATCATTATTGTCCAATAACATGGAACATTAAGTCAATCCAATGTCCCCACTAAATCCATGTAACTGAGCTATCCTATGCTCACATATAATGCATATAGGGCAGTAGCAGGGACGAACATAGATTCTGTCCTTGGAGACAATGCTCCAAAACACAACGCATTTCACATATCATCTACTTTCACTTCCACAGGAGTGATTAAAAAAAGAACATTTTTATCAAAGTCCAATAACCAATGGATCATTCAGTCGATCCAATGTCACCTCTAAATTCATGTAACTGAGCTATCCTTTCCGCACAAATGATGCATATAGGAAGGGAGAAGTGTCAAACAGGTTCTGTCCTTAGGGAAAGTGCCCCAAAACTCAACCCGTTTTGCGGATCACCTACTTACGTTTCGTCAGGATTAATTAAAGACAAAACATATCATCATAGTTCAAAAACCAATTAAAAATTCCATCAATCCAATGTTACAGCTAAATCCATGTAATTGAGCCACCCTATGCTCACAGATGAGGGAGGGAGAAGGGGCAAGCAAGTGACCCCCTCAGTCGTTGGCATGTCTATAATTCTTTTCTGACATTATTGGAGTGTACTGTGACCAGATTGGAGTAAAGCAGTCACCAAGAAAGCCCCCTCCTGTGCAGTTCAGCCAAACAGACACACACATATGTACACAGACATGGAAAGATTGTTGGCACCCCTCCACATAATAAAAAGGATCCATAATTGTCAAAAGCAACAACAATATTTGGCACCCATCATTGTTTATTTTATACTAAACTAAAAATCAGATGTTGTTTTAGGGTATAATAATTTGGTGTATGACCTTTGGAGTCAAATCGCTGATACAAAGTGATTCCCATAGATCTAAATGAGATTTATGCACCTGTTAGGACATAGTTTGGTCCAATCTTCCTTAGCCAACTGGTCGAGCTAAAAGGTTTAAAGGGGGCTTTATCCATGATGCATGTTTTTGTCTTTCCAAGATGATAAATATAGTAGAGTATAATAAGGGTTGCAGAGATCTTAGAATAAGGGTTGCAGAGATCTTGACTGGGACTTGATTGATCTCCTTCCTCCAGAGGGCCTGTAGGGAACCTTCTGATGGCCATAATCTGGTCCTTCACTGGTCTACACATGGGCAAAGGAGACAAAGGAAGACAAGGTGGTAGAACATATTCTCTGTTGTCTACATTTACAACAGTGAGTGGCCAATGAAGTTACTCAAGATTGACGGGGCCCCTGATGTCAATGTAGGATTCTAATGTAAAGTGGGGGACTCCGATGATAGGGAGGATGTGAAGATGGGTTCCTGATGTAAAGAGGGGCTTCTGATATGAAGGTGGTACTTTCATGTGGTGGTGGTGACATGGTGGAGGAACTCTGACGTTCTGAAGAGGATCTTTGATGCAAAAGGGGACTTTGATGTGACGATAGAGACAATATTGCAAAGAGGGAAACTCTGATGTAACAAAAAGAAAGTTCAGATAAAAAGGGGGTCTCTGATATCAAAGGGGACTCTGATGTAAAGCAGGGACAGATTTGAAAGGGGGCTTTTAATGTGAAGGGGGGAACGCTGTCAAGAGACACTCCTGATGTGAAATAACTTTTCCTAAATAGTAGAGGTCTTCTCAATATTTAGAATAGAGGCTTATAGATCTGTAGCTAGAAGACAGTATTGGTGATACAGTATTAGCAAAAGCAGAGCTTTATCTCCAGGACAGGGCGAAAGCATATAAATCCTCCTCTTTTCTATCACATAAGAGATGTACAACATTCTGCAAAGATTGCAGGGTAGTGATGGCTGAACACATTTGGACTCCAGTCGTAATTAACTTTTTTGCTGTGAACCCCTACAGAAAGCATGAGGACAGTGTTTCCCAATCTTGTTAACATGGGGAAATAGTTAAAATAGCTTTCAGGTCCTCAGGGAACCCCTGCATAATTAATATATCCACAGCTTACAGTATATTAGCATTGAAAGAATGTCATTCCTACAGATTGCAGAAAAGGTTATTGGTGGGGTCACTCAAACTGACCTGGGAGGAACAAATTGCTCATTGCTTAGTGAACCCCTAGCAAGCCTGGCTGAAAAATGCTGCCTTAGAATATAGTTCAATAGTAACCCATTGCTTGGGTACATAGCAGCCAGCATTTCAATTAGCTTGTGGTTCTAAGGGGTGGTACAGCTGTGTACATTAGCAACCATCTGGGAGTGAATGTCAGGGGCAGAGGTGTGAACAACATTCCCACCGTTTAGATTGGCAAGGCAAACAACTGAATGGAAGCTAGTTGTTAGCTTAGCAACTGCTAAGAAGAAACAACCGGACAGAGGTAGACGTCTGGCAGGATCAATGGGTATTTCCTGCACAGATAAACTAGTAATGCAATATTTCTTACATCTCTCGTTTTCCTTAAAATATGAAAACAGGAAACTAATTAAACCTCCGAATAAAATTATCATTAGGACAATGCTGGGAAGGGGTAAAAGGGCTCTAATCACCTGCTGCATTTTCTGACTTTTATGTGTTCTCTTATTTAATCTCCAGCATTCCCTGAAGGATATGTATGATTTAAAAATGTCAGCTTCAGTAGAGTGAATTATTTACAATCTGCAGGGGTCAAAACATTTGCATCACTATCAATTTACTTAATTACGCTGAATCGTAGCCCTTTAGCACCTGAGTGACTAAGCGGCTGGAATTTGTTTCTAAGGATGTGACACCCAGGCCTAATAAAGCAGCTGTAAAATTGTATGGTAACCCCAAGGTTGAAGCTTCTGGCACCTTGCAAGCCGCTTGGCTGCCTGCAACACTCGGCTAGTTTTTAACAAACAGATGTTTGAGCAATTTGCAGTGGGTATTACTGAACCATTCACTGTTGCCCCCATTCATTCTCAATGGGTGCTACAGGTAAGTTGCTACACCTTAGCGTTTCACCTGGGGATGCGGTTCAGGGGCATGAGGAAGCTGTAGCTGGATGGATCAAGTGATCCTGTATGACTCCCTGCAGCTGGCACCATGACAGCAGCTTGGTCACTCGCACATAAGTGCTGTTCCTTACCAGAAACAGCATTGGGTGGAACTCAGGGGTGTAGTCGTAAAAAAGAAGAGGAGGCACGGTACTATCCATGGCGAGTGTGAATGCACATCATTGGTATGCAAATGTGCTCAACCCACTACACCCCTGCCTATGTGTCATTTAAAGGAGGAGAAACTTCCCCCAGAGTGACGTCATAACACCAGAACCTGTCCACTCTCCCATCGCAAGTCTGAGCCTGCAATGGGAGAGTGGGCAGGTTGTGTTCAGAGGGACAACCCGCCCACTGCCCTGAGCCTGCAATCCCATATGGGAGACACATAACCACCAAGGAATTCTTTGCAAAATAGGAGTGGGATTGTGTGTCCATTCCTGAAAAAAAGTGAGGGCACAGCATTCCCACCTGTGCCGGCCCCACTACACCCCTGGTAGTACTGCACCAATCATTGCCTGCCCTATTTATTCTCAAAGGGCTACCACAGGTGGAAGCTATGTGTAGTGTCTTCCCTGAGGCAGCAGTGGTAACTGCACCCTTACCTAGCCTAGGTGACTAGTGAGGGTGCTCAAGTTCCTTTGCTACAGGCCTGCTGAACATTACTTGAACTACGCTAAGACAATAAAAGCCTATTTAATGTACAGCGCAACGTAATATGTTGGCGCTATATAAATCCTGTTTGTTAATAATAACAATAATACTAATAATAATAGTACATAGCAACATTCTAATTGGCTAGTAGTTATCAGAGGTGCTAAAAGGCATTTTTAATTTACAATATATATATATATATATATATATATATATATATATATATATATATAAATAAATTTTAAATATTGGAATTATTTTTTTTTCTAAATTTTATGTCTTTTTGTCAATAGTTTACATAGAAAATAAAATTATTTCTACAAAAAAAATACCAACTGAAGGCCTAGTTTGCCTTCCCACAAATTACTTTGTTATCTTACATAATGACAAAGTTATTGTTGAATAAACAGGCCTATATTGGAAATGTAAAATTGCTCCAGCCCATAAGGGGTACAAATTGGTTAAACTGCACGCTTTAATGCACCATGCGCCCAGCTGTTATTCTCAACAAAAAATAAATGGGAACTTTATTTTAATTGTTGCATTTTGACAAGATTCTTCCTGTATGTGAAAAATAGCGTAATGTAACCGTTTAAATGTATTACTTGTTATTTAACTGTCTTAATTAGACACAATTCCATCCACTGAGAGTCTCTCAATTTGTCAGTCGCTAACTACCCAATTAGACGAGTTGACAGTCTTCCTCTTTCAAACAAAATCTAAACAGATAGAGCGGAGTGATGCATAATCAGATGACAATGGGGTTAACCGTTAAAAGGTTTCAGTGATTCAGAATTATGGGAGAACAATGGGTCCAGTTTAATATGTTAATGGAATACGAAAACCATGGGCAATTTTGCCATATATTACTAAAATCTTTATGACAGGCTATTATGGTAGCTTCTATCATAATTAATGGAGCATCAAGAAGGATTTATGGTTTTGGAATCATTAAAAAAAGAAGGAGAGGGGAGGAGTGAGGAATTACTTGGCAGTTAAGTTAAATTAATGGCACCAAAGCTTTATGGAATTTTTAGTGCTGTTTTCTTTTGCTTTTCTTAAAGTTTTTTTGCTTTTCAATGGGGTTTTTACTGTTGTGGGGAATTATATGCTTAAAGCTGAACTCCAAGCAAACAGCTACTGTACAAATATAGATGAAGTACTACTGAGATACCAATCTGAGACAGCAAGGCAAATTCCAGCTGTCATTCTGCAATCCCCATTCACCCATGTATTCTTTGAATTTTGCACATAGAACCCGCAATATCATGAAAGGCAAATACTTCCATCCATTGGACTTTGATAATATGTAATCTTCCCTCTATAATGCACATTACTTAAAATTGGACCAACCATTTACCTAGTATATTGGCACAGAATTGTGTTTCTCCTTTAGGGATGAGTAAAAAGGCCTCTAACAGTCCCAAGAAAATTTCCTCGTACTTCCGATGGGTCAGCGAAATTTCAGCTAACCGGTTTCGTGAATGCCATTAAAGTCAAAGGGCCGACTTTAAACATTAATAGCAAGGCCCCTACCTATGTTAGAAAGACCAAAACAGTGGCAACCAGGGAAAAATACAAAAGTTGCAAAAGACCTTGTGGTTTTCCAAAAAATGACAGGCAAAGTGACCGCATTGGTAAGTGTCATTGGTAAGCTGGATGTAGTGCATCGTCAATGCCACACAGAAGTGTGTAATACAATTTTTGTGAATGAAGCACTGACAGGCGGCAGCAGCAACAGCAGGAGGAGGTGGTGGGTCTGAGAAGGAGTGGGGACCGCATTGGTAACTGGCATCTAGAGTTGGGTGTAGTGCATCATCAATGCCACCCAGAAGTGTACAATTTTAGTAAATGGAATACAGACAGGCGGCAGCAGGAGGAGACGATGGGCCCTGAGACTGAGCAGGGAGCGCATTGGCTACTGGCATCTAGAGCTGGGCATAGTGCATTATCAATGCCACCCAGAAGTGTACAATTTTACTGAATGGAGTACTGACAGGCAGCAGCAGCAGCAGGAGAAGGCATTGAGCCTTGAGATGGCGCAGGGACTGTATTGGTACCGTATTTTTTGCCGTATAAGACGCACTTTTTCTTCCCCAAAACTGGGGGGAAAAAGTTAGTGCGTCATATACGACAAATGTGTTAAAAAAAATAATTAAAATATTATACTCACCCGATACCCTATCCTGCGTGTGTCTCTGGCTGCAGCGTGTCTCTCTTCTCTCCTCTGCCAGCATCGTGTTCTCTCCTGTCTGTAAAGCAAAGCGAAAGAAGCCGGCACAGCGCCACCTGCTGTTCCCTGTCCTAACTGCCGTACAGTGGAAAAAAAGCACATGAGTGATCAGAAGGGGAATACCGGTATGAATGGCACATGAGTGATCAGAAGGGGAATAATCTTTCAGAATCTTTTTTTCTAGATTTTCCTCCTTGGGTGCGTTTGGGTGCGTCAAAAATTGGGTGCGTCTTATATTCCGGAGCGTCTTATACGGCAAAAAATACGGTAACTGGCATATAGAGCTGGGTGTAGTGCATCATCAATGCCACCCAGAAATGTACAATTTTACTGAATGGAGTACTGACAGGCGGCAGCAGCAGTAGGAGAAGGGGATGGGCCCTGAGATGGAGCGTGGACTGCATTGGCAACTGGCATCTAGAGGTGGGTGTAGTGCATCGTCAATGCCACCCAGAAGTGTACAGTTTTACTGAATAGAGTACTGACAGGCAGCAGCAGAGGGAGGAGGCGGTAGGCCCTGAGACAAAGCATGGACTGCATTGGTAACTGGCATCTAGAGGTGGATGTAGTGCATCATCAATGCCGCCCAGAAGTGTACAATTTTAGTAAATGGAGTACTGACAGGCAGCAGCAGCAGGAGAAGATGGTGGGCCCTGAGACAGAGCGGGACCGGATCGGCAACTGGCATCTAGAGCTGGGTGTAGTGCATCATCAATGCCACACAGAAGTGTACATTTTTACTGAATGGAGTACTGACAGGCAGCAGCAGAAGGAGGAGGCGGTAGGCCCTGAGACAAAGCGGGGACCGCATTGGCAACTGGCATCTAGAGCTGGGTGTAGTGCATCGTCAATGCCACCCAGAAGTGTACAGTTTTACCGAATAGAGTACTGACAGGCAGCCGCAGCAGCAGAAGGAGGGGGCGGTAGGCCCTGAGACAAAGCAGGGACCGCATTGGCAACTGGCATCTAGAGCTGGGTGTAGTGCATCATCAATGCCACCCAGAAGTGTACAATTTTAGTGAATGGAGTACTGACAGGCGGCAGCAGCAGCAGGAGAAGATGGTGGGCCCTGACACGTAGCACGACTGCATTGGCAACTGGCATCTAGAGCTGGGTGTAGTGGCATCATCAATGCCACACAGAAGTTTACTTTTTTACTGAATGGAGTACTGACAGGTGTCAGCAGCAGGAGGAGGCGGTGGGCCCTGAGATGGAGCGGAGACCTCATTGGTAGCTGGCATTTAGAGCTGGGTGTAGTCCATCATCAATGCCACCCATTGATACAAATATCTAAAATTTGTGATTAAACGTAGAAGGGCCAGACAAAGATGTTTTGTGCGCCAGCGCTGTTGCTGTCGTCTGGTAGGAAGGTAGACGATATTGCCAGTTTGCATCTTTAGGTGGATGACATGAATGCCAACCCTCAATCTTACAATACTTAGCTGAAAAATTAGGCAAAGGCAATGGTACCTATCAGTGTGGCGGTAGTGGGGGTTTTTATCTGCAGTTTGTTGGCCTCCCTACAGCAGAAATGTAAAGTAGTCATCACTCACCTCCACCTGTTCAAGCTGCATCAGTTCCTGTTGTTTCATCACCCACATAATGCCTGGGGCATGACAGCACAAATGCGGGGTTGGACGGGTACTGATGCTGGCCAGTGTCCATTCTTGCTCCTCCTGATGCTGACTGTGCCCTATGGAGTGTAATGTCACCCTCATCCTCCTCCCACATTTCTTCCCCTCCTCCCCAATTGCCACTTTCCATCAGGCCACACAGGGTATTATTAGGCAGAAAGATGATGGGTATGATGTCTTTCTAGCCTGACCACTTCCAAATCACGTTTGTGGCCTGCTCAAAGGGGCCCAGTACCTTGCACAGCTTCTCCATCTGCAGCCACTGATCACTGGTAAAATATCTCAGTTGTGTGGCTGTACCAAGGGCCCTGCTGCCTCCACACTGACCAAGTATTGGCGGATGGCTGGCTTTGCTCACACAGATGCTGGAGCATGTGCAGGATGTAGTTCCATCTAGTCACAGTGTCACAAATGAGTCTATGCTGTGGCAGCCTCTGTTGGCACTGGACCTTGCTTAGCGCCGTGGCAGCAGTAGGGGATCAGCAGACATGGCTGCAGATGGAGCAAGCCTGTCTCAGTAAGTCCTGCAGTCCTGGGCAAGTGCGGAGGAACTTCTGCACCAACAGGTTCAGTACGTGCGTAAAGCAGGGCACATGTGTTATGTGTTGCTGTTGTTGCACACTACGTTGCCTGTTGTGAGCCTGGGAGAGCGCTAGCCAAGCCTCAACCTCTATGTGCAGTGCGGACAAGAGTTGTCCGTGTCCTCCGCTGTTGGCCTTTCAGGAGTAGTATCGAAAAGAGGGGTTGACGGTAGAAGAAATGCAGGAGGAGGGAGAGAACTGGGTGGCCCATGCTTTCCCACAACAAGGGAGGTACCAGGTGCTGTAATGCCTCCTGCAGACTACTGCCCACTGAGCTATGCAAAGCCACCCAGTGAGCGGTGAAGGACAGGTAGCGTCCCACTCCATGCCTGGTTGCCCAGCTGTCCATGGTGATTTAGCTAGACACCAGAATGCCAATGTCTGGGAGAGGTTTTCTATTACATGTGCATGTATACTGGGTACAGGTGTGCAGGAGAAGTAATGCCTGCTTGGTATATTACACCGTTGCTGGGCACAGGCCATCAGGTCACGGAAGGGAGCTGTGTCCACAATGCTATACGGCGGTAGCTGCAAGGCCATAAGTTTGGCTAGACGTGAATTGAGTTCAATGACTCATTTGTTGGTTGGGCCCATAGCCTGATGCCTTGCGCAGAACTGCGGTGGAGTGCGTAATATGTTGGCGTTTTATAAATCCTGTTTAATAATAATAAGAGTGGGCTGAAGGGTTTTTGTGCATGTGGGAAAGCAGGGATGTTGTACCCAAATGTGATCTGGCCTGTCCTCTGCGGATCTGTCTGAGGCAAATTGCTATGCACCCGTCATCATCTTTCAGCGTGAAAAAGGACCACACTGGAAAGGTGCGTGCAACCACTCTGCTGCTCTTTTTCTTTGCCTGCCTCTGCATCTGCTGGGTGTCCTGCGTCTGCACCAGCTTCACCTCCCCTACAGTCACATCATCTCTGACTGTTCCTCTGCTTGTGCCCACTCCTCTGTCTGTTCTTTGGGACTCACATGGGACAGATTGGTGGCCCCTTCCATCCCCAGTCTGTTGCTGCTGCTGCCTTTCCTCTAAGTCTGTTTTGGAACTGCTGCTAGCCCTTCATCATCATCATCCTCATTTTCATCTAGACCAGCTTCTGCAAATCCAGTCACTGATCCAGAACCCTCGCCCAGCAAATGATGACTACATTCTCCAAGGGCCCCAAAATCTGCCTCCTGCTCTGAAATTTGCACGGACAGATCCTCAGGCTGTTCGTTAAACAACAAGGGAGAGTCATTGGGAGGTACAGGCATAGTAGTCATGCTAACTCCTGTCTTTGCTCCTGTCACGGCTGTGCTGGTTTCCTGCTGCTGCTGCAGAAGAAGAGCCTGCTGCACTTGAGGCCCCTGAGACCCAATCCACAATACACTCCACATGACGTGGCTGTATCATTGTATTCTACCCTCTCAATACATCTACCAGCGTACTGGTGCTCCGCACACATCCCAGACCTGTTTGACAACTTGTGCTGCTGCTTCCAACAGTTTGCTGCTGCTGTCCTACAGTGGCAGACTCCCGGGGAGTATGCCCCCTGCAAGATGCGGTAGGTCGTGCAACGCCATGCCTTCCCCTGCATCTACCACTCATCTTTTACTTATTCTGGGTAAAAATGCACCTGTACCAAACAGTTTCTTTAGGTAGCATCAAAAACTGAAACATCTGTATACATACAGATATAAAGAAGGCTCCTAAACTGTCCCCGTCACAATCCACGTCTCTCCCTGCTTCTATCCTTCACACAGAACACAAAATTGAGTGATTAACCCCTCCCTCCTTCCCTGTATGTATGCATGTGCTAAAATCTCTCCCGATTGGCTGCTGGGCCTTGCTGTGCATCCTGGAAGCAAATGATTCACTCCCAGACGCGATTCTCTCCGTAAATAGTCGCCGTTACCGCCCCCTGCTTTTTCCCTTATTCCTTTGGTGAGAACACAACCTCATGGCGAATCACAAGACTGTTCTCGCTTACATGTTCGGTAAGTGAGAAAGGCCCGATTCGCTCACTTCTCTATTCTCCTTTTCTTCTGTGGGAATTGGATTTTGCAATAACCCACTAAAAATGAAGACCTGTGAGCCTCCATGATTTTCTATTGTCACCCTACTAAGAGGGACCAAACTGGCCTTCCCTATGGATTAAGCCTATATCCTATGTCTGATGTCTGAGTCCTATGTCTGATTGCAAGCTCTATGGTTCCATTCTTCAAACCCTATGTCATTATAGTACATAATAGTTACATCATCAGGTTATTGTTTCTGTTTGTGATCCCATTGGGGAGATTTCCCCTTACCCGTCTTACTGTCCTTATGACTTGTATACAAAAAAAAAAAAAAAATCAGAGGTAACAAGGGTCACACAGGAACAAAAAAAATATTTTTTCTGTTGGTTTAAATTTGAGCTTCATGCTAACATGCTGTTAAAATTAATTGTAAATTATTTTCTGCTAAGGACACAATAATGCACCAGCCAGGGGTATTAAGGGTGCAGCTCAATCTTGACACAATGCAAAGCTGATGACAATCACATCATGCTATATAAAAAAAAACATGTCATGAAGGCTGAAAGTTGTAATTTGAAGCAAACACTTTTATACATTGATTGACTGGTACAAAATTACTTTGAAATTCAAATTATTTCATGTAGAGATAATGTCAGAAAAGATAATGGATCATGCATGACAATTTCAGGAACAACAATCACAACAAAAAAAAAAACGTGAATACCACAAATAACACTGGCAGGAGAAAAACAGCAAAAGGCTTGGGTACCAGTACATAAAGCCCAACCCCATTATCCTTCAGGTAAATGTGATGTTTAAATGAGAAAGTAATATAGTTTCCTGAGCAGTTCTCCATGTATGTCTATGTTGCTCAATGGAATGGACATGGAAAGACCATGGAGAGACTAAAAAAGGGGCCTTCCACCAAAAATTGTTTATTTTATATTTTGGAAATTGGGGGGAGCCACGCAATTCATTTACACACATGTAGACTAAACTATTTAATTTGAAACATTTTAATGTTTTTTCAAAGGTAATTTGAAAAAACCTAAACCTGCAGCTTTCATTACAACAATACCAGGCGGTCCTCTCATAGGAGTTCTTTCCTCAGAAACTTCCAGGTAAAGGGTGCCAATGCTTTGTCTAGAGTTGCCTTCTTTAGGTTCAGAGAACATTAAGCAGGGTGAGGGATGGTGTTGCGCAAAGAGTGTCATGGCAGAAGGTAGAAGTGTTTCTACAGATGTATACACCATTGGGATTTAGGGTCCCACTGGGGGTGGGACCCTAAATCACAGGGGTTTTTTAGATTGAAACTTTTTTAAAAAAACGGCCACACAGGAAATACCAGATGCACAAGTGATGACTATGCGTCTTTTCTGGAAGTAGCAAATTGACTATAACCAACAGACACCTTGGTATAAAGATAAAAAAAAAACATATTTCATATTAAGAATAAAACACACCATTGTGCGTCAATAAGACTAGAGTAGGGTCATAGACCCATAACCATGTCATGGCACAAACCCTTTTCACAGCTTTTCCTGTTATAAACAGAAACTCCTTGTTGGCAGATCAATTTTAACAACAATTTTTTCAACAATTAAACAACCAGTTTTAAGATGTCCTACAGCCTTGTAATAAATGTTACCTTATTTTATATTGTATTCTTTAATCATATAACAATCTTTCCAGCCAAATATGATAAAAATAGATTTTTGTGCAGTGAAATTTATCAGTATGTTTGTGTCACATTTACAAAAATGATTCTGATTTAGATTTAGGATGAAAACCCATTGTATCTTTAAACACTGGAATGTTGATGAAGAATATTCTGATGCTAATTAACCCCTAATTGCTATATAAACCTCCACTGTACCTAAAAAATTACAATAAAAAACTTGGCTGCTGGCAATAGCCAATATATATTTTTTTAAACAGCTATTCTCAACTTTATTTTAACATTCTTTTTTGTCAAAATGACATGCTTTTTTACTATTTTTTTCATGGTCCCACAGGTTTCCCAGACATCCTTGGAAATTATAAGGACAATTAAACCCAAAATATATGAAAATCCCATTGACTGCAATGTAAAATTTGTGAAACGTGTCTTTTTTTTTGATAAAAAGTTTTAACAAATTTGGAATTTTGATCATCCTTATACAGTGCTGTTTCCATCAGACTCATCAGACCCACCTTCTAACATGTTGCCTGTTTTCAAGTGCACTTCTATTACAACCAACTATCCTGGTTGACCCCAAACCCAGCTTTTAGATTCCTTTTCTCTATCTGGTATTAGATATATATACTACTTTGGCAAAAAAAAAAAAAAAAATCAGCATAATATTTTTAATATTTACCTCTCACAGATCCCCACAGGACCAGGGAGTCTGTGCGCCTGTGTCTGTACCACCCACCTCACATTCCGCTGCAGCCCTGTTAAGGAATTATGTCCACTGCTCACTTCCTGCTCTGAGTGATCCCATTACCCCAGAGAACCAGAATATTCTGCAGAAGTACTCCATCTGCTGGCAGAAGTGGGAACACTACCTGAGCTACCTCTGCTCCTGCACGCCCTCTGGCTGTGGGTTCTCTTTCCTGCAGGTCATGTGATTTCCATCTGCCTTATGACCTCCCCTATAAAAGTAAATCACTGGCAACAGGAAGTTTGCCTGAACTAGAAGTTTCTTTGGCTCCACTCCCAAGTTCCTGTTGTTCCAGTTTGTGTCTCCTGTTCCTGATTGTTCGTGCTTGACCTTGACTACTCCTGCTTGCCGCATGCCCTGACCTCTGGCTTGCTTGACCTTGATTTTGTTTGACATTCCTGCACCTCGCCTGATTGTTGTTGGTCGGCAGTCACCTGCCTCTGAGTGCACGGGGGCTGCAACCTGGCAGTTTCCAGCAGCGTAACATCCTCACCACTAGAGGTTCTGGTGAAGACTGCTTAGACTCTGCGCACGTCTGTGCCTACTGTGCTGGTGACACAGTATGTCCACCATCCTGCCCTGTAGCACCTTGAAACTACCACTGTTTAGGATTATTAACCTATTGAGTTTGGATCAAATCCAATTAATACAGGAAATCTAACTGCCATTTGAGCTGTGAGGATGAATTGGGGTGTTTTATATTTGTAAATGGGTCATGAGGACTCCAATGACTTATGGGGTTTGCTTCCCCAACCTATTCACTCATCATTCTAGGGGTTTATTCATAGTAAATAATGTGAGTACAATAAAAGTCATTAATATTTTTCTTCTTCTGCCAAGGGGCTTCTACATACTTTGTATAAACACTTTTTAGTATGTGAGAAATAAATAAAAAGTAAAAACTAAATTAATAACTAAGCTTCTTAATTCTATCACTTTGGTCACAAAGATATAAAACACTTCTGTTTATGAAGAGTTAACGTAGATGGTAACTCCCATTGGGTAAAGAAAAACTCAAGCACTATAGAAGACATCCCTCTGTTTTAAATGATTAAAGCAATGCTTTGAAATAGATAGAATTTTCTTTATATTATGGATCTAAATCGTAATCAATGTGTCATAATCCATCCATTCCCTTTAATCATCTTTATCTTCCATACAGGCCTCTCAATTGCCCTTACAAAGTATTGAACATCTTTGATAGTGTCAATAAACTTTATTAAAAAAATGCTCACAATTAGTCTAAGGCTTTAATGCCAATAAGCCTGTTTGATGGTTTAAAGTTTTGAAGCAGCTGCAGAGAAGACTTCACCCTTCTCTTTTATTTATCACCAAAAGGATTAGTTAGATCATTTTCTTCCTGTCACGTCTATAGGGCATAAAAAGCAGCATTGAAAGAATTCTATTTTAGACTAAAAGCCCAAGTGTACTAGGTGGTATTGATTTGTATGTGATGGAAAAATAGTGCTCTCGGAATGCCCCGAGGTACATCAAACAGACAGAAAGGATTCGGAGAGTTTAGAAATCTGACAAGTTCCCACAGAATCCCACTGCACTTTTTTTGTTCTCCAAGAGGACAATACTAAGTTGAAGCAATATTTTATGAATTGTTTTCTGCACTGTTTCTTTGTGGAGAAACAAAATTCATTCTTTTATGGTGCTCTTTTTGCTCTCAGCGGGGATGAACACAGGCTCGTTTTTGTATGGAGACCCATCAAGGTACATTTCATTGGAAGTGCAATTAAACTGATCACTGAAATGACTTAAAGAAGATCTCCACAAACCCTACGGAGGCTGTTTGTTAAGAACCTGAAATAGAAGCTTATACACCAGATCTTAGGTTAAGTTTCAAAATAATTTGATTTTAATATATAAGTCAATGAAGAGTTAAATACTCTGCCATTTAAATAAAATACCATCTATTTACTTACCTTACCATCAGTGTAGTGTTTGGCACTTTACCTCATGAATTGAAAAAAAGAATACCCGCCACTACTATATCGCGTGGCACTTGATCTTTAAGTTTAATGATTAGACCTCGGTGAGATCTCCAGTTGCCTAGTCTGTCTTCAATTTATTTGCAATCACCCCAACCAAATTTAAACATGAGATTTAAATCTCTCTATGTAGTACCAATAAAACAAAACAGACACACAAAAAAAAAAGAACATTAACTTAACTGATAACAAACGACAGATTACAGAAAATACCTGTCTATCTCCGTCCATTGATTTGCAGGGGTCCTGACTTGCAATCTCGCTATGAAAACAACTGAGTTTCAATGGTCATGATGATTAAAGTGATGATAGAGTGCTCTCCCCTGGCAGGGTGTGAATTTTCAATGCCTTCTCCTCCACTCATCTCTATCCATCCACCAGCCTACTTGTAACTGTAATAAAACGTAGTGACATGGGGCCAAAGACTGTTTAATTAGAACATTTATGGTCATACAATGTGTCAAGTAACGGTGTGTAGAGTTCAGTAATCTACACAAAATGAAACATCACTAATTGGTCTAGATCAGTGTTTTTTGACCTTTTCAACATGGGGATCCCTAAAAAAAAATTCAGGGAACTTCTACAATTCAAGAACCATATTTGTGGCAAACCCCGATTGCATCACACAGCTGAAAGCTCTTAAGGAAAGTTTTACAATAATTGCTTAAATAGACACGTGAAGGGAAATGGCCTAGGCATGGTGGTGTGTGCACTATTTTCTACAAAGCACCCACTGCCTCTCCTTTGAACTTCTCTTTCAGCCACCCACACGCCATTTTACTATATTTCAACAGAGGATTGAGTGGCTTAAATGCATATGAGCTAAGAATCCAGTCTGTAGAATCCATCTGTAGATACATCCCCAAAGCTAATTTCATGGAACATAGTCCACAACGATAAGGACGTCCCCCTTCCATTTATTTTTTTATTTCCTCTTTCCCTTGCTTTTCTTTTACTTTCCCCCATGATATCTACTTCCTTTTCATCTTTCACTTTCCCTTGCAAAATAGAAAAACTAAAAATAGAAAAACTGCTATTGCAAAAAAGTATTTAAAGGTAATAGGGTTTTGTTTTTTCTCTTCTCATCTTTTATTTAACTAGGCTTGCAGTTGGCACTGGAGAAATGGGGGCCTTCCTCTATGGTTCTTAGGACAAGAAAACAGCTGCCTCACCATTGTGTCATTGTGCCATACTCAGTATACCAGAATTGTTAGGTTGCCTTCTAATATTGCTAGAGATCTGAACATTTTTTTTTTCCATATTTGGATTTTATCTCTTTTAGCATAGTACAGTATATGTTTGTATGCTAAATGCTACTTCCTTCCCCTCCCCTTTATTTTTCTAAATAAAGAATGTTAATAAAACATGGACCCATTTGAGACTTACCCAAAGCCGCAAAAATGTATAACCTCTAGGTTTAAAAAAAAACATTTTGAACTATGTATTTTTCTATGTTTCACTTCAGGAAAGACATTACTTAATACCTGTTCACAAAATGATGGATCAGACTATAGAAGACATTTTTTTTTTTTTGTTTTTTTTTTGCCTCAGCTTTGTGTGCATGGTGGTAAACAGGGACGGGCACCAAACTCCTCTCCTGCTGCTAACGAATTATAACACCCATGCTGAGGCAGTGTACTTCTGCAACAGCTTGAGTGCCACTGGCGGCCGCGGTCTGCTCCGAAAGAACAAAACAAGCCTTAAGTAAGAATAAATTAGATATACCTGATACACCTACTACTGCTGGAGATTTCAGTTTATGTGGCAGATTCATCTTTCTAAAGAAAACACAAAATATTTCTGTAAAATGAAAAACAAACATTGCTGTAAGAAACTTGTAAATTGCAATAAATTACAGTGACCAATCAGCAGCAATCTTACAATGGCACAATGACTCTTAGCTAATGGAAGCTACATTTACTAAATAGTTATGTGATGCCTGAGCCTTCATGACATTGGAGTTCATTGCACTAGCCAATTTAGGCAATCAGTGAACATAATTGAATGAAAAATACAAATAGCACATAAATACTTCCAGATAAAAGCATGCTGTAGATAGGGAAGATTCAGAGTGGCAGTTTGAAGGTCATTTGTGCAGTTCAAGGGTTTTGATTCACATGCTTTAATACCCTATGCAATGCCAACTAACTGGATTTTTATTTGTATCCATGACACCATTTTCCATAACCCAGTACATTGGAGAACAGAATAACAAATTTGAAATTGAGAAAAGAAAAGAAGTGCTTTATGGAATGTACATGAAATTGTCGTACAACACAAATGTGAGTAACAAAGTTAATAATGGTGAAAAACACAGAATCAAAAAGTTTTTGGAACTACTTGGCACTATACAGATCCTGAACATATCTGATATTTTAATAGAGTATCCAGAGTATGATCGCAGTCGTCTTAGTAAATCCTGATGCGTTTTGCATAAACAGGCTTCCTCAGGGGTAATACCAATAAGTGATGCAGAAACCAGTTGTAAAGATAGGTGTAGAACCAAATATATTCAGGTTAGGTCTATCAAAGGACATTGGTAGCTGAAATTTGATAAGAATGCCCAGCAGTTTCAAGTCAGATGGTATGTTGCTGTCAAATGCCCTGTTATTCACAGACATGTGCTTTAGGTAAATTTAATTTACATGCCATTAATTACATGCCATTACATGTTTTCTTAATTTCAAATTTGGTATATTTATCAGAGACTGCCACATTAAACATTATTTTTTAACACAACTGGAGTGAAAAACTTCTTCAAATCCTATATAGAACAGCATAACATACAAAATATGTTCCTCCAACCCCTTACTATCTGAGCTATCATTAGAAAAATGATACCATTATAGGTGTAAAGCCATCAATCCCTCCACAATCCTGGACTACTCGGTCCTGCGCCATCCTATCATTCTTCCCTATCCCAACATGGACTGGACACCGGCTGTTGCCATCTTTCAATGAGTTTCTCTTCCTATGTCACATGATCTTGCACTGCCCAGTTGAGGGATTGTGTGGCATGCTTCTAGAAGATGTAAAATAGGTGCTGGTCCCATGCATCCTCTTTCAATTTAGAAAAAAAATGTTTAAAAAATGTATTATCTAACCGGGTTAGCTACCCTTTTATATAACGTAAAAGAATTGGTGATAGGTCCGCTAAGGTCTGTGATATCACAAGGACATTGGCCAGAGCACAATATGTGACCTTAGCAAACTCCCATTAATATTGAAATCAAATCAGAACCTGCTTTGCCTTTTTTTATTATTTGGTTTTGGATCCAGCACTGTCTTAGCCTTGGTTTACCTTTAGGTTTCTGGAAAAATGAAGGAAAGTTTAATGAACTTAAACGACAGCACAATTATTCTAGCTGCTGAGTTCGGAATGCAGTAATAGCTGCACAGTCATTGCTAGAGGTTCACTTCAGTCTATTATCATCAGCTCTATATAAAAATAGTCTTAGACAGCTTCTCAGATCTCAGATAGTTTTTACTTTTGTTAACGTTCCGTTCTCAATCTTTACAAGCCCAGATTTCAGCCTGCAATGTTCAATTATATTGTATCTCTTTATCAACTTCAGGGCAAGCAAGAAACTCATCAGCTATGGGGAAATTGTACAAAGGTTGTATATTTTTTAAACATACACTGCAGCCAACTAATCTCTTTAGAAAGTAAGCTTGCAAGGGCAGAGTTCTTTCCCTCTTGTCTGTTGTAATCGATGTATGTTTTTGTTAGATGCCTGTATTACTCACTGTGACATTTATGCTGCTAACCACCTCTGTATTGGTATGATAATAGCACAGAATATTACCATTATAATGATGCCCACTCATGCCAACCATACCATCTTCAATCCCTGGACACTAACTGCATGCATGGAGTTTCAATGTTCACTTCATGTCTGTGTGTGGTTTTCATGGAGCATTATATGAGAAAAATGCTTTACAAATATTGCTAATATTAATTTTAATATACAACACCCCATTTGTTTCTTATTTGCGCAGTACCACTGAAGATGATGGAGCTTTATAAATTTGTGAAAATGTATACCAGATTGATTTTTTATTGTGCTCCTTTACATTGTTGATAAATGGGAGGAAGAATGTTTTCTGTGGATCATGGGGGATCCTTGCAGTGGTGACCAGTAAGAGGAAGAGTGCCCCCACTTATATTTGTAGTCCAATGTTCCCCCATATTGATGTTTTGTTTGAGGAAGAATAAACTGATGGTTTATCAAAGGTAGCATTGGAAAAAGACGGCTCTTGGTGGTCAGTGAGAAGAAGAATCCCAGAATGGTAAGGAGACAAATGAAATCCAAGTTGGAAATTCATTTATTATTTTTTTCATGGCTACTAGTGATGTGCCCAGCTTCCCATGCCTTTTATTTTCCCAACATCATGTTCAGGAGATTTCAAGGAACCTTTGCCAAACCGTGCACATCTCTATTTACCTTGACAGCAGATGTAAATGTAGGTAACCTATTAGCCCCTTTTGCTCCCCTTCCCTACCCTGTATACAAGGCCTTCAGGTTTTTAATGTATACCAGCTATTTTAAATCCATTATATCAATTACCAGTCAATTATGCAATCAATTATGCAGTCATTGATGTTTTTTGATATCTGCCTGGAGTGCAGTTTTAATTTATTTTTGGTCTAAATTGTCCAATCTTCAAATGAGGGTACACAGCACAGGAGCAGGTATAAAGTTCTAAGTGTTTGGTAAGGTCTACTTTGCGACTTAGAAGATAGAGGGAAGGTTAAATATTCCTTGTATTGGCATTTATTAGGAAAAAGAATGTCCTCTACACTGATGGTCAACAGAAGGAAGAATTCTCCCCTTACATTGGTGATCAGTGGAAGAAGATGTTCCAATTGGTTGATCAGAGGTAGAAATGGCCCCTACATTAGCAGTTACTGGGTAGCCCTTGGTGGTCAGTCACAGGATGAATCCTGGATGGTAATAGAAAAGGAAAAAAATATTTTGGTTGGAAATTATTATTATTGTTTTTTATAAGCATACTTATATGAAAAAGATATTTAGTATATTGTGATGTGGACTGATTTTGATTTAGAATTGGAGCTGCAAGCATGTCTAAGGAGATTTTAATAATGCTTTCTTTGATATCAGCGCCTGTGTTTGAAGAAGTCTTTTTCAGCCACCAGGCAGGAGGTTTGAACTGGTAGACCACTGAGAAGTCCAGTCTGGCATAAAATACAAAAGGTTAAAGATAATAGAAAGACAACAGGAGTGTGATGGGTTAACATTGCTTCTGCTTAACGTGGATTTACATCGCTGGAGGAACTTACTGACCTTGGATCACTTCTGGGAAACATAAATAAAGATTATTTTTACAAATCAGTATCTGTTGTGTCTTTATTTTAAAAAAAAACTATTGTTTTAGCTGTTTTTTTATATTTCTGTTTAAGTTTCTTTAACCTTTCCTGAAATGGGTAAGTGGGACCAATATACCCACTGTACTCATTACCCTTGATAAAAGGGCAGATATCTGCTCCTATTCCAGTTCCACTATAAGCCCCCCAACAAACCTCACATCCTTTTTGGGGAATCAAGCGTAGGAAAGATGCCCCATCCTTCGACATTGGGACCATTGATTGTGAGAGAAGACATGGGGCTTAGTGTTGGCAAGAAAGAGTGCTGTACACTTGTTGGATTACCCACTTCCCCTATTTCTTGACACCCAGGCTTCGAGTTTGGATCTTGTTAAGACCTAACAGCTTTAAGGTAGCCTCCTGGTGTGGTATTTGAAGGATTTGTGTATTTTTAATGTTGCCAGTGGTGGACACAGCCAACAGTGGTCCACTGTACAGAACTGATTACCTCTATACCTCACCGTGGTGAGCAGCAAAGAAACAACAGTCCTGACAGGAAGAAGTGCTGGGATTCCAAGGACATGTTGTTCACCTGCCACAGACAGGGGACATTGGAAACATTGGAGTAGAGTATTGGGTTCTAGGAGCATGCGAGACAGACTGAGAGAAGAAGAGCAGGTGGATGTAGGACCATGTAAGCTGCTGTGGGGCCCCTGCTGGCAAAGGGAGGTCTGGCACCTTCATACAGTGGCACACTAGTGGCCCCCCGTTTCTAAGCCCCCCAATCTTAGCTGCAATAAAGACTATCTCCCTACTGAACACTATGTGCCCAACTACCCATGGTGTTTTTTCTCAACAATGTGTTCAGAAAATTGCAGAGCCCCTTTCCAAAATCTGCACTGACTGAGCCAGGCACTATTGCCCATCATCAATTTTCTTTGTCAACAGATGTAAATGCAGCTCACCTGATTAGCCCAGAGTGCTACCTTTCCTTCCCTCTGTCTACAAGGAATACAAGACCCTAAAATTCAGGTATTTAATGTATATCAGCTGCATTTAAATCCACCGATATCTGCCAGAAGCATAGTTTTACATTATTTGGTCTAAAATTTCCATAACATCAAATGAGATATGCTGAGAGATGTTGCTGCTTTCTTGCAGCTTTTAATGCTCCTTTATGGTTGTTATGCAGATCTTTTAATTTGGGATTATTCATTTAGGGTACACAGTGTGGGGTTAGGTAGAATGTCCTCCGTGTTTTGTAAAGGTCTACTTTGCAAATAGAAAGGTAAAGGGCAGTTAGATATGTACAGCTTGGAAAGGGGGCATTAAAGGTAACTTATTCTTCATGGGAAAAGCACAGGTTTACTTTGAAAAGTTTCCATTAAAAAAATCGCTAGAAACCATTTTTAATGTCCACAGTGCCTGTGCTCACATTTTGAAGAGAAGGCCTCACAGAAATCCTTGTTTAACTTTTATCCAACACAATCCATTATGATTCTTGACGTTCACAGCTTTTTGTTGAACTTCAGCTAGTCACCAGAAAATGGCATATCCTGTTCACAGCTAGTTCGTTTTTCTTATGATTTGACATTTTTAGCTACACACAATTTAGCAATACTCTTCTAAACCAATCAGAATTTGCTCCCTCCCGTCAGGAGCAGGGATTAAGACAAGTCAACTTGACATTCTATAACGAAGCATTGTTGAACCAGTCTGCACTCAGCAAAGGAGAAGAATCCTGTTGACTTTCAAGCAAATATCACTGCTGATAGAAATAAATACCTTCTACAATCCATAAAGGAAACTTAAACATAGGAACTAAAAAAACTTAGGAACATTAAAGAAACTAGCTGCAACTTTCCATGTGTAGTCACAAAGGATATTGGCAACACATTGTAAAATTTTGCCTTCCATGTACATCTGGTGTCACAAGGGATGAATCAAAGGAACGTGACATTAACTTCTATGTACAAAAGTAGATGTAAACCATAAAGACCATTTCTGGGCAAGAAGTGTCCCTGGCACAAGGATTTGGATAGTAAAGTCCTTTACTATGTGAAGGAATAAATATCTAAAACCACAATCCAGGTCTCTTGACAGTGCTCTTTACTCTGATAGGGACCATTGATCTAGCACCATTTATGTACTGACCAGTCCCCTTCCGATTCCCTGCCCAAACATCACTCTTCTTCTGACTGGAAGAAGACATCCACTGGACAGCCAACAGGAGGAGTTCACATCATGGAGGTTGTGGTATGGACACCCAAAGGAACATCCATGAGAAAGTCATGGAACAAGAAAGAAGACTGATGTCAGAGTACCTTGTGACTGCAACTTTACGTAAGTAAAAATATTTAGTTTTTTTTGGGCAAGTGCTCAGTTAGGGATAAAACAAGGGTCATAAATATCCTGGGGAAATGTTTTACCAGATTGATATTAGGGGTGGCCATTGGGGGAATAGCGGTTTCTAACTTTTATCTGTACCACATACAGATGAG
Source organism: Pyxicephalus adspersus (assembly GCF_032062135.1). NCBI lineage: Eukaryota > Metazoa > Chordata > Amphibia > Anura > Pyxicephalidae > Pyxicephalus > Pyxicephalus adspersus. The sequence continues at coordinate 34,871,241 of NC_092869.1, forward strand.
AGCAGTTGACTGGTGCAGACACTCTGCAGTTGTTCAGCAGCATCATTACCCTGAATTATTGAATCCTCCCATATTGATTTAAAATGTCATCCCACCATGAGTCCCACATGGGATATCTACAGAAAAGTGTTAGCTGGCACCCCCATCTCTCTTAGGCCATGACCACTTTACCCCATCTTGGGAAATTCTCTTTTTGCACCGTGATTGTAAGACCCAATTTTTTGGAATATTGCATATTCTCAGGTCTACAGGGAGACAACACACCTGGGTACAGCATTCCGACTAAATGTTCCCAGAGGGCCAATTTATTCTAGTTTTTAAGGATCTTTGCAGTTGTCCCACTTCATTCAATCCCTTCGATCCTCTAGAGGCTTTAGCGGACAACTTACAGATTTAAAAAAATTATGCACTGGCCAAGGAGTAACACAACACACCTTACCTATAATATATTCCTTGCTTAATGCAGTTGCACCAAACTATTTTGTCCCTTTCCTGCAGACATGAGAGTCAAAAAGTGGTCAAAGTCAATTTTTGCCTCCCAGGTTTATGTGATACCAATGATCCTTTTGGCGATCTTTAGGTCTGATATTATTTCCAATGGCCACCAATGTAGGAGGCATTCTTCCTGTAGACCACCACACTAATGTACTGTGTGCTGTGGATATAGTATTTAAAGTAAGGTTTCCCTGAAGATCTGAACATTATTCAAGGGTTCCCTCATATTATAAAAGTTGAGAAACACCAGACACCCACCTCGTGGATTTTACTACAATACCCAATGATTGATACTGATTGAAAGTGTGTGTTTCTCTTTTAATGTCTGGTTACAGAAAAGAAGATACGTTTTACTTTGAAAAAAATTAAAATTTACTTTGAAAGTGAAGATATTGTGCTCTCTTGGAAAACCAACCCTAAAGCTTATCACCAATGTTCTTTTTCGCTTTATTTATTAGGGCCCATTTTTTCTGATGCAGCACACAACTGTACATTACAACACACTAAAAGGTAGGTGTGCTGTCATAGTGTACAAATGTATTACTTTTGCAATGCCATTTAAAAGGAATAGCACTACAACATAAATGTAAAAATCTTAATAGGCCCTTAATAGTTTTTAACAATTTATTAAGTTCATTGCCTATGATAGCCTATTACCATAACATTACATGTATGTTCCCTGATGGGATTGGTTGATGAAGCCACAGTATAGTATGCCCAGCAAGAGCATCACATCATGCCACAATCACTTACATTATACAACCACAGCAAAATGTATTACCCAATATAGCACATAATATCACAGCACGGCACAACTACATATATTATGTATCACATTGCAACAGAAAATGATATCACCACGCAGGGACATATCAATGTAAAACAACACACAATCCCAAAGCATTACTGCATATTAAATATCATCCTGGAAAAGATAAATTATATCTCCCAACAACAGCATACAATGACACAACAGCAAAATATAGAAAGACAATATCAAACCTCTACAGCAATTTACATGCAGTATTATATCAGTCAATAAAGTATTATTATAACAAATAGTATAGTTAATAGAATATATCACTCAGTAGAAGCAGTAGTATCCTACTTTGGTGGAATTTCACCACCACCTCACCTTTCTCTAGTAGCCCATGCTACAAAGTCCTACTTAATCCCCTCCCCAGCAGAACCAATAAACCCACCCCAATTCTTAAAGCTGAACACCAGGCAAACATCAAGGACCAAAATACAAAACAAAATTGTTAATGTACTAAGACTGCAGTAGAAATGATTAATGACCAAACTTGATGGTGATATAATCTCTGTTGTAAGCTTTTTTAAAGGGGAAATAAAGTTGCACTTTTTAAAGTTCTCGATCAGGCAGGTCACTTTTGCAGAAAGGGGAAGGTAATATCACTTCTGCAATAATCCCACCTACCTTCTTGCATGTGCAGCGTCATATTTGGTTATCAGGATATCCGACACATCCCGGCTCCCACTACATGTGCCAGGAATGAATGATCTCCTGTGCAAGAGTTAGGTCATCCCGACAATCAAGATGGCCAAAGATGGTCTCCAGGAGGCGAAGAAGAGAGGAGATGGTGGCATATTACACATTGCCAACCCAGATTGGATCCCCCCTCGGTTGTAAGATTTACACACTTCTGTCACACAGCACAGCCTTGTCTGGTAGAACATGACTGATTTTATTCTGCTGTAGATAATAAAACACTTATAGGTCTTGCCCCATTCTGTGACTGGACAGTGAACCTGCAGAACAACTGTCTCGTTGTGCTGCTTCTTTGTTCCCCAATTTTGTAAATGCTGTTTTAAAATCACCTATTAGCTTATCATTTGTTAATTGTAAGTAAAATAAAATACAGTATACTAAGGGGAGAGGGATTTCAAAATTTGCTCTGTAGCCCATCCACAAATATAACACTGCTCTAAAAAGAATTTTTAATATTAATAATTATATTAATAATACAGGAATACATAACAAGGAAACAAAAACATAGGAATGTGTGGTGAGATCAATAAAACACCTCTCTGAATTCTTATATAACCCATGAAAAATGATAAATCTCTATTAACCTGACCCCTAAACTTCTTTCTACCCCAGGCTTCAACCTAAGCTGCCTTCCAGCGGCTCCAGGCCCAACGCCAGCTAAGCTAAGAAGAAGAAAACAATTTGCAAAACATATCCCCAACTTCTGTCTGCAGAACACAAGATAAAATGTGTTTGTAATCACACCTAACCAAAAATGCCATTTATCCACCGCACAGGTTTGTAGCACAGCGATATTCAATTTTAGCATTTCACACTTGAAATATTTCTAAAATCGAAGCGATGATTACTCCATCCAGCTGACAATTCTCTGATCTCTGCTTGCTCTCAGAGCTGGTGGAGGTATTTATACTGAAACACCAGTAATCTTAAAACTATGCAAAACAGATCTTGGCACAATTCCACATCTACCCTGCTCAATACATTGCTGCCATGCATTTGATAAGCCGTTCATTCAAATGCTCTACAAAGAAGAGCTCAGGCCGACTTGATGGATTTTCCTGGAGAAATTGTCTTTCAGTGTTAAGTAACTGCAGAGTCTTAGCAAATCCTTACAATATTGGTTTCTTGCTTAACAGCTACCTGTGGGAGATCTGTGTTTGACAGTTTGGGCTTTGCAGTTTTTACAGCGAGAGCCATTGTTGCTTAAAGGGGCACTGTTGTATAAATAATTAATTACATTATATACACACACATCATATATATATCATAGTGTATATATATATATATATATATATATATATATATATATATACTATAGTATATTACTTGGGGTTGCTCATGGTAACAGGACGCTTACAGGGCAGATTAGAGGCAGCAGACACCAAAAGTCCAAAATAACAGCTGTTTTTATATGTTTAGGCAAGTGTTATAGCACACTCCACAGCTTCACCACAAAACAATAAACAGTAGCCCGGCTGGGCCTCTGGCTACCCCACTTAGGTGCCCTAAACATTCACTATATCAGTACTGTTCCACTCACAGTTTTGTAGTACTGTTTGGGTGCTGGCCTTCTTGGAACTCTATGGCTCTCTCTTCAGCTTGGAACCCTATGACGCTCTCTCTCAGCCTCGTGCTGATCAGTTCCCTCCTTCCTTGCACCTTGCAGGTGCATACAACCCAAATCAGGATTGGGTTGGGCCAAGGAACCCACCCTTTCACTCCTTTGGCCAGCTCCAAAGCCCTATAGTCCCTTGTTTCTTCCTAAAAACCTATACAAACATAATCTGTTTTGATTCCCTGGAGCCTTTTTATGCACTTTCCCTGCCATTTTTGGGACACTCTGTCACAATATATATATATATATATATATATATATATATATAATATTCTATATATTATACAATGGTTTGTTTACCTTGTATTTTATCATATTATTTTATGTTACTATAATGTGATAACATAAAGCTTGCTGCACTCCTGTCCTTTCATCTATCCTTTTGTTTCTCTGGGACACACTACCACTTCAAGGTCACCACATATCAAGCGAATATATGATAAATGTTACCCTTTGCTTACTAAACATAGGAACAGATGCAATGGGCCATATTTATTAAAGAACGCAGAGACCAGATAGGATAAATTTTCATTTCATGGTAGAACCTGAGTGATCCAGGAAATCTGGAATGGATTTCTTAAAAATCATTTGCTATTAGTTGGCAAATGTTTCCAATCTTGAAATAGATCTAATCCTGGTTTGTTGGATCACCCTGGTTCTCACGTGACAGTCTATCTTCTCCAGTCTTGGGGAACTTTATTAGGTTGGGCCCAATATATAATGCACACAGTGTGAACTGTTATATAATATTTATCCAGACCAAATATATAAATATAAAACTTAAGTGCACCAAATATAATTCTGGAAACTATGGGATCTATTTTTAAAGCAATATGCTCTGGTGGAGAATCAATCACTGCCATTGAAGACACATGAAGCTGGAAGATTCTCCAGGCACAAACATGTTAGTATTAGATTGCGAATATTAGCCATCTAATGAAAATACTAAGATGAGATGAATGTGTTCTATGGATCTTTATGAAGCTGGTTCTGTGTAGGTCTTGATGTGTGCTGTGTATGAACGTAGCTTGTTGCCATAACAGTGTGACCTGATGTAATGTTAATGGATCTGAAGCTCAAAGAATAATGAGTTCTTTAAAAAACGCTCCCATACCGAAACACATCTGTGCTAATCCCTGGAAGATGTAAGCACGTCTCAAAGTTTTACCAGGTCATCACCAAGTTATTCTGCAGGAAATTGTTAGCTTTTTTTTCTTATACAAGATGTGCGTGTTTTGCTCATCTTTAAAACAGAAATAAATAAAAAAAAATTTGTGTTTGCTAGAGCAAAGCAAATAATATATTTAACGCATGTAAATACATAGATTCTTATTTCAAAGTAGATTCATGGCATACTGGCAGCTATTGCTGCTATCAGGACGGACAAGGGGTGCTTCTGTACTTTGGGGGGTCTAGAAATTTCCGGTGGCCATTCTGCATGCAGCAATGGGGGAATAATATTGGTCACTGAGCTCCATGTATAGGAAATGCTGACCTACCAATATTTGATATTAACAATAATTTTCCCTGTACCCTTCTATAAACCCTCACTAAAAACGCCAATACTAACTCTAACACACTCTAACCAACCTATAAACTTTTCCTGTATTCCTTACATCCTCACTTACCTTACATGTAAACCTCACACTAACTTCCTCTGTGGCCTTAACACCAAACCTCATAATAATACATCCTGTAAACCAAACACTTACAGATCATTTAACCCTAATCCTCCCTGTAACCCTTACACTAACTTTCCTTGTAATCCTTACACCAGTTCCCCACACTAAAACCTCCTATAACCATAGCACATATTATCCTTGTAATATTCACATTAACCCCCCCACAACTATGGGAAAAGCTCACACTATCCCACCTGGTAACCCTAAGATCTACAGCTCCTTCAAGTTTAACACAAACCCTCCATTTAATCCTCACACTAACTCTCCTTGTGACCCTAACACCGATTCTCCACTGAAACTATTTTACTCTTGTAACTTTTCCTGAGACCCCAACACAAAACTTCACATTAACCCTAACACTTACTGTCTCTCCATCGCACTAACCCTCACTGTGATCCTAACATTAACCCATCTTGTAAACTTCACATATCACACTAATCTTTCTCATGCCAACCATCTTGTAAACCTCAAATTAACGTTCCCTATAAATCTAATCCCCAAATTTACCCTTCCTGTAGCTATACCAATAGCTCCCTGCAAACGTATTTTTCCTTTACCCATTGTGCTAGCCCTTATTAGCCCTAAACTTATTCGCCCCTGTAACCCTAACACTAAACTTCACACTAACCGTCCCTGTAAACTAATTCTTTCCACTTTATACTTTCTGTAACACTAACCCTTCTTGTAGCCCTAACACCAATCCTTAAAGTGACCCTCCCTATAACCCTAACACTAGACCACCCATACCTCCCTTCTCAAGCAACCCTCACGCTAATTATATCTGTAACCTACAAACTAGCTCTTAAATTAACCATCCTGGTAGTTTTCACTCTAACACTCATCTTCTCCATAAATCTAAGACAAACCCTCAAACTTACCCTTCCTGTAACCCTAGCACTGACCTGCTCCCCCAGACATCCTCCCTATGTAACCCACACATTAGCACTGATTTATTAAAGTTCTCCAAGGCTGGAGAGAATACACTTTTATGAGTGAAGCTGGGTGATCCAGCAAACGTAGAATGGATCTGGTCTAGGATTGAAAAAAATAGCAAATGACTTTCTTTTAATTCCAGGTTTGCTTGATCACTCAGCTTCAACTAATGAAAGTATATTATCTCCAGCACGGGAGAGTTTTATTAAGTCAGGCCAATTAACTATACTTGTAAACGTCATGCTAGCCCTTACATTTCTGCACATTAACCCTTCTAGTCACTCCCACACTTATCCTTCCTATAACCTTAACACTAAATCTTGGAATTTTCTAATATCTTTACATTAGGCTTCCTTGTGAATCTAGTATTCTTCTGAATACAGACCTTCCCTGTAAAGGTTGCATTACCATTCACTCTGACCCTTTGAGCAACCATTCTATTTCCTCTTCCTGTGACCCCCAAGGTCCATTTTACACTTGCAGATGGCCCTACCGTTTCAGCACTGGTTTTACCCTCCCCATTCCAACCACTTCTATTCAACTAAACAAGAGCTGTTGGGAACCATTGTGTGCATGGGCATGGTTGTAGTTGCAGCACAATTCCTGAAAGCAACAAGCAGTCCATGCATCCGCACCGCAAGTGCAGTGTGTGGAAATGCATTAACCTGCAGTGCAGTTTGACAGCTTCTGGGTACAAAGCAGCAGTTTTCTATAAGTATGGGAGCTGCAACCATGAGGATTTTCACTGGAAGTGTAAAAAGGGTCCCACCCCAGGGGTCCTATTCTTTGGAATATGATTGTGGTGATTATTATTCTTTAAAGTTTGGAATGCTGGAGATTGCTGGAATATTATTACTGCAATTGGTGGCCGCCTCTGTTTTTCCCCATGCAGGTTCACTTTAAGCAACACATTTCCATCCACACTAGTTCATTTTAAGATGATGCCAATTTAGACGTGATATAAAGCAGGATTCCAGATGGATTGGATGGAAAATGCTGAGAAGGAAAGACACTCATATTATTAATGGCACATCAATAAAATGAGCCTGATATTAGGGCAAAAAAGAAGTTGGGGTTATCCAGATCACTCGATTGCAGCATATGTGAGCACAACACAGAGGGCTTGAATGATCTGCAAGAAGCGAAGCTCACACAATATTACAATTATTATGAGAACAATGAGCTTGCCTCCCGATTTCATTGCAAATCAAAGTGTAAGCGTATGCTGTAAATATTGATATATTTGAATCATTCAACTGAATCTGGGTGAAACTCTATGAATGCTCAATGATGTTTGATTTTCGATAGCCATTTGATATGGAAGAGAAGACTGCAGAAATTCAATAAGCGTTAACCTGTTGGGGGCTGAATACAATATATCAACTGCCTAGCAGTCACTGAAGATGGAAAAAACACTTACTGATGGAATATTTACATAGTATAAATGTATTGTATAGCACTACAGCTGATACCGAATCACGTTCTCTCATTTGGATTCCAATCCAGTTAGTAATATATAGATTATAAGATTCACAGGCTTAAACCTTACCTCCAGGGAAATTAAAAAAAATAATAAATGCTATATTTTTTATTTTATTTATTTTATTTATTTTTTTTTTATGAGAAGCTGTTTTATCCTTTCCTCCCCCTGGGAGAGGGCACTCTTCACTTTCCTGTTGGGTTGTGTTTGAGCCCTCAATGTTTTTACTTACAATGCAGGATTTCTGGTCCTGCGTTATACTTGATGACTTCAAAAATCCGGCAACTGATGGAGCTGCTAAAGAAAGATGCTTTGGTGTACTGGCCACACAGAGAAGATAAGCCAGCAGAAGAGAAGGATACGATTATTCTACCATAAAACATTTATAACCCCTGCACTGTAGGCAGAGCTCCAGTACAAGGATAATTTTTACATTTCTGTGTAGTTCAGTGCTTTTATTTCTGCCAGATACTACAATTTCCGCTATACCTATGTGCCAGATAGAGGAACAGTAGCCCCACAAGATGCAGCACATGCAGCGTCTCCCTTGGCCATTCACAAAACGCATGGCAATCTGTAAATAGCCAAAATGTCTAAAGAGCACCCTCCTATCCCTGCCTGTGATTGGTCAATGAAACAACACCATTAGTATGGTACAATTATTACTCTTCTCTGTTCCTGGCATCGAGTTGTTCATCAGCACATGTGCTTGAAGTCATTTTTAATGGACAGACTACTGACTACTGTTGTGCAGGGGATCACAGAAGATGGCTAGAAGAATAGATTCTGGTGTTCACATTAGATAAATTAAAAATAATAAATTTTTTTCAAATATATATATATGTTTTATTTTTTAATGAACTTCACATGCATGTTTTTAGATCTTTATTCTGTGATTTCGCTCACATTGCCTAAAGTGGATATTCTTATATCGTACAAAACCTTTTTTTTTAATAAATCAGGGTGAAACCTCCCTACTGCATCGCTGGAAATAACTGCCCATCCATTGGAGGGTACGACCTTGGTAATAGGGCCCATAATTTCTACAGGAACAAGTTCAGCAACTAAAGAATGCCAACAGTTGCAACCAAGCACATGACAGCAAATACATTCCATTTAGAACTGCAGCCATTGATAAATTAGTTCTGGGTTGAAATTGGCATTCTGTCTGCGAATTGAAGGAAAGTACTGCAAGTGCTGCAATTAGTGCTCCCCGAGGAGCTGAAATAGTGACAGTCAAGCAGCTTGTGAACACAGCAGAATACACGGGAGCTTTCATTCTAATGACCCTGAGATGAATTTACTCCATTCAGGCGTGCCTGACGCGAGTCATTTATGTAACCGCGTTGTAGGCACAATTGGTCCAACCTTATGATTTCCCCAGCAGACCTTTTGAAGTCTTTTTTTTGTGGCATGTGACCAGTTTATTATTGCCCTGTTGCCTTAATAATAGAACATACACACTGTAGAGCAGTGTTTTCAAACCTTTTTAGCATCGGGGAACCCTTGAAATAACTTTCAGGTTTTCTGGGAACCCTGTGCCATAATTAATATATCCACTGTTCATTGGCTTTGTGGTCATTGGGAACAATATCTCCTTCATTGCTGGCCAGCGGGAAGGCTGCCATCCTTACAGATAGCCAAAAAGATCCCTGGTGCCAGTAGTAACTGAACTGATATCAACTGAATATGTGTATGTATGATTCAATAGCATGCCTAAATACAATAAACACCATCCAAAGACCCCTAACAGTGCTGTCAGGTGCATCAAGGGTGCCTAAGAACGTCTAAAGCGGGGTATCTCAACCAGGGAATCCTCCAGAGGTTGCTAGAGGTTCCATGTATCTATTAGGTCAGTTTAAGTGACACCAATAATCTTTTTGGCTGTCTGTAAAGGTGTCAGCTTTTCCAATGGCCAGCAATGTAAGAGGAATTTTTCCACTGACCACCACACTAATATACTGTGAGCTGCGGATATAGTAATTATAGCCTGAAGGTTATTTCAAATAATCCCCTATGGTAATAGGTCAGAAAATCTGATGTAGAATGGCCCTCCTTACGCTGCATGTGTTCTTTATTTGACCTCCCAGACAAAATACTAATCTGTAAATGGGAGTCCCTGACAGTCAGTCCTGCTTTCCTTATTATTGATGATTTTTGAAGATTCCTTGAGGATGATTTTTCAACACAATGTACAATACTTTGTTACTAAATTACTATAAAGAACGTATATATCAGAACTCAGACTTTGGGTGCACTTTGGGCACACTAGAGAAATGTTCACACGCTTTATTGTAATTATTTGAAAATTTTTGTCATGGAGCCGCAGAAATCCTTTTAAGCAGTGTATTTTCTGATGTGAATGTCCGATAAACATAAAAAAGGCTCTAAAATATGTTAATATTTTTTGCATGTTTTTTCAGCATCTATGAGGTTGAGAGTCAAGAAATGTCACATCTTCCTTACAAGTGATCTTTATGCACCAGTTATATGCTGAATGATAACGCTGAATGGGATAAATGCTGGAATAAGGCTAAGAAAATGCTGATGTTCCTGCTTGTTTTGGAGCTAATGACAATGTACAGCTCATGCAAATGAACCTTAAGCTGCAAAGCACTACAGTTTTTCTTTAATTACAGCAAAGAGTTTTTACTGTTTAAGTGTCTAGTTAACCTCATTTGGCCCCTGATCAAATCATTCCTTCTTTTCAGATTTTTTAGATTATGTATTTATATTCAGGTTGTTTTTGGACATTTTTGTTTTGTAATGGTATTTTTTTGTGATTATAGAATATACACATTTTGGTAATCAAATTGACAATATTATAGACAAACTAACAGGTACTGTATAGCTGAACATATGCTTTGGCCCAGAAGGGTTAAACAATTGCTGGCACCGATGTGGTCAATAAACCTGAAAGAACTAAATCTCTTTGCAACATGATGGAGGAAATGAACACTGCACAAATTAGGTACATATAATTTATAAAGCAATAACTGAAATATGCATTCATGCCTTAGAGCTAAACTACAGGGAAGTAACTAAATATACGTGGAGTATATGCAAACTCAATCACTAAAATCTCATACAAGCTTTAACATGTAAATGTAATTTCAGGTCATTGTCAGTATTTTTATGTCTTCAGCTCTCAAATAAATAACACTTGGTATTCTTGCCATGAAGGTCCATGATCAATTACTGTTCTTGTTCACCCGGTCTCTTAGTCGTCCTGACCCGGTTCTGACTCGGTGTTCCTGTGTTGTCAACCTGTCACAAAGGCTTTTGATGGTAACTACAAGGGGCTGGTCATGGTCCACCATTGGAAAACACAAATTCATGCAACAACAGGAAAATGCAACAATAGATGAAATAAAAAAGAAAGAAGTACTTTTCTGGAAAGTGCAATTTGGTATCAAGAGGTCACCTCAATGCACGTATAATTCTTGTTTTATTTTTCATTTTTTCAGCCTTTCCAAAGTCCATAGCCATAATGTAGCCCAGTGCTTCTTGACCTTTTTAGCATAGGGAAACCCTTAAAATATGTTTCAGGTCTTCAGGGAACCCCTGCTATATTTACTATATCTATAGCTCTCAAAACATTAGCATAGTGATCAATGGGAACAATGTCACTCTTACAGATAGTCAAAATAATCATGGTGTCACTTAAACTCACCTGAGAGTCACAAATTGTGCATTGCTCAAAAAACCCTTAACAACTTCTGGAAGAACCCTGGTCAAAAAACACTGATGTAGCTTCTCATCACAAGATCATCCCTGAGTAAGCTTCCTCTATGAAAGTTCAATAAGTTGTGTGTTATCAAATAAAGATCATGTAGATCGTGTGCATGTAGCCCCATACCGATGTCAAATAATTGTTCCTGAAAATGATCCTTTGTTCTCATTCATCAGGAGGTCAAAAGTTCTGGAGAATGGCAAAACCTCAGCTTCTCCTGAAAGTCACTTATCTCACACATATTCCCTACACTATTTGTTTGCTTTATGTATTCAATAGTGACCACATGATTCACTGTTTGACTGAGCAAAGTTTTTTTGCCTGTAAACATGTTACAGAGAGTGAATTTTTGATTTGTTATCTGCTGATTTTTTTTCCGTGCAGCACCATGGACAGCAAACTTTATGCAACCTTCTTTACTAGATTGTAGAAAGTGTTGTTATCCATTAAAACAACAAAAACAAAAAAAATTCTCACTCTCTCTCCCTTTGATTTGTTATTTGCTGAGTTTTTTTTTATTAGCATCATGGACAGCACCATTATGCAACTTTCACCACTAGATTGTAAAAAAAATAAATAAATCCCCACCTTATGTTTTGAATGAATGTGCACTGGATACACAGCACTGTTTTGTTGTATAGGAAGAGGAGAGGAAAGAATGAGCTAGCATCATCCCATTTGGTAGTGGTGGTGGACATGTTTCCAGTCTTCACTCAAGGTTTTCTGGTCCCAAGGTCCCTGTGCTCATCAAAGTTTGGTCACGCTATGAATTTTTACATTCCCTTCTGCCCATTACTGTTGTACAGAACAATTACTTCAGTAGTTGTGACTTCATGCCAGCTTGATGGTGGTGGATTCATAAAGAACATTGGGGGACTAGAGTACACATGGGAGAATTTTACCCGAGACGAGCCCGACTGTTCACAAAAGCCATTTACGTGTCTACATAGCTTTAGATACAGGGACATTCAAATGATAAGACTGCCTGATACCCATAGAAATTCATTCAGAGATACATTTGGTTACTTAAGGTTCAATCATTTTAGAAGAATTCCGGAAAATGAAAGCCGTTCAAAAGATTAGTCATGTCCCATGTGATGTGAAAAAGCTTGTATTGTGCCTTCAATGAAAAAATGTTTTCTTTTACCTTGAAAATGCATTTATAGGTTATTGGGAAGTACAAGCATTTCAATTTTTTAAATGCTTTCTATGATCACATCCGCTACTGTGTATACATTTCTTGATAAAATACAAGCCCATTGCGATAAACGAGCCTAAGACTAGAACCATGCAACCATTTAAGTGAACCTGTCATGGCATAGAAATGAGGGCTGCCAGTGTTGACATATTTTTACATTCTCCAAGGAATCTTGATCCTGACTTTCATTGACCTAAAAGTATGCAGTACGAGAGTTTATACTTTTTATATATATAGCCCCATCCAACTGTAAGCTTGTCCCTCTTAGGAGACCTACCCTTATAGGGAACCAGGTTCTTACAAAAATTGTATGGAACACAAACAAGTAAATAATATAACAATCCCTATAACAAATAATATATCCCTTTAGATTGGTGTTATGGAACTGGTGAGTTTTCCTTTTTTATTAAGACCACCGTTCTCTTTAACAACCTACTCTATATCCCACAGCTAAGATCACAATCCATTAGACTAGGAGACATTTTTCCAATCTTCGCTCTATTTTTGATGATCCCAAAGTCCCCGTCCTCATCATAATTTGGTCACGCTATGAATCTTTACATTTCCTACTGCCCTTGGCTGTTGTACAGAACAAATATTTGAGAAGTTGTGGACTTCATACTAGTTTGAACAAGTGTGGCTGCTGTCCTTTGACCACAGGAGTGAATATGTTTGTCTGCAGACTAACTGGATTGTATTGTGTATAAATCCAAAGAGGTCAACAGTTCTGGAAAATGCTGAAACCTCAACTTCTCCTGAAAATCATTTATATCACACAAAAATTACGTACCATTATATTTTGTTTGCTTTATGTATTCAAAAGTAACCACATGATTCACGGTTTGACTGAACATATTTTTTTGTCTGTAAACAGCAGTATTATGCAACCTTCTCTACTAGATTGTAGAAAGTATTTTTATCCATTAAAACAAAAAAAAAATCCTCACTCTCTAACGTAAGTTTGTAATGGGGAAATCTAACTAAATGTCCCATTTCTTACACAAAGCCGCTGTCATGTAAGAGGCTGGGCTCAGAGCCTTCCTCTTCTTTTTGGTATTTGGTTTAGTAGGGTCTTTCCATTCCCCTTGTGATGTGGACACATCCACCTGGCTTTCAAAATAGTCCATAGTATCATCATGACATCCTGACCTGAGAAGCACCATATAGTACAAGTGCTCTCCAAAAACTGAAATTGGAAGATTTCACTCACATATAGAAAGCCAATGAACCAAAAGCCAATAAAACATTTAATAAAAAAAACTTGCTTTTGATGTGATAACCACCTTATAGTTAGAGATTTTACCTGCAATACATTTTTCTGCCAGTAGATGCCCTCAGCATGGTGGCCAGCATCATTTACCTTTTGTCCCCCCCCCCCCCAAACAGGACAGTTTAAATAAGGTAGCAACTCCTACACTTCAGTACACTGATTGTAATAGGCTAATATTCAATCAAATTCACTAACAGTTCTTGCATTTAAAAATACATCAAAATTTTTATTTCTGCCAGGTGAAATTATATAATACTATAAGCAATCTCTGCCATTATCTTACTCTGGAATATCCTTGTTTGCTCAGCAAGGTCTTCCCCTCATCATTTTCCAAACTGTTAATTTTTTTCAAGATAATTTTCTTTTTAACCTGCCTCTTCATTATGCCCTGAAGTACTTTTGATAATAATAATAACATAATAATTAAAAAAAGGCCCATAAAACAAGCGATTGGTTAATCCACGTCAAATAACATCCTCTTACCTCTTCATTTTATGCTCCTCTGGCATTTTAAGATGAATAATTACACATTAAAGATTATTGGGGTAATAATTCGGGATAACATATTTGCGGGTCATGAAATTTCCTTGTAGTCTTCACACCAATCTCTCATCCTTCTTATTCTGTGTTTAATTATACCGTAAAAGTCTTCTAAGGAATGAGATTCATCCTAAAGGCATAATTTGGTTTTATAGGGCTGTATCTAACAATGATGGCTATTGATATCTTGGGAAATAAGTTGCTGTTGTCACAGATTAATGAATTCGGAATTGTTGCTGGGACAAGCCTGGCAGGTAGGCGCAGGATAATTTAAACCATTCCTACTGACCTTCCAGTCTTCAATTAAAAGAGAGTGTTAGTGTGTGTTTTTTAATTACACATTTCTGATAACCTATATAAGCATCATGTTACAAAGCCATAGGAATTATTTTACATTCAATCATCATTTTGTTTTATAATCTATTTCATTTCAGTTCATGAAAATTATTATGACATTGCTATGAAATTATAATTTCACTCCATTAAAAAAAAAAATTTAAAGAGACATGGACAAGGTAAAAATTGGGTTCATTTACTTAAGGGAGTTTAAAGTATTCACATGAATTATCACTGGGGCTTAGCTCAGTGAATGAAGCTGTGCTGACTTCAACCATCCAATCATCTGCAAGCAAAATCATGTTTTTTTTTGCACATTATTGGGATCTCATTTCAAACTGAACTTTCACTGCATTTATTAAAATGGACAAATCATCACATTTTCTGCTTCATATTAAAGAGTAGATAAAGCAAAAAAAAAAAGGATCTTTTTTTTAAACCTCTATTTTACAATTTTAAGGGGTGGCCCCTTCTGCCACTTGCACATGTGTGAGATTTTTTTTTTACGGCGGAAAAAAGCCCCTTCTGCTCATGCTTGGAAATGGGCAGGTTTAGGTATCCCAGGAGGCTGTGGGCTTCCCATTCAGTTGTTACTGCAGCGGTGGTAAAGACAAAAGCCAGGAGGAAGGTTCCCCTTAAAGCTGTAAAATAAAGGTTTGATAAATGTCAGTAAAAGGACCAGGAAGAGGAAGAAGATGGGCATGCCCCGTGTCCAGCCTGCATCAGGACGAAGAAAGAATGGAGGACGACATTGGACCGACTCGACTAAGGATTGCGAAGAGGTTGATGACTTTCTACCTGTACAGGTAAGAAGTATTTTTTTCATGGTAGTTCCACTTTAGGCTCAGTGAATGAACCCTTTAAGAGTAATAATTCACCTTTACTAGTGAACAACTCAAACAACTACAAAGTTGTTGCAAAGTTTTCCACCCATCAAACCTGTTGATACATTTTGATATTTTGGATTTACATTTGTCTGGAGTCCAGATTTAGATTTAAAAGAAGAACAAAGATGGATTAGATAAGTCTGTTGGTATATGAATTTTTTAATTTAGGTCACACAAAAAATATGTTTATAGATGCAGCCTTTTGCGTCAGTTCTAGTCTTCCTATTTGTCATCCATACTGTCTCCAACATTAAGATCCTCCTGCCATAGACTTTGGCATTTTATGTGTTTCTGCCCACCTTTGTGTGTTCTATTTCCTCCTGTTCTATTTTCCCTAATAAATGACAATAAAAACCCCACAGCAGTATTAGGAGCCCCTCATAGACATTGTTTGTATGTAGACTGAGAAACTTGAGAAAGCTCATCCATCGGGCCTGATTATTGTAGCTCTTCAAAATTGGAGAATATAGACTATCATGGGAGAACCTAGGCGATCCATAAAAAAACTGGGATGGATCTGGTTTCTGAGTGAAAGCCTTTGTCATAAAAAGCAAATGATTTTAGGAAACCCATACCAGGTTTGCTGAATCATCCAGGTTCTCAAATGATAGTTTATCTTCTTCAGTCTTAGAAAGCTTTAATAAATCAGGTCAATGGGGTCCCTAAAACATAAAAGAAACTGTAAGCGGGTTTAACATTCTAGTCCATGACGAAAACTAAGATATACATTTTTGACTTGACCATTCAAAAAAAAGAGAAAGGGACAAGGTAAAATCTTACTTCCTTACAGCACAGTAAAATAAAGTATGGACAAATAGTCCAGCTAGACACAGGCATACATTTTAAACATCAAACTCAGGAAACCTTCACTAATATTAGAAACAGCAGATTTTTTACAATGTTCTTCTCTTTTGTAATCAGTATCTAGAATGCTGCAGCTAAGTGAGAAGAATGAAAGGCAATTTGTGTATTGTTTTAGCATTAATGACCAAGAACAGCATGATGGCTTTTCTGCTGGAGGTGAAGAAACACATTTTAGACTCTTCTGGATGTGCCATTACAAGAAACAAATATTTGATGGGCAGGGAATCGGAAGGAATCTTTTTCCTTTAGTAGTCTGCAAGTCTGAATTCTTTTGTTTAAAGTCACCATAAACTTCTCGAAGAATGAGGATCTTATTTGTCTGTAAGGATGGCATTTTAGCCACCAATTTGGGCAGTTTGGGCCACCAATTTAAGAAGCTTTTTTCCCCCATTGAACTAAAAATTTGTTTTCGTAGAAATTCCCCAAGACCTCAAAATTATTTCAGGGGTTCCTGTGGGGTATTAGGGTTGAAAAAGTCTGTCCAACTCACTGTCTCCTTGGTAGGGATGAGCGAGCAGGTTTTTAAAACTCGATCTCGCAGCGAATACGGCCGTTTTCGCTTACCGAAATTGTAAGCGAGAATGGCCGGTGTAAATTCGCCAATCGAGCTAGAAAAATCAGGGAGCATTAGAGGTTTTGAATGGGGAGACTTATCCCCTTTTAACCTCTAGTGCCAGGGATTGCAAACAGGATTCCCAGGACTGCAAGAATGATTGCAGCCCTGAGAATCCACTAGATCCGGGCACTAGAGGTTAATTAACCCAGGGAATCCTGTGAATCCCCTGTGAATCCTGTTATAATTTCCTCAATCTTCCGATGGTTTCGCGAAATCGGTTCACTGAAATTTCGCAGAACTATTGGAAGTTCAAGAAAATTTTCACAAGAAATTTTCACGAGAATGCCAGAGGCATGCCCTACTCTTTGCTGCTGTCACTAGAAAACGTACTGATCCAACAATGTAGTACCACTTTTTCTCAGGGTAAATAGTGCTCAAAGTTATACAACCCATTTCCTTTTAGTCTGAGGTATTAAGGCTCTGCCTCCAATCCAGGATGACCAGGAGAATGATACAGCGAGTGGCTCTACATAATTAAAAAGTGCTAATCTAAGCATTTAGGATCCAACTGTCAGAGAAAGTAGAAAGTGAAGAAGACCTCCCCCCAGACCAGAGAGAAAATCTCACTAAAGTGAAGGAAAATTCCATCTCTGAAAGATGAAAATGAAGTAAGTGCTCCAACTGGAAGATTTCCCTCACCTCTTTTAGCAATCAGATTCAAACCAGATCAGACTTTCAATCTATTTAATCTTCTCAAGCGGAGTTGTTCATGGGCACGGATCGATTAGTAATTCTTACTGAAAATAGCTGGTTAGGATGAATGTCATCTAATGTCAAATCCTATATTAAGGTTTATCTATAGTAAAAAAAATTTAATTAGATTTGTTTTAAAGGAGTATTTTTATTTTATTTGTCCTCTCTGTTTCATTTAGGAGATTTTAAATCACTTTCTGTACTTTAGATGCAGTTGGAAGTTTGAAAAAAAAAACATCAGTTGTGAGAAATCTGAAACTGGACTCTGCACTGGAAGACTTCATATCTACAGTACTCCTGTCCTGATGACAACTGTAAAGTTTTGAATTCCTATCATAATATATTTATGTTAACAAGAGACACGTGCCTACGTGCCTAGATCACTTGAGCTCCATGTTCAGTGTTTGCAATTAACATGAAAAGCAGAGTTATAACTTTGTAAAATTTTTATGTAAACACATTTTTGGAGAAATTGTACCACCATAATTTTTCTAATTTT
This sequence comes from Pyxicephalus adspersus, assembly GCF_032062135.1. Lineage (NCBI taxonomy): Eukaryota > Metazoa > Chordata > Amphibia > Anura > Pyxicephalidae > Pyxicephalus > Pyxicephalus adspersus. Next base: position 34,889,592 of record NC_092869.1, read on the forward strand.
GCTCATCAATTTTCCAGATGGAAATGAGAGAAGCAATACATACATACATACAAGTCGGCAACCATAATGACATCTCCATTTAGCCTTGGCCTAAATTATCAAAGGCGTGCTTCTGCGTTAGACTACATTGCTTTGAAAGAGTTAATCAAATTTAAGGTTAGGAAATCATTATTTAACAATAGGAAATCAATAGCAACATAAAGAAATGCAGCATTGTGTCCATTTAGCTGTCTTTGAACCAGCCCCATCACGTTTGTTTGACGTAATGTCTAAAACCGTCCATTAGATTTGTCAATAGCGTCAAGCAATCCCCAAGTGAAGGCCCATCCTTCATTAAGACTGCCAATGCTGAGGAAGCACAATCTATACCTTTTATAAAGAAACAGATTTCATGTTATATGGGCACCTATGTAATAAGTTCTTCCATAACATCCAATTGTCTTTATTTAGAGGGCAATTGTTCTATTGCATAATCATTAAGTCAAATATAGTTGGGGTGTAACTGGTCATAATGGTTTTATATCTCATTGCCAATTATAATCTTAAACATATCTGCTACTTCCAAGGCAAAATTTACATAATCAATCACTATTGCTTACAATTGTCCTATAGGAATGCTGAAAAATAAAGTTGTCCTTTCACTTATTCCAGTACGGGGAGAGTGTTTTTTGAATGTAGAATTGACTAGAAAAGTGGAACTTCTGAAGCCAGTATAAACCTGCAGACAACTAAATACAAAGTGCATGTTCTGTCTGAAAATTGTTTTACCATTATAAGGGATTTGTCAATGTGTTCCACCAGAGCTGACATTACACAGCTCTGGCAAATAGAAGAGCCAGGTTAGTGACTGGGAATTTTCACCACTATGGTTAGGTAATAAAATCTAGACCTATTCCAATCCCTGCACTATGGTTTGACAATAAAGGAGCTGCAGTAACTGAGATGTTCATGTTTTACTTTCGCTTCTCCAGACAGCATGCACTGATTGACTCCATGTACTGCTTTTCTTCTCTTAGTCTGAGCTATGCTGTGTAATATTATTATTATTACTATTAATAAACAGGATTTATATAGCGCCAACATATTACTCAGCGCTGTACATTAAATAGGGGTTGCAAATGGCAGACAGATACAGACAGTGACACAGGAGGAGGAGAGGACCCTTGGGGTTATAAGGGGCTGATGCTAAATCACGTTGCTGTGGATAAATATACCGGTCAATATTCAGACTTAGGGTTGGTCATTCTGCAGCTCAACACCCACCTTCTATCGGGAAGTTTTAAATTGGGTCCTGATCAAAGGTGTATACCAGGCTAAATTTGTGTATCTGAACCTACATACCTGTTTTGACTTGATTGTTCTTAGGATCTCTATTTTGGGTCATACATGGGATCTGCTGTTCTAGTTATGTCTGGTTACAATTCCCTGCTGCCTAGTATGACTGTTACTTTGTATCTTGCCTACATGTGTGCTATGAACCCTGACCTCCAGCATGCCATGCCTAATTTCTGCTGCATAAGGTACCAGGGTTTTGGTTCTGTACTCCTGGGCAATCCTGAGGATCACCATCTGCAGCAAAATATTCACACTTCCAGAAGTGCTGGAGAAGCCAGACAATGCCGGACTCCTCTCTGAGTACGAGGCTTCTGCTGCCTGTTGGTGACATTAAGAAATGTTACAATGGGGATGATTTACTACATCACAAGCTTTATCACTTGGCTTGGGGAATATTGTGAAAATTCACTTTGCAAGAATGCCTGGTCACTTGTAAGGAAATCCCAAAACACAGGATATTTCCTTGCATGTGATTGGATGGGTAAAGTCAGCAGAGCTTCATGTCATTTACCAATCCATGGGAAATCTTTTTTGCTATTGGACTTTGCTATGTGCACCTTTAGTAAAACAACCTCAATGTGTGACATTTTCTTTATTATGATCAGGACTCCTCAACCACAAAGTTAATAGAAAAAAAAATCTTAAACATTGTATGTGATCGTTTTAGATTCCCATTTTCAACCTATAGGTGGAGCTTTAGGTTTCTTTCAATATGTTTTCCAGAATCTCCCCACATCCTACTTAATACAAATACAAGTGTTTTACAATCCCATAAGGAATATTTTAAGTGAATGCCATGCAAATTCAAATTTTTCTGCATATGGTTTCTTAATGAAATAATTGTTTCTCTGGTGCTTTTCTAATTACGATAATAATAACTAAGTGAGCTATAAGCTTGGTATGATTGAAATAATTTCATCTAAATGTCTAATTGTCAGTGTTGTAAGTGAAAAAATATAGGGCTGGTTGATCTTTTAGCCATCTTTCACACAATTCAGTAAATATGTATTGCTCCCGTTAATACAGATTAGATGTTCATGTGTTACTTTATTAATAACTGCCAAAGTTGTATCTGTTGGAAAATGTAGAGAAGAAAGCAATGGATGGGTCATAATATTACTTTTCATTTTAGCAATTATTTTTAAAGCAAGACATTTGACCCATTACTGTATGTTACTTTGTTTAAGGCCATTTCAGATCCATGATGAGCTGCAATTGTATGCCAAAGGCTCAACTGCAATCCCAATCTCTTCAATTAGGAGAGGTTGGGAACTATTTTTCTTTATTAGGCTGCATGTAGCAGATCACTGCATGATTTTAGCTATGGGTTGTTGTTTTCCAACCATGCAGCTTTTTCACTGTGGGTGTGAAAGAGTTCTTAAAATGTATGTAAAATCAAAACTTTTTGTTTAACATTTTTGATAGAATGAGGGAAGATACAAAACCGTAAGTTATTTACAGAGATTTATGTCGCATTACAGAGATTTCCCTACAGATTTTGCACTAAAGATACAGTGAAAATGAACAGAATTTCCATCCTAAGGTTATATGTCCCCATTGCAGGACTCTGCATGGCTCCTTCGCCTCTTGGTCTGATTAGAATGTATAAATTTGGATCTTCTATCATATTCTGTCTTGGTAACAGTGGTCAATAGGACAAATAGAAGGATGATTCTTCTGAGTGGGGACACAAAACACAATACAAACCTACTCACTAATTATAATTATCCAAAGCTAAAACAATCAAAAGCATAGAGTAATAAATTGCCTTAAACACAAAGAAGGGCCAAAAGGCCTATGGCCGTATAGAACTAGGGAGTACACCCAAACGTAGGTAAGTTATTTAGTGTTTCAGTGTGGTAGATTAAAACATCAAATACATCTATTAAAATATTGATAAATCAAGGTACAATTTATTAAAAGTGTATATAACATTAGTCACAGGTACAGTTGGGGGTTTTGACAATTTTCAGTGAAAGTCATAAAACTTCCAACACATTTCATGGCAACAACCTGCTTCTTCAGGGGAACATAACATGCAGAAAATCAGTTTAACAACTAGAAATTCAGTTTTACCAAAAAAACAGTATCCTTCTAAATTTTATATATATATATATATATATATATATATTTAAATATAAATATATATATATATATATATATATATATGATACAACAGTAGGGTTAGTAAGCAGCTCAACAGTCATGTTAAAGTACCATAAAATGGTCCAGCCAGGTCTGCCAGGTTGGCATTGGTAGTAAAACTTGTCATATTTTTTAAAAAATATAATGTAAATGACCTAGAAAATAAAGTTTTACTTAAAAGCTCAGCTTTCAAAACATATTAATATAGTAGAGCCAGCTTCAAGGGACACATTGCTGAGCAAATGGGTTATTGATTTCTATCCTTCATTATTATTGGTTCCCAAGTAACAAATTGCTCCCCAATGCTCCTATTTTCAGAGGAGAATTAATCCTTTTAAATGCACACAGGTTAATTATGTAATTTGCTCAAATGGAACTTTAAAGGTTGACAAGATCTTGGAGTGCCCATAGCAATCTATCCCAGAGGTTAGAGGGAGGGAACATATTTTTATTACAACTGATGTATGAACAGATGGTCTCCGTACTTGGATAAATCATGGTCAAGTGTTCATCACCTCAGTTGGTCTTTTGATAGTATTTGGCAGGTGTGTTAATGTGTTTTGAGTTGTATATATATTTATATATATATATCATATATATATAGATATATATTTATATTATATATATGATCATTTGCGGAATGAATACTGTTTGTGGACATTGAAAGTGTATATTTCAGCATTCATATGTTAGCATTTACATTTATCAAGCCACAGAGACTTTTTTTTAATTTGCTAAAAAAAATAAGTTGTTTCAGTTGCAATAGCTATAGTTTATCTCCCAGACCTTGCTAGATTTCCCACATTTCAACTTGACACCCAATCAAAGACCCCTGAATTTGTCCAAGTGATTAATGCATTGTAGCATGTCTGGGCAGATGCCACTGATGGACACTGATTCACACCCTACTTTCAATCTTTACGTGTGATTCCTTGGACTGGCAGGTCTCTGCTGCCAAGACAGAAGCTATTTCAGCGATGCAACTGTTCTTATGTCGATTGGAGTGTTGCTTCAACTCTGTGTAAGCATACATGGATAAATATCTTCGTTCTAAAATCTCACCAGTATAATTTTTCCTTGAAATGCCCTAAATCATCAAATACGACTCTTACTCATCTCCTTTTGCCTGTAAACTCATTGAGATTCTGTTATTGGAATTTTTAATAAAGCACAAAAAGACTTGCAGTCTAAAAACAATAATTATAAACATCCCTCATACTTTTTTTCTAGTATTACATTTTTTCTAATTATCAATTAGAATCCAATATATGAAAACTGTGCTAAATATATACTGCTTAGCATAAAGCAAGAATTCCATTTTCAAATGTTAATTACATTGTTAAAGTTTTAAAATATACAATGTAAAATGCTTGCTATCTAGGAGTTGCAAAAAAATGTTACCCTTAGCAGTGTTGTACTGTTGTGGCCCCTAAGCACAGGTCTATGTGAGATGTAATCATATAATGTACTCAGTAATTAAGCATTGGCTCAGGAAGTCCTAAATCTTTGGGACCCTATCTCACCATATACATTGGGCTGCGTTTCCAATAAGCCCTGTTTACAGCATTGCACTTGGTTGTTGTGTGCTAGGTAGTATATGATGCATATGTTCGCATTTAAACTCTGAGAACACCACCGGCTGAGTCATGAAAATCTTATGGCCAGGTATTATTAACCTTGTTGATTGCAGGCTCTAGGCTTTGCGATGTTGCACAAACAACAAACACATGCAAAAGATGGCAAGCCAGCAATTTATTATATAGCCTGGATAACAAGCTTGGTTGGCAAAGTCTAATCCAATGGTTTTTACGACTTTGGCAGTACAATGTTTCTTTGAAAGCATTACTATTTCACGATTTTACTTGTTGTCCTAAGAGGCCCTCGGAGAACCAAGCTCGGCTGGCAAGGTCTAGTCCAATGGTTTTAATGACTTTAGCAGCACAATGTTTCTTTGAAAGCATTACCATTTCAAAATTTTACTTGGTGTCTTGAGAGGCTTTTAGAGAACTTTCATTCGAAAGCAAAAGGAAGGAAAAACAACAAAGCACAAGTAACTAGATGTTACCATGAAACAGAAAACAATGTAGATTGCTTTTGCAATGCATTGCATATTCAGCCACATGCCCAAGTATTAGTAAAAACAAGACATTTGCTGAATTACAGGACAAGAAGAGACATAGAATTAATTTGTTGGGCAGACCTCAAGGGAACAGGACAGGATAATCAATTTGATGGAAAATGCTGTTAAACTATTGTACATAAGCTTGAACTGATAATTGATTCCAACCATCTGGCAAAGGGAATTGAGAAGCCATTTTGTACTAGTCATTTTTATGGTGGATATAATACATTGGACTAAACCACCGGGGCTTCATTTTTCTGTTTTATATCCTAGCACATAAATGTTTTCTTCTCTGAAAATTACAGTTTTCAGGTGTATTTGATATTCATAAAATTCTCTGCAGAACCTTTTGTGATTAACATATAAACCTCCATGATTAAATTGCTATATCGCTTGCAGTAGCTTCAGTTGAACCGGAATACCAAAAGTAAAAAAAAAAAGTTTGAATTAAAAAAAGCTGATAGAAGAAAGAAGACGGTTTAGTTACCCATAGCAGCCAATCAGAATAATTTTTTGGTCAAATTAATCCAGTGCCAGAATTAATCTGTATTAGGGATGAAGTATGGACCACAGTTTTGCTACAAATTCTGTGGATTCGAAATTTGCAGCTTTTGATCTATGGACATCAGGCTTTAAAGGACCAATAAGACAGCTTTTGAAAAAGCCATCATCCAAAATATAAAAAGAGGTCAGATGAGTCATATTGTAAATGTATTGAATGAAAGCAGGTAATATCTTTCCTTTATTATTATCCTTTATTTCAGTTATTATTATTTTTTGCAGTTCCATGTCTACAGCAGGTTTTAGAAGTTTGCAACCAAAAATCTAAGTAGTGATTGTATTGGTCCAAAGTATGCTCCTTCTACCCATCATTCATAGTCAGTGGCAGGAATATGTGCAAGATGGTACGGACAATGTTCTTTGTTGACAGCAGAATTCCGCATCAATAAAATCATTGTCTTTGTTGATTGGAATTGAATTCACACAGGGGGTGGTTACCAGTTCCTTCTAACTGGACAAAGCTTTAATCCAAAGATTGTCAAGGGAGGGGTGGCACCTGAAGTCATAGAACAATGTTTGCTCCACAGTGCACATACAGTAGACCTGCCAGTGGCCATGGATATTGGATATCATATACCAAAAAGCTATATATAGTAACATATTATGCAAAGGGGTGAAGATCTCATTGCATCCAAGGTGGGATCAAACGTGTACCTCATGCCTATACCTCCTTTTTTAGGGTCATGTCTTTTCATCCAACAATAGTACCCAATCTCACCCGAGGGATTTGGAAGGATTCCAAATAACGTATTTTTTGGACTATAAGGCGCACCCTTTGCCCTAAAAGTTGGGGGCAAACGAGGGTGCGTCTTATGGTCCAAATACAACCCGCCCACACTTCCAAGGAGGGCGAGGCAGGCGGCTGCAGTTCCATCTAGCCTGGCATCCCCCTTGCAGCATGGCCCCTCTGTTCTGAAGCCTTGTAAATGCTGGGATTGTTCAGGGAGAGGGAGGGGAACGGCTGCAATGCTGTTCCACCCTCTTCAAGGGAACTTGCACTAAAATCATCAGGCAGTGCAGAAAGCACTGCCTTACACCTCCCTGCTGTTTCCTAGCAGCCCTGCCCACAGGTATGCTGGGGATGTGTTTCAGTGTAAAAGAGGTCCGTGTAACAGTGGGGAGTGGGAAGGGAGGCAGAGAGAGCAGGAGGGCAGTCTGAGGTGAGCAGTGCTGGGTTTCTTGTGCAGCAATTCATTCTCCTATGACAGGTGAGTTGATGCTTTCCTGTCACTATAGTCTTGTAGTGCAATATCTGTGCAATGTGTCTGTGCAATCTGCAATGTGTCTGTGCAATGTGCAATGTGCAAACTCTGTCTCGTTAAACATTATTCTGCTATATTTTATTAAAAATTTCTTCATACATTTTGGTTTAGAATATTTTTTTCTTGTTTTCCTCCTATATATCCTGGGTGCGTCTTATGGTCCGAAAAATACGGTAATGCCCAATATTTATAATGAATGCATGCATTATAGCATTTCTGCTACATATGAGTGGCAAATACAAGGTGTCCCAAAAGTCACTACTAAAACCTTTCACAGCTTGAGGAAAGGATCCGCACAGCCTGCAGTGAGGTCAGGGAAGAAATTGCATCCATAGGTGGCTAAAAGCTGCCAAAATGGAGGCGCTCATGTGGAGGTATACAACTAGTCTTCAAGGCAATGAACATGATGGCAAGCCTAACAAGTAAAACTGCAACGACTCCTTTGGTAATGCTAAAAATATGAACAAACTCAGTTTCTTGTGTAATTTTTAGGAGTTAATTAAAAGTGTTTAGAGACTTTTGGGACACCCTGTATTTACATACAATTACATGGTAGTGAAAAATATACAGTATGTACAGAAATTGTGAGCCCCAGCACTTCCATGCTTTAAACAACTGTTCTAGTTTATATAAACTGTAACAAACCAACAATGATGTATTTGTGGATTTCTATATAAAAAAAACACATATTTCATATTCCATGACATTACACTGCAATCCATAACCAGAGATGCACACAGCCAAAAAGAAGAAAGAAATAGGAGATTTGTGTGGAACATGTGTCACAGTATATTGTACAAAGGAGTATGTGCTCTACCTGATTCATTTGTGACTCGACATATTAATTCTGGTTTCTTCGTGAGAACCACAGTAAATGAATCAGACAGTTCAGCTCAGGCAGAAAATAAAATTTTGCTGTCTTAGGAAATGGTCCAAGCTTTCTCTCCTAAATGCATTTGTTTTGTGGGAACAAAAAGCAGTGAATTTAAAATTAATTTCCTTATCCCGTTTTCCCTGTCGCTTTGTGGATTTACGGTACACCCTGGGTTCATGATAAAATGATACACCAAAGCTCACATATGTATTTAATTTGAGCCGACTTTCTCGAGATGGAAACGTAGCTCAGACAAGTCCTCTTTTTGTGATGTGGATAGGTCGGCAATGGGATATAAGAAATACACATAAACAATGTTATCACAAGAGACCTATGGTCATTTGGTGATAAAGTTTGTTGTGATGCAATGAGCTACATCCTGTTAGTTTCTGTAAGTCAGCGAAGATAACAAAACATTCAGCACTGAATATTGTGTAAAACCAGATAAGTGTGATGAAATGTTGTTGACATTTGGTTTGGTTCTCCAACTTGATAAAGTAGTTTGAAATGGAAAGGGGTGTTGTAATAAATCATACTAGCCAGTAGCTGATTTTCTTTTCTCTACATCATATAAAAACATAGTTATGTTTTACATAGCATAAAGTCCAGTTGACCTTAAAGAACAGGGGACTTTTGCCTTATGAATGTATTGCACAGGAAAATATGGAAGGTAAGGGTATTCTTGCTATCCTTAGAATCATATATTAGATGACTTCTGTATACAAGGGTAGAAGAGTTTTTGTGGCAACACAAAATGTTTTTAGTCATTTAGAAATAAACAGACACGTCAAAGTTATCTTACAACAAAGTTTTTATTATAATAACTGTATTTCATGAGTCTATAAATACAACAAATGAACGCCCACTGCGTTTTGCCCAAGTAGGGCATCCTCAGGGGAGATTTTATTGGGGGCGAGACATCACACAGAGGACTGTGTAATAACAATACCAGAATATAGCGTATAAAAATATATTTAGATGAATATATCTTGAACATGTATTATTGTATGACTATTTTCACATATAGCTTATATATACATATATGTTCTTTAGACAAGAAGGGAATAAGGATATATTTTACTCTTCATCGTTTTGGTGGTTTTTTGGGGGTATCCAAGCTCAGAGGGGTTTCATCAAAACCTTAGAATGGGGTCAATAAAAATTTGATGTAGGGAAATGTATTGTTGAGTTTTGCTTTTAAACTAAAGAGATAATGCCTGCTTAGCCCCCCAATTCAATGTGTGTCATAGCATTATTGGTGGGTTTTTATTTTGCCAGGAGCCTACAGCCCATCTCTGGGCAAACATCAACTTCCTACTCCTTACCCAGCATGCACAAGTTATTTTCTCTTTCTTTCCTTACCATACAGCTCCCATTCAAGTATCATTTCCAGGTGAGTGGGATTGGTAGTCCTTCGCTGCAGATGTCCCAATTGGTCAGTTTTGATGTCTTATGAATAATGAGATGACCTTACCACTACCAGACAGTGAAGACCAAAGAAGGGCTCTATTTGCTCTAAAGAGAGGAAAAACGATAAAACTCAGGACTGGAGTGCAACATGACCATAACCAATAAGGTGAAAATTTAGGGGATTGTTTTTGTATAGAAAGAAATTATTCATCCAACTGCTTATACTGTTACAATTTGCCACGTCCCTCAATTAATCCAATAGATACATTTTATATCTATTTTAAGCAAACATACATTTACATACATTTTAAGCAAAAAGTTTTAGCAAAAATAAAATAAAATATGTTTTTAAAATTTATGTACCATGTTTTAATAAAATGTTCAAAAATTAAATATATATGTAGGATGTCGTGATATTACTGCCTAAAAAGTCCCAACTTTTTGTGTGTTTGCTATTGGATTTTTTTGTAATGCAAATAATTCTATAAAGGGGGTGAGAGTTAGGGGAAGCCTGGAGATCAGTTTTATTAGAAATTATTTTATGCCCTCTGTGCCTCTGGTTAATCACTTCCCTGTATAACCTCATTGTTAGGACAGGCAATTAAGTAACATTCAATACTTGATGTGTCCAGAGCAGTACCACAGGTGGCACAAAGAAAATGCTAAGCAAGTACAGCGCTCAAAGTAATTTTGCAGTCATTTGCAGCTTGGCCACTAATGCTTTTTTTGTTGCACAGAATGTTATCATTTCCTATTCTTCAGAGGAACATTCACGCACACATAAGGTATGTAAATGATAAGCTAATGACAAGCTAATGAACATAATAATTAAGCACCCCGTTGGGCTGGTATCACCGTGTGTTTGCTTCCAGTCCGTGGCTCATAAAACTAGATTTGATTTTTTAATTTCTCCTGGTGCTTCGGGATAGAGGAAGCATATTGTCAGCAAGCAATTGCACTGATATGAAACATATCGATCAATATCTCCATGACTTTTAAAAAGTTAACTCAAGCACAGAGGTATCTGCAAATACCATAATACCTAAAAAAGCAGAATTGTTGCAGAAAGTTTCAGCCAAGCTTGTATCATTTTCAAGCTTATTTTAACCTTTCCACTTCTGAAAATTATTAAACTAAAGTGGAACTATATTAAATAAGTTTTATATTGCAGAAGGGACAGACAATGTTCCTTCTGCCATAAAATAAATTTACTTGCCTGATCTTAATTTTTTAGTAACAATCACCTTTTCTCGTGGGTGCGCCATCTTCAACCAGTCCATTTCGGGGATCCAGATATTCTGATTGGCCACTCATTTCTGGCAGCTCAGTATGCATTGAAGAAAAGATTGCACACAGCATTTATTTGAGTAAAAAAAGGGACATCATAAGTCTTTTCTGCAATAAATAATCTGCCTGTTAACATTTTTTTTTTATTTACACTTAGTTCCACTTTAACAAGCAAGCAGGCAGGTCTTATTGCAAAAACAATTACCTGCCTGTAGGTAAGTAAAATGCTGAACTGAGGTATAAAATCCCATCATGGCCACTAAAGATGACCAAAGACCTGACTCCAGGATAAAGATCAGATAAAGATGCCTGCAAATAAAATAATTGGGATCCAGCAAGTTAGGGTATTTTATCGCCGAAGTGACATTGTCTCTCCTTTTTGCAATAAATTTGGTATTTTTTTAGTTTTTATATATATTTTCGCTTTAAAGCCTAATTAAACTTAAAGCAGAACCAGTCACACAATAGGTTGTTACATTTTTAAAAAGTTCTATTCCAAAGGTAATACCTATAATTTACACTAATCAAAATAATAGTTTTGAGAATTTTCTTTTGTTCAGTTTTGGCTCTGATTGTGCTTCAAAGAGAATGTATAGACTTTTTAAAGAAAAAAAAAAAAACGGTAAATGAGATCAGCTTGATATTCATTTTATCTACATATGTTAAAGCCCCCCTTCACTTTAGGCATTCTACCTTTTTTTCCTTACTCACATGTTCCTTGCTATGGTCAATGAGATGCAAAGAATTAAACTTTTCTGCAAACAACATGCACCTTTTATGAAAATTGTACTGATGAATTCTGAAAGTATAGTATTTGTTTGTCTCAGTTTTAATTTATTGCAATTGGCATGACATTTACATGTGCTTTGCATTAAGTCTGAATTGTTCGTATCTCATTGATTATTATAGAGCAGTAATCGAGTGCTGCTGACCAGATCCAGTCTTTAGCCATCATATATGGTGGAGTCACCACTCATCTGTTACAGTCTGTAGGACCTAGCCAATGGACAGTCATTGGGACGTGTCCATGTGGATTACTAAACATTCTTCAGCAGGAATGGAAGAAAACTCTGGACCAAGATCATTTGGATTTATTCTCTATTGCTGTACTAATTTTAATTCAGGTGAACCAGACAGGCCTGACAACTTTTAGGTGCAGCACAGACAGAGTGCATGGGAAGTTACACAGTCACTAATTGGTAAGCTGTATCAAAAGTTCTTTTTTTCAAATGAACAGGTATAACAAAATGCTTTTATTATTATAATAAACAGACCAAAAGAAAGCTAATAAGAGAAGTCCATTGTTAGGGTTTAAATAAAATCTCCCCTGTAACCTGAACCTGTTATTTGCACAGTATAACCAATGTACAGGTTTACCTAAATTAAAAACTTTGGGAAGTGTATTACGCCATGATCAAAGCTGGGCCCGTCCATTGTGGTCTGTAGAGGAAAGATAAAGATGATCCCTATTGTAGAAAGCTCAATCGACAATAGTAAAATGTTACTGTACCATCTGGCCCTCAACGTTACATGATAAGACACCTGTGAACAGTATCCTCCATGTATATTTTGTAGGCTCATTGCCAATTAATGTCATTGTTCCTTGTTAACAGCCTGTGCTGAATTTTTTGACATTTGTAACAGAAAAGCTCTTTTGATGCAGAAATATGCACTCGGCGGTAGAGCATTTTGACAACTTTCCAGCAATTATAATTATTACTTCACAGTTCATTTCTGCATTTCAATTTCATTTCCTTTTTCTTTTGTCCATCAGAAATGAGCCCCACGCTGCTGCAAATGAAAGTGAGTTTTCACCGGAGACGTCACAGCAGCAGATTGCGCTACAATGGGGCCCCTGAATGGGCCATGCTCATTGTTCCAGATCCTCATTTTCTTCGCATGGTATAGAACCACATCAAGGTTTGATTGTAGCAGGTGCAGACCAACTCCTGTCGGGAATTATTACATTCATACCCACTGACACTCCATTCCAGGAAGATATTTTGCAGATAAAGCTTACATATTCTATTTAACTCTTTGGTCAACTGATTTTGAAGTTGAAGTTTTAATCTACTTATATTTGCTTTTTGCCCACTTTCTATGTAACCAACATGATAATTGGTAAATAAAACCATTATGCCTTCATTCCATGGCTTATTTTAGGTCAAGTAATGTCATCACTGGATCTCTCCATACAATTCAGGCAGATTTGGATGCATTCTGCATGCACAGTACATTGTATTGCTTTGTTCTCTTAGTGACATTCTTCATGGCTTACCATGACGTCTTGCAAAGTGCTTAAGAGGTAATAAATCTAAAAGTAAAAAACAAAAAAGTGAACAAGCGGACATGTACAGTATGACTTTTCTGCAGTAAAATAAACTTACCTGTCCACTGGCAATCTTCTTTACAATTTACACTAAGCTATGCAGTGTCAAATCTCTGCAAACCTTTCATGATGAAATAAATAAACTCTCATGCACATGAGCAGGAGTGATAATATGACAACACAGCAAATCAAAGTGGCTGAAAATCCTGAACCTGAAGAAGAGCAGACAAAATGGTTGGTACAACGAGGAAGCGAGCAAAGCAGAGAAGTTGAGTTAGGCATGTATATTATAAATATGTTGTATTTGATAAGGGGTTAAAATACCTTGTCAGGTGTAACAGGAAGCCAGAGGCGATCTCTCCAAGGGTATGGATATTCCCGTTAATTATGAACAGATCATTTGTTAGCATTGGAATTATGGTGATTGTAACTGAACTAGTTCACTTGCATCGAAGGTGGAGCTAGAACCCACACTGTCTTTTCCTTGAAAATGTAACTGTTAAAAAAAAAGTATCACAGACAGTACCTAATTCTGTTGACGTTCCCATTGGAAATTTTCCTAATTTTTCCTATTATGTTCTCCTTGTCTCAATTATAATGTAGCATTTTAAAGTGATAAAACATGGGGAAATATGCATGTATTGGAGAGGTAATCTGGATTCTGTTTTTGCCCACTTTGCCCATTTTTGACATCTTAATACTCCCACAATTTGAAACTTATGTAGGTTAATTGGTGTCAACTGAATATAAGGCCTCTGCATTAGTGGAGTGTTGTGGGCATATTGCAATTATATTATAGTTGCTTTAACGGCAGATCATATGGATCAAACTGGTTAGTGAGTAGTTAGCATGGTATATATATATATATATATATATATATATATATATATATATATATATCTTTAACTGTATATATAATAAGACATGCATTTCCCATACTACAGAATTAACTTTTTGCAACCTCTAACTAGGTGTTAAACATATTTTCCCTCTCTGCAATTCCACCTCCAAAGTCCAGAAAGGCCGTATCTCCAAATTTGTTTGCTATAATGATTAAGTGCTCACAGAGAAGGCAAGCCATTTTATTTTTCATCTCAAACTTGTAGCCAAGCTATTTTTGAACTTGACACTTTTAAAATAGGCTCCTTGATCAAACATATTCAGATTGGATTCAACTAAATAACCCGTGGCAATCGATTGCCTACAAAAGAAACGTTGCCATGAAAGAATAGCTTTTTGTTCAGCAAACGTTGAATGTTTGACACATATCTCATCTTTCTGATAGGTTAATAAACCATAGTAAGGAACTTACAGTCCTGTAACATTATTCCTTGATGCTTATGTGATCACTGCAGAAGTTATGATGCAGAGAAATCCATTAGGGAAGCTAGAGGAGATGTTTTCATTGTCTTCGACCACATTCTACCCCTCCAAAAAAAGTGAGCTGGAAGGGGATATAGAGGTAATAATGCAGAAACGTATACCTTCTGGATAAAGTAGAGTACATTTTTATGTTTTATGCACTGCAGTAAATATTTAAAGTGTAGAAGGGTTTAAAGGGGAATTCCGTGTGCTAGCATGGCGTTATCAGGCAATACAAAGTCTTTATATTAAAATTTAAAGCATGTTTCAGGTTTATTCCTAGTGAAACTTAGACTTCATTTGGTAAATACTTGAGCAAACAGCAGAAGCCTTTCATCTAACCTTCACCCTGTCCTGCTTGCCATTTTCTTCCCCCAACAATAAACGTTTATACATACCTAGTGGTTTTGTGGACATTTCGATGCATCACATGCTCATTTCTTTTTTGCTGGTGGCAATGATGGGGTCCTCATTGTTGCACTGAAGGAGTCTCCTAATGTTGTGTGATGATGGAGGGGTCCATGACATTTGTGGGCCCTCTTCCCCTAACAAAAATATATACAAACCTAGAGGTTTTGTGGCTATTTTAATGGTATAGCAGGCTTCTCCACAATTCTACTATTCTACTGATGGTGGTGGTGGGGTTCCCATTGTTGCACTGAATGACTCAAGGATGTTTAAGTCCCATTCAGTGTAGTCATATCCTGAGCCTAAGTTGCATGGTGACAGACAGGTCAATGATATTTTGGGATCCAATAAAGAGGAATAAAATTGTGCCCAGCCAGCACTTTCGTACGGTATGGTGCACCCAAGCAATTTAGGAAGAAACTCATTCCCCTACTTATATTGTTCTGTTTTCCTTTTAGCATGCCCCTTGTCAACACCTGTTT
The DNA here is from genome assembly GCF_032062135.1 of Pyxicephalus adspersus. Classification (NCBI taxonomy): domain Eukaryota; kingdom Metazoa; phylum Chordata; class Amphibia; order Anura; family Pyxicephalidae; genus Pyxicephalus; species Pyxicephalus adspersus. Next base: position 34,905,169 of record NC_092869.1, read on the forward strand.
GTAAACAGCCACTAGTTCTAAGCAATTTTTAACTTTGTGCAAGCTTACAGAGTAAAACCTAATACAGAAATGATTACCAAATATACTTGAAAGTAAACCAATCCAATTATAAGCCAAGGTAATAAAAACTACAGGAAAACTGAACTGACTCAACTATAAACCCAATGCACAAAAAGCTGCCATCTTGCTAATATTTAAAATAATAATTTATAGAAATGCAAAACAATTAAGGTAAATAAACCACAGTGTGTTGTTTATAAAACATTTATTTTGAAGTGAAAAATGAAACTCCATTGGGCCTAGTCTTTTTATTCCACGTTTTTTTTTTACAGGCTAAAGTATTATTGATGCATCACTTGCTTTTAAATAATCTTTTGTATGTTTAATTTTTGGCCAGTAGATGGCGATGGGTCCTTACGTAAAGTGTGTAACAAACTCAGGTCTCTTATCTCAGATGGAAGGAGTTCGTTATACACTTGAGGACACAGCGCCATCTAGTGCTGTGACCTGAGTATCACAATGCATTTTTTAATAGTATTTTTAAGTTTTTACAAGTATATCAAGTATATACAAACACTGGATTCTCACCTTCACCAAAGGCAGGACATGTATGGAAAAACTTTAGACAATAGCACAGTAAAAGAAAAGTTTTGAAATTTCTGAATGTTGAAATGTTGGAAATCCTCTAACTATTAATACAATCTCAACTGCTCCCTTTAAGCTTCTCTAAAATCTTATTCTTTCAACTTCACACAATGAGCTGTGACTTTGTGAAAACATATAAGTCACATGGAATAAAGTCAGACACAGTTTAATGGCTTGAAATTGTTTAGATGTTCTGTCATTTTGCAATGTTCATTTTTTACTGCTGCCAGTATGACCCATTAAATCTTTCCTTTAAATCCTAAAAAGCACCAGAACTTCTTTCTTTAGTCAAAGTGAAAGGACTGGAAACTCTGTAGACTTTTTAATACAATTAAAATGCTTTTTTGTCAGGGTTTTAGATCTCCCTATGCGGGAACCTGCACTTCCTGTCTTGGTGACCGGTGTCAGAACAGTAAGACAAGTGGTATTTACGCTGTAGAAGCATAGACAGCATCTAAAATCTGCCATTTTGACCCATACTTATTTAATTCGAAAAGAAAAGACAGCGTAGTTTTTTTTTAAAGAATACAAAAGAGAAGAGTAATATGGGACCTCATGAAGTCATGAAGAATCTTGTATAATCTTCAAACTGTTATTTATTTACACAACATATTAAAAACGTTATACATTAACACAAAACCATAGCATTATGGTTCCAAAAAACATATTTAAAGTGGATCTGAACCTAAAATAGGAACATAGACAAAATGAGAATGTATTTTGGGCTTAGGTAGAACCTGGAAAATGCTACATAGACACAGTGCAATTTGTCATTTTAAAATAATACATTTTTTTGTGGGCGGAGGGCTAGTTTTTCTTTAGTGGTATGGTTTAAAAAAAAACATATTTAATTTACATTGTTTCTCAACCATAGGGGTCCTCCAGAGGATGCTAGTAATTTCTTGAGCAATGACTCTCGGTTCAGTTTAAGTGACACCAATGGTATTTTTGGCTATCTTTAAGGGTGGCATTCTTCACAATGGCCAGCAATGTAAAAGGGAATCTTCCTAATGAACACTATACTAATGTACTGTAAGCTGTGGATATAGTAATCATAGCAAGGGTTCCTGCGTAAAACGGTCGAGAAACACTGATGTAGAATATAGGAAAAACGGATATTTAAAATGTATGCTTTGACCAGTGTTTGTGTCAAATTGTACCATTGATAAAAAAGTATACTTTTTATTCTATAATTTGTTCCATTTTAGATTATGCCAAAATGATGTTCCTTGCACAAATCATGGGACAGTTTTTTTCTATCTATATCTTTTATATAAGTTTATTTGTTATTTCAGTTTTCTAATTTTCAAATCATTGTAAAGAAAAAATCCACAGAAATTAGCTAAAACAGAAGGGATTGAAAGAGTTAATTAGGGCAAATTAAAAGTTTTTTTTATTAATAATATTAAAAAAAAAAGTAAAGTCTGCTTTTGAAAGTGTAACTTTGTAAATGTTACAATGAATGATCACAGTTACGGATGTAGCTGTGATCGTTTATACAAAAAGTACTTGCTGCAGTGTTCATACCATGCATGGTTAAACAAACACAGCAGTAAAAACTGAAAAGAATAAAAAGAAAGTTATTTAGGCTGTCAGATTGTGGCCATAGCTTGGGGTATTAAGAAGTTTAATGCTGACCAGTCGAGTCCAGCTGGACAAGATGACCCCTAACAGGAGGTGGAGGTGAGTGCATTTCTGGTGCAGCCAACATCTGTATAATGTTCTGGGAAATTAGTTTTTACTGTCTCATCTATGACACCCAGGAGGCATAATTCAGATGTGATAACATTTAGAAAAGAAAGTCTTTTTGCTAAAAAAAAAAATTAAACACAAACCTCTTTTATGTTACCACAAACATGACACCAATCTGGATATGCCATTACCTGGGGAAAAAGAAAAATGAAAATAGAAAAATCAGGGGTTTCCATTGCTAAAACCTGCCTGTCCAAATTTTCAGCAGATCCAGAAATATAGAAGGCAGGATCTATAAACAACTCATGACAACGCTGTAAAACTCAGGGTTCTGCCTTCTTGCATCTATCAGCTCCTATTTATTGGTCTTTTATTGCAATAGATGGAGATGGAGTATGGGTGGTGCTTGCTGAAAAGCATGAGAAAAGATTTTGGTGTCTCTAAATAAAGAAGTGGTGATGAGATCACAGATCAACAGGTCACTTCTTAGGTCATTTTGTTTTTGTAAAAGGATGATCAGTTGACCACTATATCACATTTAACCTAAATTGGCAATCAAAGCCTCTGATCTTAAAAGGGCCCTCAGGGTGTTTGAAACCTCCATTGTCACCAAGTGCACTTAATTTTAAAATGGTGCACTATACATAGTAATAAAGTGGAATAAAATGTATAATAAAATGGTGACCCCCTTCATCTGCATTTCTAACCAAAAGGATAAAACTATTTCTGTTCAGGCAGCACAAGAGGTCAGCTTTTTTATCTCTTTGGCTTAGATGTCCTAAAGTCAACACAATAATTTTTGGAAAAGGTGACATCCACATTTTGTCACAATGATCTGACAAAAAGATCAGAACCTGCTACAGCTTCCCAGACATGCTACAATGTTACAGTCTGATCTCTGGTGGAAAATGGACTGAGAAAATGCTTCCTATTGTGTACAACCAATTGATGACCCCAGCTCAGCCTAGACAAAGCCACTTGGAGCTTTTGAATTTCCTAAAAAGTAATCTTCTTCATCATCTACTGTATATTGTGTAAAATAATTTATTTTATTTTACTTATTACTCAATTTATTTAATATACATATTTGTAAGGTTACTAAAAGAAAAACATAAAATATTACAATAACAGGAGCCATGATGATATAATAATAATTATAATAATAATAAAAAATAATAATAAATAAATAAATAAATAAATAGATAGTACAATTATCATCATTGCTTTGTGAGTTCAGCAAGATGTCTAGATCATGACTACATATACTGTTGGTATTCATCTTCTCTGTGTCCTTTCTGTAAAATCAACAAGGTTTCCCGGGGTTGATAAGTCACTGTCATCCTTGTAACTATATTGGAGAATTAGGTTCTAACACTAAATATCAAAGACAAAACTTCAGCCAGCTAATCAGGAAGACAAGCAAAGTCTGCATGTTTTATGCCTTTAGATTTTAACAATATCAATGGTTCTCAAATCACAAAAGATAAACATTTTTGGAAAAATTTGGATTTTTATAAAGAATTTTTTTAAACAGTTTAAAGTGAGTGTGATCAGTAAGTAGCTTTACAAATCCGGGTCAATAAATCTTTCCCCAAAAACTCTACCTAATATAATTTAATTGCAATCCATGGGCCAAGCCTCCTTGAAGATTGATGTAATCTATTTTCTCTTCTTTTCTATGATTATTCACTGGGACTGTTGTAGGACCGTAGTTTCTGGCAGTGTGTTGGCATCACCACTTGGGATAGTCTTCATTGAAAGCCACGAAAAGGGTAACAGTAAAGCAATTGCAAGCCAGCATTGCCACCCAATGCAGGGAAGTACTTGAACAAAGACTTGCATTGCAGGATTGTGAAATGTTATTTTACTTAAAAGCTGCATATTTCATATGATTAACATTGATGTTTTTATTAATTTAGGGCTAAAGATATTAGGAATGTGCAAAGTGCACCGATAGCAGACAATTCTTTGATAAAAGCATTACTTTCATGCATCCTTCAATCTCATGGCTGCTAATTTTCTGCAGCAACCTTCTACCTCCATGCACTACAGTAATGACTACATGGCATTTCCCAGGATGTGTTTCCTAATGTTGAAAGTAGATCATGTCTTTAAATTGTGTGTAAACTTTTTGCAGGCATGGCTGATAGCAGTCTTCTAAAAAAGCCAGTATCACGGGATGACAACCTAAGAGCACAATTGGGAGACAGCGTTGTCACCCTTTCATAAAAGTGCATAAATAATAACCACCATGGCAGGATCAATAGACATTTTAATAGCTGCAAATTCAAATATCAAAACTAAGTTTTGAAATGAAAAATTTGAATGAGTTTACATATATCTCAAAATTGCAGGAAAAGTTGTTTTGCTTATGCAAAGTATATTTTGTTGACCAGTAAACACCACATTACATCACTCTGTCCCTCCATTCAATCCAATACATGGCAATTTTGTGTTGGTTGCTTTTAGCAGGACATACTGTTTTTAATCTCATAACCAAAAAATAAATAAATAAAAAGATCATTTTGGAATATATAACTTTCTGTGACCTTTCTGCCCACTGATGGTTTTATAAGCAGTTGGAATTGCTAATGCCATATCTTTAAGGAAGGTCATTTATTTGAAAGGTCTATGGTGAGGTCAGTCTGTTACAGCTAGGAGTAAATTTGCATCATTTCCCAATTTTATTTTAATTCTACCTTCACCAAGATCTGATGTGCCAATGCAAATAAAAGTGGACCCTAATTTTTTATTTTAAATTACAGTTTTATTTTTAAAATAAAAATGCTACCTGTCTTGACGTCATGTTAATCCTAAACACAAGCCTAGAAATATTGGATTTTGACTTTTCTTCATTCAGTGTACACTTGTTCTGTCCTTGTGATCCTTGATGCCAGGAAACTGGCCAGTGATGGCAAACCACATACAAAAGAAGCCAGCCATGGCAGAACATTACATATGGCAGTAAGAACATGTCCTAAAGTGGTGGGTGAGGCCATTATTTTATCTTCATCTGATAAATTGTGGTCTAAGCATTTTTTTTTTTTTTAACATTCTTTATTTTTATTTTGAAAAAAAACAAAACAGAAAAACAACACAGGCAGAAACAATATAGCCTTAGGGTAAAACTGAACAGTACAGGGGTATGTATAGGAAACAAAGACCGTTGCATTACATATTTCACATCATATCAAATACAAAGAAATTACTTGTGGTGCAGTTACAGACATATCATCATCATTGGACAATCGAGGTACAAAGGGGAGAGAAAAAATAAGGTGCTAAGAAAACAATTATGTAAATATGACCCAAGATACTCCAAGCCCCCTTCTCCCAACCTGAGAGGCTCGGATCCAGGTGGCGCCTGAACTCCAGGGTGTCACGGTAATAAATCCAGCTACCCCATATCATATTAAATTTCTCTTGCATACCTCTCAAGCTCGCAGTCAGATCCTCCATGAGTATTATATCATTAACCGTCGTCTAAGCATTTGATCTGTAATGTTATACATTGTACTAAAATAAAAAATTTGCTGGGGAAAAAGGGTCCCTGGAATAAATTAAATCCAAAATACCAAGATGTATCTTTTTTTTCTAATGTTCAGCTTTATCTTTTAAATGCTCACAAAACAAGAAACCAGAAACTTACCAATAATTAGGCATTTCTACCAGATTTAGTCAACAATGGCCACCATAGTGAAGGAGATGACTCCGGCTTCATCCTACAGCCACACCACATGGTGGGAAAGTCAGTGTAGATGTGACTCCTAGTAAACAAACATTTAATAAATGATTGAATCTTGTAAACTGCAGCTTCTCCTTCAAAGTAATGTTCTTACTATACATACATCTATACAGCAAAATACAAAAGGGGAGTAGGGATCTCACACCATTGTTAGTAGATGAGTCAGTGTATAAAGCAAAATGTTCCAACCTAATATAAATGTACCATAAAGGATAATCAGCTGAAAAGGTGTAGAACAAAGATCTTGGTGAGAAATATGGAATCTTGAAGATTTAATTCTCTGTTCTTCAGCCCTCTCTGCCTACAGCTCCCTGAGCTGTCCTGTTGCTGGTTCTTTGAATCACACTGCTAGAGATTCTGTGAATGCCTTTTTCTTTACAGCTAGCTGAATGGTTAGATCTGTGATGTTACAGGAAACTCAGACGCTGCTCAGATTTAACTAAAAGAAACATATGTATCAGCAGCACCATAATTAGTATTTTCAACATTGTTTTTACATTTTTATTTTATAGTTTTAATATAGCTATAATTTTATCATGGCTTGTCTCGTGTTCAAATCTAGTAGTGTTTGGCAGTAAAAATATACAGATTTAAAAAATAAGAATTAAAAAAATGTAAACAAAAAGGGAACATAAGGCAGATAGCCAGTCTCTAGTGGTGGTGGTTGCAGTTGTTTTCTTTGTTTTAGTTTAGCTAGTGCAACAGATTCTTGCCCTCATCCTTGTGCCATTGTGACTTCTTGTGAGCTGAAAATACAAACTTTACTGTATTGTTTTCTGTATTTGACTGGTCTAAGAAATGCACTCTGAAACGGCAACAAAGTAAGACATGTTTTGTGTATAGTCTCGGTCAAGACCATGTTTTTTTCCATTGTCAGATTCAATCCTGTGGTGGTATTAAGTGATCCCGTGCAGATCCCAGCTACTGGCTCCTTGCCAGCTGCTAGGTCACTTGCACTGCAGGTTCTTAAAGAATAAACTTTTGCAGATTTGATATTGGGTGGCAGTGAGCAGTACTGACCCCTGCCATCCCCATACATTCTCAATATTTTTTTGCCCTCAAAATTCCAGAAAAAAATAATTTTAGTTCATACGCAGGTCATACCAGTAGATGGCACTGTGTCCTCATGTAAAGTGTACAACAAACTCTTCCAGTCTGAGACATTATGAAGGGTTTGTTACACAGTTTACATGAGCACCATCTATTGGTGACCAGTAATAATGAACAAATTGATTTCATCAGATTTTTTTTTTCCTAAAAATAGTTTGAATTACACCACAAATGTATTTATTCACATTAATTGTATTGCCTTTTTATTGGGTACAGTTTTAAATGTTAGCAGTGACAGCAGCATTTTGGTATTTATACTTGAAAAGCAGGTTTTCTGTATTCTCAGATGAATAAGTACCACGGTTTATATTCAGCTTGATCTCTGGCTGACACTTCTACCGGGCTTGCTAATAGTTGCTAAAGGCAGCAACTCCTACTGTCCCAGGATTGTTTTGTTTTCCTCTTACTCTCACATGAAGGTTTTCACTCCAACTAATACCAGGGTGTTCATTTTTCCTCCTAATGTAATGGGGAAGTTTTTTTCTCCAATTGACATTTAGAAGTTTTATCCTGCCCTCTAACACTTGAAAGGTATTTCCCTCCTACTGTCATAGGGGGATTTTCTCTTCCACTGACAACAGGAAATTTTTTTCCTCCCATTGTCATGGGGTAATTTTCCCAGGTGTATGTCACTGGGGCTGTTTTATTTCCACCAACCAGGGAAAGATAGTTGTAGGGATGATTTTCTTTCCACTAATTCTGGAGCATTTTTGCATCCCACTGACTCGAAAGCATTTTTCACAGAAGCCTCTGGAATACCCCTTTAAACCATGTCCAGTATTTTGTATAGTTTCAGTATAGCCTCATCTGCCACAGAAAACTGCATGAGCTAAATGCTTTACCGGTTAAGATTTTCCTGATTTCTAACGTTAGGGGTTCATTTTGCTATCTTCTACATTCAACTTAGGACCTTATCTGTAACTTGAAAAAAACAGAGCAGCCTGAGGTTCACCAGTCAGTTCATTTTTTGGCAGATTAGGCTAATTCACCCATATTTTCTATGCAATAAAGCTGCTTGTACTTAACATCGAAGAAACCTTTTCTTTCCTCAAGGAGGATTTGTAACTGAGCAGATGCTCCGGCTACCATTATGGCCTTTTTGTGTTTATTCTCATTAATGGTTGCTGTAAAAAAAAAAAAGAAAGAGCGGCCCATCTAGACTGATGCTGGGACTGGCTCTAAAACGGTTTCAGCATAATTTTATTAATGGAAACGAGGGCAGATGGATTCTGTATGCTAGGATTAGAGCAGGGAGTAATTAAACATTTCATTGCTTCCTTTTGCTGGATTCATACATCACCCAAACTTCATAAAGTGTTATTCCGCCGAAGAAGCTGACCTGCATTTTCCACGCTTAATCTGATTTTCCTCTGCAATGCTGACTCGGAATTCACCAGAGTGCCGTAAGTTAATTATAAATACAAATCCCATAATCCTGTGTGGCGCAATCTTGATGCTGCACAGCTCACTGTAGCCAATGTGATGAAATAAACTTGTGACTAATTATGAAAGCACTATAGTGATCAACCATTGCAATCCCACCCCATCATTAACAAAGTATTAAAGTATTTTCCACTATCTAATATAGATAAAAAATTGTGTATTTATATTGCAATTTTGGGGTGCTTTGTAATGCTTATTGTGATCTAGGTCTCATCCAACATCAATGTTTGACCTTTGAAACTCTTTTGGCTGAATAGGCAAAAAATATAGGATACATAAGATATATAAGAGAGATTCACAGAAAAAAACTTGTAGAAAGCATGCCTAGAAGATTAAAAGCTGGTATTGCCAAAAAGGGCTCCATAATATAATCCATAGTTTTTGGGTAGGCTGTCAAACAAATTTATATAGGTGTGATAATCAAGTGTCCACCAACTTGGACACATTGGGACACAGTGGTCATATTGGGCCTGATTTAATAAAGCTCTTTAAGACTGAAGAAGACAGATTATCAAAGGAAAACCTGGGTTATCCAGCAAAATCTTACATGTTCTAAAAGGCAGTAATATCATCCACCACACTGCACTGGGATCTGCAAAAGCATTGACATTGTTGTTTCTGAGCCTCATTGCACTGCCCTAGGAAATATTTCAATTACCTTCAGACCCTCCCAAAGCACCAGTCCTTGGTCAGTACATTTTGACTTCACTACCTAGGAGATACCACACCAAAGATATGCTCTCACCACTTAAGAGTAACACCTATAAATACTGCCTTTGAGAACTTCAAACTGCTCACCCCAATGGTGTTCCAGTTACCCACTGAATGTTCCAAAAGGGGTGTGTTGGTGGGAAACACAAGCTTTCTCAGCAAACTCTCTTTCGACCTAACTTTCTTTCACCTAATTATGCTGCTCCTGAACTCCCAACCACAACTTCTGCCCACCACCAATCCTCTACCTAACCCTTACTAAACCCCAATTACCTAACCTTCCCCTACCTACCTTCCCTTTGTACCCTATCATGTAGGCCCTTTGCCTGTGCTCCTATCCTTCCCCTGATTCGAGGGATAACTTTACATTTGGATTTGACCCTCATGTTTCAAGAAGGTCCCATGTTTCCATTGGGGATGAGGGAGCAAGTTTTTAAAAGTCGATCTCGAGATGAATTTGGTCGTTCTCGCTTACCAAAATTGTAAGCGAGAATGGCCGGTGTAAATTCGCCGATCGATCTCAAATTTAAAAAAAAAAAGATTACAGGCTGCGGTGATCAATGAATGCAGTGCCAGCTGCATTCTTTTATTAGCTCAGTGTGCAATCCCTGGCACTAGAGGTTAAATGGTTAAATAGCTTTCTTCAGCTAATCAGGGAGCACTAGAGGTTTTGAATGGGGATACTTGTCCCCATTAACCCTCTAATGCTGGAGATCACAAACAGGATTCCCAGGGCTGCAGGAATGATTGCAGCGCCGAGAATCCACTGCGATCCCCGGCACTAAAGGTTAATGAACCTCTAGTGCCCGGGGATCTTCTGAATGAATGCCACTTAAATGAGTGTTTGATGCCTGTGTCCCCAACATTTGTTGGGGTTCCACAGTTTTATTGAATACGCTGCAGTAATATATTAAATCTGACCATAAACATTTCTATTGCTTGTGTTTAGTATTACCAAACTGTGTAACAAAATTAATAAATGTCCCCCATTGTTTTATGAAAAAGTAATTTACAGAGATCTTCTTCTAAGTACAGATAGAAGACTTACTGTGCTGCTCTATTAAACAATAAGCACAGTTTGTATAGTTAATGAGCAATACTTCTGACCCGTGATATTTCTGATTAAACTTTAAACAAAGAAGATAATTGGACTGATTAATAAATGATGCATTCCCATGAAATATTTTATGAGATTGTTTCCAAAAGTTGTAAACCCTAACTTGGTATTAGTTTGTTAAAACAAGTTTAATGTTATAAGCAATTGTATTTTTTGTGCACATATTATTTTCTTGTTTTTTAATTCTGTGTTACTCAAGATTTTACTCTTTACTTAACTTTTACTGTGTTTAATCAAGATTTACTCAAGAATTTTTCAAGATATGTTATTGATGGTGACAACAGTGGACTATGCCTATTTATTATGTTTTGAAATTACCACTGTGGCTTCCATTAAAAGCCTTTGTGACAGGGTGACTGACATAGCTGGAGCACAAATGGGAGACAGTAGGTGTCTAATTGTAGCTGCAGATGCAGATTTGAAAATGACATATGACATTACCATGTTAAAGTTTATGAGATTTTAGAGGACAAGTTTACATATGTGATAATGATGTGATAACTAATTACATCAGAATATGTAATATTGCACTAAGAATCTATCATTCTGTATAAACAGATTTCATGTTTACTGACTTGGTATTCAGATATGGAGGATTTGCATATAGTAAAAGAGAAGCAAAAGAAAAAAAAACAGAGACCAAAACAGTAGAATGGGCACATGGTAGATATTTAAGCTGGCTGATTCAATAAACCAGCTAATTTTGGAGTTGATGTCCATAGCAGCCAATCATGTTGTATTAATCTTTTCGAATATCATTAGCCATTCACAGTAAAGTCAAGTTGATAATAGTTTTTTGATCATTGGAATATTATTCTAAATGGAAATGTAATACAATTGATTAAAGTTTTTTTTATTTATTATGCAACAAAAAATAAAAACAGTCTGTTAAATATGAAATATTGCAAATCAATATATTGACTTCATCTCAATTTGGATGATCTCAGTTTCAGAATTTGACTCTGAAAGTATAGCTTCTGGGAAGGCATTCCACAAGATTTTGGAGTATGTTTTTGGAAACAACCAATCCATTTAACCAGAAGAGCCTTTGTGAGTTTAGGTACCTAAGTTGGACAACAAGATTGGACCTGGCTAGAAATTGGTGTTCCAATTAATCGCAAAGGTGTTTAGCAGGTTTGGGATCAACTTATGCTCCAAATCAACTTGAAAAGTCATAGCCTATTGGAGCGGGGCTTGTATAGGGAGGCATAGGCATGCGGGAACAAAAAAGGGTCTTCCTTAAACTATTGCCACATAGTTGGAAGCATTAAATTTTTCAAAATATCTTTGAAAGAAAGAGAATTTACGGCAGCCTTAACTGGAAACATTTGATCTCAATCATTAAGGTCTGTCCATATACTTATGGTCATATACTATAGCAAGCAATAAAAAAAATTCTGCTGCACGGGCGACCCAACCCCTTCTCTCTAAAATGACTTTGAATATCAGTCCTTGCTCGATGAAACTCTCAAATAATTAAGATCCTTCACAGCCACATAAGGAAACCATAAATCTTTTAAGTAAAACAGTGGAAAAAGAAAATAAAAGACTTTGAATGATAAAACCACTCTTTTGTATATATTTCATGTGTATATTTAACATTTTACCCAAAGTTCATCTTTACCCCTTTAAGGCTTTGTATAGTATTTCATTGGTTGATTGCTGTACTTTTGGCTACTTTCTGGACCTGTCTGTTAATGTTTTTTTGTATTTGGAGGTTCACAGAAGTAGTTGATATCTCTGTTCATCCCCCAACCCACCCCTTAAGCTGAGGCAATGATGCAAAACTGAAATGTAAGCTTTGAATAGAGTAATCCATGAATGAAAAAGACCTATATCCAAAATCCACTACAAAAGGGTTGTCCAACTCCAGCTCGTTTCAGGCCACATGGTATAACAGTCATTTTCTAAAATTTTGTAGGCAATATCCTACTTTAGTTACTGCTGTCTGCTATGTGAATGCTAAAAAAGTGTCCAAATCCTGGTCCTCACGGACTGGCAATGGACATTGCTGTACAACAACCTCCTCCTCCTTGGTATACAGTTCTCTTTCATTATTGGTCCATGATGTTTTAAACTCTTCTCAATGTATTTTGCATGCTGAATGAATATTAATATTATATTTTACTTGAGATGTAATCTTTCCTGACACTTCCCTGAACATTTTGTGAGTGCGCTTTATTCATTTATGTTTATCTGTTGCATTAGTGGTTTTGTTCTGAATTACACTTGCGTTCTGTTTTTTGACACATCCGCTGTAGCTTGTCAACGCTTAATGTTCCATTTTCTTTTTTCTTTTCTTTTTTTTTAACATAGCGCTTTGATGCGCCCATCATCACCCGTTCAAATGGAACTTTCTTTTTTAATTGCTTATTTGTACTCTAGTGTTTTGCATGTTGCCTAGTACATTATTCCCTTTTGGGTTTATTACGCTTTTATTTATTTTTTTGCTCACTTATTTCTAAATCACATTCTTTCATTCACTAAAGTTGGTTTGGTTTTAAAATTTTATTTAGCCCATGCCAAGTAAATTTCTTTGGTTCATGTACTAAAATGCTAAACGTAGAAAACAAATAGCTTTCATTCTTCTGATTGGGAATCCCTATGTATCAGCAGAATGAAAGCTATTTGTTTTCTACATGTTTATAAGGTGGTTAATGTGACTTATTCCAAACATTCACTGATGGTGAATGAATATGTGAATTAATTACTGTCACTTAATACACATCCATTAGTTGGTTCATCTGCATTTATTGTTTGAGGAATCTCAGACAGCCTTTCTATATAATATCCCCCTGAAACAGTAAATAAAACCATGTTTACTGTTTGGATAGTGTGGGGAAGCATGAGATTGATTGATTTTTACTACTATCTGGTAGCTGGTTCAAGAGATTTTCCCTCACTTATAGTAACAATGGTTATATGGGGACAACGATTTGCCTAGAAGTCATGTTTGTCAAATTTTCATTTATTTTAATCAAATAAAAAATAATAAAACTGTATTTTTTTGTTTTGAAAATTTGGCAGATTTTTTCCAATGCAACACTTTTGGAAACAAACAATACCTAAAGCCAATAAATAAATATAAATATATATATATATATATATATATATATATTACCTTTAGATATCCGGTTTGATTGGTCTAATAATAAAGCAGTGGATCTGATCTTCACCCAACTGTCAAGCTTGACTAGTTTCTATAATAAAAAGGATGTCAGCCTCTTGGAACACATATACAGAAATCACAATCGTAAGAGAACAGACATATACCAAGGTATCTTTTATTATGTTGTCCAAAATTACCTGAAAATGTTTTTATTTTTTATGTTCAATAAAATTTATTATTGGGTGGTTTATACATTATGTAGGAATACAATTTAGCCAATCAAATTGTGTCTAGAGTCCTTTATCCAACTGCAATCTGCTTAGTGGTGATATGGGGACTGGTGGGGGAATATGCATGAAGCAACAGAAAAGATTGAAAAAAGAAAAGATCTAAAGAATAGATTTTAGAGCAAGAGATCTTTGTACTTTAGAGTTCTCCCCAACAAGAACAACATTGGGGAAGAGAGAAGTGACATCACCAATCTGATTTATCAAAGCTCTCCAAGACTGGAAAAGATTAACTATCATAGGAGAACCTGGGTGATCAAGCAAAACTGAAATGGATTTGTTCTAGGGATGAAAACCATATTAGAAATCCATCCCACGTTTACTGGATTACTCGGGTTCTCCCATGATAGTCTATCTTCTCCAGTTTTGGATGCTTTAATATATCAGGTCCAAAATATGAATCCTTTAAAAAAGTTCTTAGGCAAATTATCACTTTTGAGTTCCCCTAAATGTGATTCCTAATGCATTAAAGCTAAGTCCTTAAAATATATGATTAATGTTACTACAATTAACCTCAGGATTTGGGGACATTTATGAAGACACTTGTCCTGTAGCCTTCTATTTTTACAAGGCTAATGAACTCCTATCATTTGCAGCAAGAGGTACATTATCCCATATTCACAGTAATATATTCCTAGAGATCAATATCCAATCTTTCAAATATCGCTGCCTTGAATCACTCAGCAAACAAAGCAGCCAAACTCAAATACACTGGAGACTATTACTATAACCTATTTTGTCTTTCATGAAAATTTGATACAAAAGAGGAACCAACCATACATAAGGATCGTCATATTATCTATAACCTTCCAGTATGTCAAGTTTTCACAATATCCAACAATACTAAGAGGGTTTTTAAAGATCCATGAAACAATTGTTTTCAATATTAAAATATTCCATACATGTATATATAATATATATATTTATATTTCTTATAAATACAGTATGTAACTATTATATGTATAAGCATATTACGGTATATGTATAAGATATGTGTATGTTAAAGCAATGTATATATATATATCTTAAACTAACATTTATGAAAATCTCTTTTCTTTCTGTAGACATAGAAAACAAAGTTTTGAAAATAAAAAGCATTAAAGGGCACATATAATATATACAGATCCTGTTCAGATCTGTGACAAACCCCAACATCACACCAGAATATGTTGATTAGTAGAGTGTTATTTTTAATTGGCTTGTAACTGGAATGCAGTTCCTCTTATCATAAAGAATTTCCTGGGATCAGAGTTGCACTTCTGCCTAACAATCTCTCACCATATTTCGTCTCCAAGACGTCTTGAATTCTATATTTAGTGAAGAGGAAAGAGGTTCATCTGACCTAGCAATGTTCCCAGTCTTTATGATACAATTTGATCATCCCTTTTTACAATGTCTAGATAGTTACTGCGGACCGAAACCAATTATCGGCCCGTCTTCTTTCTTTCTTTTGTTGTTCGAGTGGGTATTTAAATTTTCATTTTGCAGTTGACACCTGTACCCCAGTCCAGATGTCAGACACTTAAAGGCCCACAGAGTAAAAAAATAATTTTCTGGATGTGGGTGAAACCTGTAATTTTAATTTTCAGTATATGAATGAATATAAAACTTCTTTCCATAAACTAAAAAAAAAAAGGCAAAAACAGTAAAACGGCTGCAACTGCTAAAAAAGTGTTAACTGACACTTGGCCTTTTTTTACAGTTCATTTTGAAACTACCTATCCTAGTTTTAAAACTACTCTACCCTGTCCACACTTGTTGCAGTGTTAGAGGGAATGGGAAAACAACAGGCAATAAACAATTATTACAGATGGTAAAAAAAAAAATTGTTTATGCTACATATTAGGCTTTCTCCTTTTTAGCATGGGTAAAACAGTAAAATGATTTTCAGGTTTTAGGGAACCCCCATGAAGTTTTATGATATGCCCAATTCATGCTACATTAGCCTGGTGGTCAATGTAAAAATGCATATCACATTGTTGGCTAGTGGGAAGAATGCCACTCTTACAGATACCCTGTGATGCACAATCTGCTCATTGTTTAAGGAACCTCTAGCAACCTCTAGAGAAACCTTTGGGTTTCCCAGAACCCTGGTTGAGAAACACTGCTATAGATATTGTGCAGCATAGACAGCACATTTGGTTTTGCCCATCGTACATTTTAAGCACCAAGCAACTGCATTCAGAGAACATAACAAAACATGTAAACAGTACACACACTATGATAACATACATATGGGAATTAAAAGAAGAAGCCCATGAATCACAATCATCACCTCCTAGTTTCCTAATGACCTACACTAAAAGCAAGCATACGAGAGGGTGCTGAGAAGTTCCTTGCTTTGTCCAGAAAGAAGAGAGCCAGAATTATGAAATAACACATTTATTCAACATATTCCCCCCTCAGACTGATGCACTTGGTACAGCATAGTTGCAGCTTTTCTTGACCGTTCAAATAAAAGTAATTTGGTTGGGCTGCAAACTCTCAGCTCTCAGCAGCATCTTTGTTGTCAGAAATTTCCTCAAAACATTGCCCCTTCAGGTGTTTCTTCAAATTCAGGAACAGATATTAGTCCAAAGGGGCCAAGTCAGGAGAGTAGAGGGGATGGTGGACCAATTGGAAACCCAGGGTGTTCAGTCTGGCAGCCACAACGTTGGACATGTGCGCAGGTGCATTGTCCTGCAAAAAAAAGGATCTCTTTGATCAACTTTCCATGGCGTTTTGTTTTAAGTGCTTCCTTCAGCTGGTCCAGGAGGTTAGCATAATACTGTCCGGTGATACTAGAGCCCTGAGGTAGGTAGTCCACCAACAGAATACCGTCTTTTTTGGACGATCTCTGGGTTTGGAACTTTTTCAGCCACGGGGACCCGCTGTGGAGCCATTTCTTTAATTGTTCCTTTCAGGATCATAGATGTGGAGCCAGGTTTCATCCTCAGTCACTAACCTAGCCAAAAAGTCTTGTGCAGCTTCAAAATGGGCCAAAAGAGCTTTGGATGCTTCAACTCGTTCCTTCTTCTGATCACTGTTCAAACATTTCGGCACCCACTTCTGAAAGCTAGTGCATGTATAGGATAGTGGTGATAACAGACCCAACACGCTCCTGTGAGATGTCAAGTATCTGGGCTATCTTTTTTGTGGATATTCACCGGTCTTCAATATTCAGCTCATGAACAGCGAATGAATCGCAGGTTGCCGGGTCAGTTGAGGTTGGGGGGCACCCACTGTGGGGCTCATCTTTAACGGTGATATGCCCAGTCTTGAAACGAGATATCCAGGTTTTGACAGTGCTGTAGGAAGGACACTTCTCCCCCATCTCAGTGTGAATGTCCTTTGCTGACTTTCCCTGGAGAAACAAAAACTTCATGACGGCCCGTAACTCCAACGACATAAAACTTGCTTGTGCCTATGCCATCACAGCTTCTCATTAAAAGAAAAAACAGTTTTAACAATCGCAAAGACCTGATATTTACACAGTTACATATTAAGATATTAGGCTGTCATATGCCCCCACACTCATTTTTGTATTTCATTTGGAAGGGGGCAAAGCAAGGAACTTCTCAGCCCCTCCTCATATAATAGCAAAATAAAAGATAGGGGCCAATTAGTAAAATGTAAAGGTTTGGAACAAAGGGGTTCAAAAAAGCAGGACTATCCAGGGATATTTTTATTAAAATCAATAATTTTATTGTATTACAAAAAATATATAAAAAAGAAAGACAATATAGAAGGAATCATAAAAATTTTATATAAAAGGCGATCATAATGTCAATGCATAATTACTCTCTCCCCAAAACTGTTCCCATCAGAATGCTTGGTTGTTTATACAGTGGGGGGGAAGAACAATATCCTTCATTCATTTGACGCGTTTCGCAACAACTAAGGTTGCTTCTTCAGGAATAATAGTATTCTGAATATAGTAAACAGTTGTGAGTCTTTATCACTGAAATGTTTTATGAATTTATCCTAATACTTATAAAACCATGATAAGGTAAACTTCAGTTATAAAGGCAGCCATTCATTAGTATTACTAAATGCCTTCCACCAGTCATCCGGGGGTAACATGACAATAATGGTTGAGAAATCGGTTTTCAAGTTACAATGTGTGATCATTTTGATATCCAAGCTGAACTGTGAAAAAGAGCTACATACATAGTGAAGGATTTGTGAATATAATAATCAAAACTGTATGCACCTCTCAGCTTTGGTAACCAGGCTATCCTCCAATCCTGGCTTCCCCTGTGTGTATCAGGAGCACACCTGTGCAGGATTTGCATCATCCCAGTCAATAAAGATGGCTGAAGATGAGAAAAAGAGAAAAAACTTACATTGTGTGATAAATCTTCCCACTTACTTGCACTGGTATGGCTATCTTAAGAGATGGCGATACTAATGCATTGTTCTTTGGCCAGCAATAACACTTTACCAGAAAAAGAAAAAGAAACCCTCTCGGTATCTATAAAGAAATGAGAAAACATATCATGTTACCATTATGTCAGTGAGATGCATGAGATTGGCACTTTTTTTTTACATTTTACTTTTACTTTTTTTTGCAGGAAAAGCCTTTTTTTACTTTTTTTTTTTTGCAGGAAAAGCCCCTTCTGCGCATGCCCGAGAAAAGTAATGCACAGAACGAGCAGTTCAAAGCCATTTGGGATACATGAAGACATGAAAGTATCCAAGAAGACTTTGGGCTTCCCATTCAGTCTTTACTGCCATGGCAGTAAAGACAGAACTGGTGAGGCCTTCTCTACTTTTTCAAAAGAAAAAAAAATTAGAAATAAAATAGGCATCTACCATTTTATATTATGTTAAAAATCTGGTGACAGATCCAATTTAAATAAATTCTCTAACCATTTCTTGGGCCTTCCAGAATTTGTATTTATTACACTATAACCAGCACATAGGTAAATACCAAATCCAATAATTATTCTACAAACAAAACCAATTAGTTGCACCAGGGCAAGTATTTTTGCAGTCAAAACTTGCATGTACATGTTTGTTCACTTCAGTAGCGGATTATTTGAGACTGATTTGTAAATATATTCAAGTATTTATGCTAGTTTTATGTAAAATGCATTTTAAGCAGATGTAAATCCTAACTGAATGATATTTCATTTGCTAAAGCCATGCTTTTGTTTTAAATAAAATTCTTTTGAATAATCTCAGTGCTACTGAAATGTTGGAGCCATACCCTGCTATAAGCAGCGCACCGATGCCTGCATGGCATTTTTTCAATGCGTCCCTATCAGAAGAAAATGCGAGCGTTTGTCGTTGTCATTCAATAACAGGCAACACCTGAATAAGGAGATTCATTGCAGGATTACCAGGTGTTATTTATAATAAAAGCATTAGATTGAAAAATGTTAAATATTGCATCTTGTAAAGCTTTTTTTTCATTTTTTTTTTTTTTTAACAATTTCATTGACTTCTATTTCAAATATGTTTTATTAATTACATGAATAGTATTTTTTTTTTAATGTCTGCTTGGAGTTCAGCTTTTACAGCATTCATGATCACTTTGCAAAGGTGATGCAGAACGATCAATGATATCCAATACTTGCAGTATTTTGTGGAGCTTTGGCGTTTGCACCAAACACAGTAACAAGTGCAGGTGTGCAGTTTAATGACATCCAGGTGCTCATGGATCTAATGTTTGTTTCATGATTTGTGGCTGATTCCTTTTTTTTTAATTTCTGCTTATCTTCTAATGTTTATTGTGAATTGTGCATATATGTATATGTGGATGTTTGTAAATATTTTATAGGATAAGGAATTTAAATTACTGCAAGATTTAATTGGTTTTATTTAAAAGTATAATATACCAGCAAAGCATAATGGGTACCCCAGCTGTTGAAAGATGTACACATTTGGAATAGAGAAATCCTATACAAGTATGGAGAGTTTGTAGTCATCCTTCTATAAGAAAGGTCGCATTGATAGATGGATGTGCTAAGGAAAAGCATTCTAATTGGTTCGGAATGCAGTTCCCCCTCACCCATTCTGAGTGTTGCTATTCACTGATACAAAGACTAATTGAGATAAATTTGCCAGCTATGTATATTAATAAAATAAATTGTTTTTTATCTACATTTTTATCCATTGTCGATAGAATAACTTGTTTTAAGTTTAAAAAAAGGATCTTTGCCATACAAATCAAGAGTAAGTAGCTAGTATTGTACTTATTTCTCAATATTAATAAATTCCTGCATTTAAGGATAATTTTGCTAATCTAAATGAGGTTGCAGTTTATTAGATCCTGCCTTGTGCACATGTTTGACTGTTGCCATTCATTGTTGACAGCTGAGAAACCAGCGGCAGTCTCTACAGTATAAATAACTATCTTTCTATTGAAAATGCCTTAAATAGAGACAAGTGTAAAGCTAACGTGGAAACGAGAGAGCCTGCTGTGCCGGAGATGAGGAATGTTTGAATAAATTGTCTGTGGGTGAAGTAAATACACCTCTCCGGAGTAGCTAATGTCAGAAGTGATTGAGCAGAAGGATGATAATTTGCCTAAAGCATGGAGCACTATAAGTATATACCTGGCAGGGCTTTCAGGGCAAGATGGCGTTTTTACTGCCCCTGGTACATGTGCATCCCCTTTTATAAGCCCCACCTTTTTTTTACTTTCCAGAGTTAAATTACAGTGACAACATTCTTTCTAAATCCCAGATCCCAGATACATTTGCTAGAATAAAAAAAATAAAATAAAATAAGACCTAATATTTTCCTGTCCCATCTTTAGTCAAAATGTCCCCTCTGTTCATATAGATTGGCCACACTTTTATCATTTTAAGAACAAAATCTGAAAGGGTTAAACAGGTTAGTTTAATTTTTTACCGGAGCTCAGCAGGCTCAGATTTGTGCTGAGTAGAATATTTCTAATATGTACCATTAAGAGATCATACGCCTCTAATTGCTGCTCAAACAAACCAGAAGAACTGTAGTTACATCTGCAATGGCTGTAGAGGAACAGAATGGTTTTTTTTTTAAACAGCAGTTGAACAGAATATAACCTAACAGTAGAATGCCTAACAATGGATATGGCTGCTTCTAGCACTATTGTACTGTGAAATAGAATGGATTGTGTTTTTCACATAGACAATGTTACTTTGGTACAAAGGAATCCTGGGTAACTATCTGGGTGATAAAGGAGGAGTTGGGAGGGGATTTTTTTGTTGTATGTTATGGCAGATGATTTGAAGTCTGACTTTCTATATCAGACATGAGTAAACTACGACCTGCGAGGCATATACAACCCTTTGGGCTTTTTTTATCTGACCACTTTTACACCATTACCCTTCCAACCTTAAATAGGTGTACTGAATTCAAATCATGTACATCACAGCAGCAGCAAAGGCCAAGAACAGCAAAGGTGCTTAACCCCTGCTGCATCACCTAACCAAGGGCAAAGCACTCCTAGAATCTGCGCTGTGAACCCAGTTCATTTGCAATTCACTTGGCAAGAGTGGAATCCCAAATTGACAATCCTAAATTTTGGATAATTGTGGAGAACCCCCAATATCTACTTACTGCAAAGTATCACCCATATGAGGGTTTACATGATGTATCTACAAACTCTCCTGAAGAAGCCTATATGGGTAAAACGTGTTGGGAGAGAGGAGACACTCAACTGGTTTACTCATGGACAATAAGAACTAATACTGTATTACAGTTCTATTGATTTAATGCCATACTGGATGCTCTTTTTTACTGATGAATATTAAGAAAAATCATAACTTTGTACTACACTGTGGCACTTAAAACCCCTCTGGAATTTTTTTTCTTTTTTAATTTTATGGGTGGGCCCATGGTATATACCCAGTAATTGTACAAGGTTCTTTATATGGAATGACATACAAATCAAACACACAAACTATTTTTTTAAAAACAGTCCTGTACACAAAGTGTCATGACCCAGGTAGCTAGGATGTTCACCACCTCAACCTAACAATAACGTTCTCACTCTCCCCCCAACATTATAGCGTTTTTCCCCAAAAAATACACAACATAAATTCTTAAAAAATGCCCGTTATGGCTGCTTAGATGTAAACATAATGCCATGTCTTTTCAAATCGCATCAAACACAATTTTAATAATTTACCCCTAATAATAAAATAATAAATTAGAAAATAACATTGACCCTGAATACAAACACACAGGATTAAACCTCCCTTCTAGGTTGAAAGCCCTTGGAGGCACCGCTTACCATATTATGCCATCTTATGTAGCCAGCTGTCAAGCTATCAAGCCTTCTTTGTGCCCTACTCATTCCACCCCCTTTTACGCTTTCCCCCTATCCCCATACTGATACTCCCATACCTAACCCCACCTCTCCTTCCTTTTAACTGATCCTTTCCCATACTCACCCCTACCCCCTGGTCATGACCTTCTACCTGCATTTCCAGGCCTTTCTTTTATCCAATCCTGAGCCCATTCCTTATCATAAAGCCACTTATTCAACTAACTGCAACAGTGTACTTTGAATTCATTTGTAACTCAATGTTCAAATACTTTGCAGATTTAAAATACAAATATCAAACATTTGTTGGTGCATTCTACTAATGAAGTTACATATAGGTCACAGTCGTAAATCAAAAATGTTACAAAATGACACTCTGTAGCTTATTCTCTTGTCTCTAAGAATAAACAAGGCAATTAAGCTACCTACTGCCACCCACTGACATAGAAGAGTATTACATTACTCTGCCAGTCACTACAGTACAGACACTCGACAATGGTAATTGGATAATTTACCACGGTACCCCTGAAGATCTCTCACGGCATACTAGTGTGCCATGGCATAATGGTTGAAAATCACTGAGGTAGATAAATCTTTTTTTCAATTTTTTTTAAGATTTGAGGGGAGAACCCTGCTTTTCTGTCTTTACTGCCGCAGCGGTAGAGACTGAATAGGAAGCCTGCAACCTCCTGATATACATACATCATTTATCAGGAGGCTGCACAGTGAGATCGACACTTTTATTAGAATTTCAGGAAGCACATCACCTGATCTTGCACCTGCGCAATGCAAGAGGAAAAGAACCCGGAAGAAGATAGCAGCACCCAGTGCCCAGCCTGTACCAGGAAGACAGGATGGCAGGGGACCAACTCGACTAGGATCGCAGAGGGATCAATGGCTTTCCACCTGTAAAGATAAGAAGTCTTTTTTTGTTTTAGTGATAGTTCTACTTTAAGGCAATAAACTTTTTCCTATGTGTAAGCAGATTTACACATAGGGCCTGATTTATTAAAGCTCTCCAAGGCTGTAGAGGATACACTTTCATCAGTGAAGCTGGGTGATCCAGCAATCATGGAATGGATTTCTTCAAAGTCATTTGTTAGCAAATGTTTTCAATCCTGGGTTTAATAAATCAGGCCCATAAATCAATAAACATTGTGAGTAAACAGCACTATTTATTATAACTATAAATCTACAGTATCATGTTTGTATTCTGTTGATGTGTTTTACAGCCCAGAAGGTCGGAGTCCAGATACACAATAAACAATCCTTTAAATCAATCACAATCAATAAAACAACATTTCTTGACATAACGCTATCTTTTCAGTGGAAGGGATAGCTCTGTCAGAGCAACAGTAATTTATACAGGCTAGACATTATACAGAACTGCACTATACGACTTAGAATGAACAGTAGTTCCTATTTATATTATCCATCTTCTCTAGGGAATGATTGAGTCCTCTGGCAAGTTGTTTTTTTGTGGTTGCCCAAAAATACAGCACAACGTAGAAAAAGATAACTTTGAATAGAGGGGGATATCCCTTTTATAATTGGTCTACATGGACTGTTTCTGCAGCTTTTGGAATTCTCATTCATTCCAACAGGCCAGTTGGATGCACACAAGTGCATTCTTTGCATAATAGGGTACAAAGAAAATGTAGCCTGCCCCACAAACACAAAAATGCCTGAGAATGCTTGAACTGACTATAAATGACACAAAATCCCCCAATTAAATTGATGGAGTCCTTATATGCACTTCAGACCTTTAAAGCATTTGTAGGGCATTTTTGGGTGTTTCTTATGGATTTCTTTTGGGTGTTTTTTAAGAGTTTATGGGTGTTTTATAAATTTTACAGCTTCTTCTGCCACAAAGCACAATGTCATTATAAATGCTTAAAAACTCAACCTGCTGTAGTTGGACAAAATGTTAAAAACGTCTAAAAATGTCCCACAAATGCTCAAAAGTGTTATAGAACACCTGAAAATGTCTACAAACTCTCCGAAATCCCCCACTGAACATATCCTCTCCTCCTGTATCATTGTCTGTATTAGTCTGTCATTTGCAACCCCTATTCAATGTACAGCGCTGCGTAATATGTTGGTGCTATATAAATCCTGTTGATAATTATTATTATTATTAATAATAATAATAATAACAATAATAATATTAATAATAATAGCATTCATGGGACGTTTTTGGGTGTTTTGGGACTTTTTTGTGGTATTTTTTATGGGTGTCTGTTGATGTTTAAGGGCATTTAAAAGTAACATCACATCACCAGAACAGATCTTCTTTTCAAAAGATTTTTCATCACCTCCTATGACTCTTCAACATCTTTGGATGTATCATTTAATTCATTGGACACAATGGTCTCATGACAAATAGGTGACACCAAAACTCTGCCCATTTGCTTAGAAAGCATTCATCAAATAATTCCACCCTGATTACAGTGCTAGGATAATTAAATTGATGTAAAGCAAGAACAAGATCTCTCAACGTAATAGGTTCAGTTGTCTACTTTCCACAATTAGAAGAGTTGCCACAGAAGATCATGGGACCACAGATTAAGGAACTATATATAAATGAGGGGTATTAGAAGTGTTTGCGTGTATTTATTTACAAGATTAGCTTTTGGTTTTAGGGCATTGCCATATTGTACTATTCCAACCACCTTCTTTTTATCTGTTCTCAGGTTTTTCTGGAACACATATGCTGGTATTGATGGAACAAACCTGCTAGTGACTCTGGAATACATATGCTGGTGACAATGAAACATGTGCTGGCTGCCACTCCAAAACAAAACTTAAAAATACACAGTATAAAAAACATATGGTACACCCAAATAATATACTTTACCTCTAAACTTTCTATTTCTGTACAATATATACACCATATGGCATAGATTACCTCTACTCTGCAGATATTTAGAAGTTACATTAATTAATAAATGCAGGCAAAATGATGGTAATGAACTTCTAAATCATTTTCTAGGAATGTGTTTGCTAGGCTGCAGAACTTCATGCAGAAATGATTAATTAAGATTAAGTTGCACCTTCTCTATGTATTTTTTATATTAGGTTTAACCTGCCAACACTTCCTAAGCAAAAATTAGTAATCTGAATCTTATCTATGCTTTTTCAGTCTTTGCATTGGTTTAAAAATCTTAATCTGCTCAGAGAAGATACATGCAATATATATATATATATATATATATATATATATATATAAAACTGGGAATTTTAAGGATAGTTTCTCTTGGATTACGATTTAAGTAAAATACACAAAGCCTGGGTCATGTATAAATTGATATTCAGCTCTCCTATAGAGAAAGTAGAAGATTATAAACTTTCTGTAAATATGTAAAGTGGCAATTCAGTTTTGTACTTCTACCGTGATGTAGATAGTGTTAAAGGCAGGGCAGAGAAAAAAAAAAATTCCAGTAACAATAGAAAAAAAAATTCTAGTAACAATAGAAAAAACTTTATAATAACTGTAAAAAATAAAACAACAAAATATTTTGAGGAAG
Organism: Pyxicephalus adspersus; assembly: GCF_032062135.1. Lineage (NCBI taxonomy): Eukaryota > Metazoa > Chordata > Amphibia > Anura > Pyxicephalidae > Pyxicephalus > Pyxicephalus adspersus. Next base: position 34,930,797 of record NC_092869.1, read on the forward strand.
ACTAAATCAATGCAAAATGTCTTTAATAAACACACAGACATACAAATATACTCTAAATAAAGAAAAAACTTTTTTTTTTCTAACATAGTATCCACTTTTGTGAAATTTTGGTGAAAAATTGGTGTTTTTCCCAAAATCCTTTCCAGTGATGGGTTTTCCTCCTCTAATATAGCTGGCATTAAGCAGTACATTTGTGCTCTTTATGTCTGCTGAGTTCATTAGGACCAGGCTCCCAGTAGATGGTTACTAATGTGAATATTGGAATGTGGGCCTGTTTTTATGGTAAACATTACCATTGGCTAGTGGTGTTTAGAGGCAGTTTATTTTACCAATGGGTTCATAACCCAATAGTATCCTTAGATACTATTGGCTGGGAGTCTATTTTGAACAAGTGATGATCTTCGGGAGGATATTCTAGAAGTTGCTTTTCCTGTTTCTCCTTTTCCCCTGTAATACAGGAATTTTTGGGACCTTGATCCCTCCACATCTGGCTCCCAATTGGTCCTGCACTATCTTGGATTCTTCCTTCATCATGTCATCGGATCTTGCATCTGCGCAGTGCGAGATTGGATGATCCTCATGTAAATGTAAAAAAAAGATATCGTTGCACATGTGTGAGATTGGCACTTTTTTTTTGTTCAGTGCAAGAAAAGACCCTTCTGTGCATGCCCGGGATCGCATGTGCAGAAAGAGCAGCCCACAGCATCCTGAAATATGTGACTTACGTATCCCAGGGCTTCTTATTTAGTCTTTACTGCCGCAGCAGTAAAGACAGAAGGGAAGGAGCCTCTCCTTTAAAAAAACAAACAAGTACACATTGTTTGCTTTATATAAAAGGGTCATCTACCCTTTTATATCAAGTAAAAATTGTAGTGGTAGGTCCGCTTTAGGACCAGTTAAGAAATATTTTCCCATTTTCATAGTGTAAATAGAGTAGTCTTTAACCTTGATGCTGTGCTAAGGTAAAATATTGTCAACAGTGTACATCTGCCAGGAGAAGTGAAAAGTTTCTCCTATCAATTGAGTTCAATGGCAGTTTACGACCTGTGGTGAGAGCAAGAGATCCCATAAGGCTCCAAATGGTTGGCACCTTGTCAGTGGTTCAGCTGCTTGCACCACAGCTCTGGTTCTTAAAGAATCAGTATTTGCAGACTAGACCAAACTACTCCTGGTATCATTTCTTAGCTGTCACAACCCTTTACTATGTGGCATTGTGTAGATAGCACATCCTATTACAGCCAGGTCTTCTCTTACTTTCCCTCCAACTTTGTTGCATGGGTACCTTTTTGTGTCTAAAATGGAATCGGAAATTCTGACAGTGTTCTTAATTTGCTTTTTCCAGCAAAACATAAAAGTAATAAATGTATGTGAAGCAATTTATTATAATTCTGCTGGATTTTGGTAAAATTCCTAAAATAAATTACTGATCTAAATCATATTAAGGGACATTATGCAGTGGTTTTAAAGAATTGCAGAAAAATGGCTGAGAGTAACCTCTAAAGTGATAATGTTCTTGTGTGTAGAAGCTTTGAGTTCATTAAACTGGGTGCTGATGTTTTAGAGTCTGTTTTAATTTACACGACCGAGGGAGTTTATTTATTGTAACTATGTAAAGAGAACTTACATTAATTAATTTTCCTGAAAATGTGAATAATAATGAATTAAAGGTCATAAACCAAGACTAAAGCCATTTGTTTTATTACTAGGTAATTTTTATTTGAATTTAATTTGGCGGATAAAACTATAATGTAGAAAAAGTATGTGGGTGTGATGTTGTTTAGGAAATCAAGAATATGTTAGCAAAGTGTTTTTTTTTTAATTTGCACATGTTTGGATAGCTGAAGTTATCAGAGCTCACAAAGTTACAGTCACTAGATTTGTATCACCTGAGAAAAGTATTCCTCATGGTCCCATTGAGGGTCCGTACAGTTGTCTGCTGACATTTTTCAGTGGTCCGTTGTGCAGGTTCCCAGAATAACTGACTGTTAATGGCCACTGGTGCCCATTGGTCATCTTCTCCTCTTCTGAAGCTTTTTTATACCCAACTGTTGCTATTCCTGTTTTTTATGTGCTAAGTTTTGCATTGACTTTGCCATCTGTGCACTTTAAGGGGCTCATAAAAGCAGCCAAGACTGGGACCCTGGTTTCCCCAACTACTGAATTCTGGGATTATAATGACATTTGAAAGGCATATTTGAAATACTGATGCACTGTTAAGTCATTGATCAGAGCGACATATAACTAGCTCACAACTTTCCTGATTGGAGGCTCTTGGACAGAAAATGGTTTTTACCATTGATCTCAGCAGCCTACAGTTCGAGATGGTTGGCTCTTCAAGACTCTGGTGCATATTGGCATACAATTAAGCTTAGAATGCCATTTCTATAATCAGGTTAGGCAAAATATTACTTTTAATTTTTTTAATTGAGTATGAACATGTTCTTGTTCACTAGCACTATATCAAGAGGCTTAAACGGAACCTTTGTGGGATTGCTATATCAATATTATTATATTGGCATATACGGCCTATTTATAAGACATTACAGTGTGTCATTTGTAAATTCCTCCCATGTGTAGATTTTTTTCCTCTATCCTAAAACATAATGGTGGGTTAATTGGCTTCCACTCAAACTAACCTCACTGAGTGTTAAAGTCTGACTGTGGTAAGTACATTAGCTAATAAGCTTCTTTGGTGCCAGGGACTGATATAAATGGTTCAATGTTCTGCTGCAGAAAAAATGTCATATAAATGAGTAAAATAAATAAAAATAAACTCTTAACATGAACTGCAGTTCTGCGCTAGCCAAAGCATCTAGTATGTGTAATAAAACAGCATATGGAGAATGAGAACATTCTCACTTCTAGTGAAGGTCAAAGCTGTTGAGAAGGTTTTTAATAAACAAAATTACTCTGCAGGATAAAGAAAACATTTTCAATGCAATTCTAGTCAATGGGAAGAGCAAAACAGAAAAGTAATTTCTTTAAGCACGCTAACTTTTCATTTCCTTCTGACATAGGAATTGAAAGCTGTTAAAGACTGGAGGTGATCTGGAGATTTCCTTTGATAAACAATAGTTTAACCTCATTAATGGCCAGATATATTGATCAAAATGTCTGGGTGCTTCTTTGGCAGTGTGTGTCAAAGTCTGCATCCATGGGCATAGATACCATTGTCTTTACTCTCCACTGTGTATTAGACCTATTTGTATAAGCTGCATTGTCTATATTCTTAATATTGATTAGCATACATCTTTTGAAATCTATCTTTGTAATACCTAATGGGACCCCGAAGGTAAAAGGTCCTAGTGATCAGGAATCAGTGGAAGGTTCCTGCACAGAACTTTCCCTTTAGGATGAACAATCTCATCAGAAAATTCTTTGATACAACTAAATCATAAGTACATCCAAATGATTATGATTGTTCTTGTAGCCACTGGTATCTTTTATATATATATATATATATATATATATATATATATATATATATATTCATTAAAGGATTTCATGAAATTGAATAACTTCATGCTACTTTGGTTTACCCAAAACATGAAACCTATTGTTATAAAGATCAATATCAAAGTAGAGTATGGGCACCATCAGATTTCCAGTCAAAGCTTTCTACAAGGACCTACCCTAATGGGAAAGTTTTGCACAAATCCACATGGTTTAAGTCACAAGCAACTGATTGGAGCAGGGATTAAAGAATAGGTTTATATTTCCCAGGGGCTGGGCATACATCAAACCCATTGCTTTGCCATGCTTACATGGGTCAAACACAGATTCCCTTTCTATCTCCTTGTATTATCTTAAAGCCCAGTAGTGGGAAAGGGCAAGTCTTCCTGGCCATGATCCATTCATGGTGGGCAGATCTAGCAATTGAAATGCAAAGATATAAAATAAGCAATAAGTGATTCAAACTATCAGTGTCAGATCCCTTCACACAGAAGTACTTTATTATTTGCTCAGCAGCCCTTTAAACATATAGATCAAAAAGACTCATTTCCTTGAAAAGGGAAAAATGTTACTTACCTATGACACTGAGCTCAGTTAAGTGTCTGAAATGGAAATGCTGCCTGTCGTTAATTGTTCTTGACTTTGAGCTTACAACAGGCATTCAGAGCCTCTTTGCATCAATATGTAATAGTTGATGAAGTTGAGAACATCATGGCAAATCAATGCTATGATTTAGTGGAAATAATTGTAAGCAGCGGCTTTAAATGCTAACACGGGTTCCTGGAGGAATGAATAACTGGAACGTAAATAACAATTCCCTTTTCATTTATTAATCATGTTGGTGTGAAACATTGAAATGCTATGGTCTATTTGTGCTTCTCTGTGTTTTCCGATTTTTCATTCCAATGAATGATATTACTGATGAATGGGTATTTGGGGTAGTGGTGACGGAAAGCTGAATCGTAGATCGAGTCCCTATTAAACATTAAATACACAATAACTGCCAACAATTTACATGCACCAAGGAGTACAATGCATGTTTTTATCCAATAAAGAGACCATGCCACCCACTTAGAAATGAAAAAGATAATTTTTTTTTAATTCTTTCTTGTGGCATTTGCCTTTCCACAAATATGTTTTTGCTTGCAAAGTTCCTTTGCAGTTTATAGAAAATTTGCAGTTGCTTCTCCAGGAAGAGTCAGTTCCTTTGCGCAATCCCTCGGCCTCTGCATGATATAGCCTTTTACTCCTCTGGAAATGTCTGATTACAGTCTGTGATGGCCAAGCTACTCTTTCTTTCCCTCCCCACTTATTCGTTAGAGAAGGACCAGGTGACTTTGGGTTGTTACTTTTTACACTTTTTTCTAATATAGACTTATGTTTTATGAATAAACTGGCAATTATTTGATTTACCAGCACTTTTACTATTGCCTTGACAAGCAGAGTAATTACCTCCCCCCCCCACCACCATTGCCTTGACAAGCTAGCAACAAAATTACCCACCCCCCACCCTTTTAATACCCCTGTACACGTAAATACACAACACCAATAGTGGTTAAATAGGCCTTTTATTACAATTTAAGGAACCCCTTAAATAATATTAATATTAACAATATTAAATCCCCAATAACAAACCAAACATGACATAATATTAACCATAACATATCCACAGTTACACAACATTCTCCTAACACTTTCCTGAGATCCTTCTTACACTTTGGTTACCGGTCCTCTAAGGCCTCCCCCTTCCATTAACTCCCCTTTTTAGGATCCGTGCCACCATGATATATATACTCCCTGCCGGATCCACACCAAGCTCAGAGAACGATATCACCACTATTCGCAGTCCCCATCTCACGACCATTCCAACCATGACTATTCACCACAACATTCCAGAGATTCCACACCAAAGGTGGATCTCCCACCCCACTGAAACCACTCCCCGAAACCAACATCCTTCGAGGATCTCACCCGCAGCCCAACTAACCTTCCCAAACCACAACTTAAAACGTTTCCCTCACCCCACCCCCACTCTGCAGTCCCAATCCGACTGACCACCCTCGCTTTGTTCCTTGCCCTTTTAACATTTTAACCCCACCACTCCTCTATGTCACCTTACCCTTCATCATCATTCTCCCTCACATAACCCTACCTGGTATATGATCAGGTAAGTACCCTTTAGAAATCACCATTTCAATACTGTAGATCAGTAATATTTCAAACATCATGATCGCACATTTGCCATGATGCCCACTACGCCAATAGGTTGATCAGCTACTCTATTCAAGTGAATAGAGCTGTAAATCCTCACTTTAGAGAAATGACTGTAGGAATTCCTCCAACAAAATAGCAGTGCACTCTGGCTTCTGAGGGTGCCTAGGTGCTCCAGTACCTACAACCCTTAAAGCCGTATATCTGCAGTGTGGGTTCTAGAGTACTGCTTTCTCTGGCTCATGAGCTTTGGAGTGAAATTTAGGGGTGTCACCTCTGTGTAGTCGCTGTTCTCCTTGCTGGAAGTTTTGACATGAGGAAGCAAAGCCCTGCATCTACCTAGATAGGCACCTTTGCACAGCAACACGATGCAGTGCAATTCATGCTAAATCAGTAACAAAAAAACTGCATTCAATATTGGTAGCCTTGGTCCTTGCTACTGATCTGTGCTTTTTAGACACAGCTTCAAGCATTTAGTTCCTCTTTTATTCACACAGGTAAACAATAATGAAAATGAGAAAACCTATAAAAGTACTAAATTAATTCTAAACAAATCAATGTATTTGCGATATCCATGCAGTTCTATTTTTTAATATACTGCAAATCGTTTACAAAAAATTAGTCATCAGAAAATGAACAGAATGTCTTTTATAATTTCATTGATAAGGCTGGAATCGCATCCACCAGAGACACAGTCTGTAATGCAATTCAGGTCCGGCCACTGGGAGACACTCTTGTTTCACTGAGCAACTTCAGTTATGACTTATCAATGAGCTTACTTCAGTGTAGTAAAATACTATTTATAAAAATACATTTGGCAGAGCACATTTTCAGTAGAAAAAAGATAACTTGCCACACAACACTTCTAAATTCCTCACACACAAGCTGCTACCTTTTTGGAAGCAATCTTAGTATAAAGTACTTTGTGTTTCAAAGAAGTTCTTTTGTTTGTTTCTTTGTTTGAAGATGAGCACTCTACATACAAAGCTATAGAGTGTAGTCGCAGAAGATGCAATAGCCCTGACATGGTTTATTGCAAGTTATAGGATTTCTTTAGAAGCATACATTGACCTGTAAAGATAAATACATTTACTGAAGCTTGATGGTTCAGGATAAAATCCATGTATAGAAGCAAAATAGTTTAAAAAGTAAAATAAGTACCTAGTATAATAAAAAATAATTAAATAACAAAGATTTAGGCTACGTTACTTACCTGCAGTACTTCTTTTTTAACCGAAAAATGTCAAGATGTTATACTTTCAACATCACTCTTCAGATGATATTGTGACTGTAGGGTGTCATGCGCCAGCTCACTTATGGAAATGTCCCAATGGTATCTTTTATTAAAGGTATATTCATACAGCGTGCTGTTTTCACCATATGGAGGACTTCCCACTGTCTAGAGAAGGCTGCAGAGGAAAAGGGTCCAGCACGTCTTATGACGGACTTAACTCTTCTTCTATACAGGAGTTTCAGAATCTTTTTCTTCATTGCAGGTGAATGATACAGAAGCAATGTAAAATCATTGAGTTTCTGACTCAATATCCATAGAAGGTTACAAAAAGATTTCACTATTGACAAGATCAATGCACATATGGATGACGAAATTTAAAGAACGGGAAACCAGCATTGGAGACAAACTATGTAGTGGGAGACCATCAACTGTGATCACTGGAACAAATCATGGATGGACTGATTTGTGCAAATGGACAAGTCACAGCCCATGAACTTGCAGTACAGAACGGACTGTGGTCACAATGCCATGAAGAAGATGGTAAAAGACTTAGGGTATTGGACAGCGTGAGCTACTTAGGGTATTGGACAGTGGGTAGCTTGGCGACTGGCATCTCTAAGTAAACCCACATCACTCAGAACTTTTTCAAGTTAGTGGAGATACATATATACATTTCTTATTACCCTTTAATTAGACTTTCTCTACATCTTATTCTTTATTGTTTATTTACATCTCTCATACAATGAAGTTCACTACACTCTTTCAGAGCTGTCTTATCCTATCTTAATTGGTGTACAGACCAGTACATACCACCACCGCACCCTTTCACAGCCTTTAGGATCTGTCACGCTAGGGGGGACAGGGCCACTAGAGGGCGCTACAGCTTGCACAAAAGTGGTGTAAGCCCTAAGAAGGGCCGAGGCACAGAGTCTAAGCTGCAACCAGGTCTTCGTTAAAACCTCTAGTGGTGAGGATGTTCCGCTGCTGGTTATCGCCAGGTTGTGGTCCTTGGGCACACCAGGGTGGGCAGGAAGATACATGGTACCAAATCATTAAGCAGAAGAGTTGTCAAGGAAAGCCGGGGTTAGGGCAGGCAGCAAGCAAGGGAGCACAGGTCACACGCCAGGGGCCAAATACCAGGTATCCGGGAAATAGACACTAGTGACACAGAGGACACTGGAAGCTACAGGAGGCACAGGGGACACAGGAACAACCACAGACAGAGAGGAACACTGGAACAGCACAGGGAAAAAGGCTGGAAACAACAGACTGGGCAACAAGGAGATAACGCAGGAGCTGAACAGGGGAAACAGTTAATTAAGCAACAGGTGTACATGAACTAACTCAGAAGCTAGTTAGTTTAGTCTGTACCCTCCCCTGAGGAAGCCATACAGTGAAACGCGTGAGAAAACGGGACAATCTAATGTTTTGAATAATATATTCTGAGATTCAATTGTACCACACCCAATATGTGATTTATTCTTTACTTATATTCACATGCTGATTGTTAGCTCAGTAGAGCTTTGTCTAGCTTAGGATGCTAAAACTCTACTTTCTTTAGTAAAATATTTAAATTTCCATAAAAAGCCATTCCTATCTTTATTTTGTTACTATTTGCTTAGATGCATTTAAGGATTGGCAACCATCACTAACGAAAATAAAAGGTACCTTCCTAGATATTCTGCCCACCACTTTTCTTTTATAAACTGCTCACATCCACTTAACAATTAGTTGCTATCAAAACTGATTACATATGTTTTACTGCCTACTGTTAAATAGAAAATGAGAAAGGAAAGTAAGTCACATGCTATACCTGGAAAAATTCTTTGCCCCTGGAGTTATGGGAAAGTGAAGGAAAAACAAGCATGTAAAAATAGAAGGGGGGAAATAAAGGTAACCCTGCATGGGCAAAATCTCTTCTATTTTAGGATAAAGAAACAAATAGAAAAAAAATTAAGTTATGTCTGAGAGATAAATCACAAATAAATACTGAGAGTTTTTAAAGAGACTCAGAAAATTAAGGACAAATATTGGTTCTCCTTATTAATAGCCTGGAATCAGTGTCACATGGGATCATATGCCGACTTCCACTGGAATAGCCTGGAATCAGTGTCACATGGGATCATTTGCCCACTTGCCTTGGAATACTAAGCAACATGGTGGTCATTGTGCTGGAAATATTAAAGGTGGGGTGAAAGGGATAAGCTATATTTAATTTTAACTTTTAAAAAAAGTTTTGGCTATACTTACACTTTAGGCACATTGACCCTTGGCCTTGACATTTGCAGGCATTACAGCAATAATGTTAACAGTAACCGTAGGGACTACTGGTCACCTTTTTTCTTGCCCTGATTAGCTGAACATGAATTTTACTGCATCCTCCTGAATGCTTGAGGCACCTAATAGGTATTTTTAAAAGGAGAGGAAGTTGGCTTATTTAGGTCATGACACAAATGGAAATTTACAATTTACAACCAACCCTTTTTTTTCTAGGTCTGTGTTGTTCCAGTCTGTAGTCTCACTCCCTGCTTTTTGCAGACTCAGCCGTATAATGCTATTGGGCCTTTAATTGAAATGATATTTCACCTGACATTCTGAAACTTCCCCATGAATCTTTTGCCCTATGAACATATTGAATTATAGGTTTTGCCACTATTGATTTCAGGCTGTCACATATTGTACAGTATAAAGTGTTACCTTTAACCTCGTCTCCTTTATGACACACCGGTGCAGAGCAACGTATGCTCACATCTCTTGGAAACCAATACTGTGCACATAAATTTGCTTTATCATTTCTTGTCTTATATGCTTTTGTTGCAGAGATGAACACAGAAATGAAAATATTCATTTATTTATTAGCACTTTATGACAAAATTCATTGGTTTTGTTTTTTCTCTTTAAATGGTCATAAAAAAAGGAGCTAACACCTTTTACTGGGTAATTTAGGTTATTAGAGATGCGGAGGTGTAAGAGGCCTTCCTCTAGCATCATATAATTCTGGAAATGGTTCTGAAAAAAGGACAGAAGGATTGCCACTTTAATACTTTTAAGCAGGATTTCAGACTGACCTGTTTTTTCCCACCTGTCTCTGGTGATTGGTAGTAAACTATACTGCCCTTTCATTTTCTTAACCTCCTCTCCATACTTTATAATGGCAGGGCATTGCAGCAAGCAAACCTTCTGTCTGCAGACATCCAATTATTATTAATATTATTTCATTACTATTATATTTATAAAAAGGCAACACATTACCCTGCATAAAATTGGGTTTGCAAACGAAGGACAGATACAATGATACCGGAGGAGACGAAGATCCTGCCCAAAAGAACTTACAATCTAAGAGGTGGTGGAAGTAATACACAATAGGAGGGGGGATATGGAGTATAAAGGGTTTTAGAGACAGAAGACGACGGGTAGGCAAGTTTGAAGGGATGGGTTTTAGGCGCTCTTTTAAATGAGAAGAAAGTAGAAGCAAGCCGAATAGGATGAGGAAGACCATTCCAGAGAGTCGACGCAGCTCTAGAGAAGTCTTGAAGTTGTGCATGTGATGAGGTTATGAGAGAGGAAGTCAGTAGTATGCCATTGAAGGAGCAAAGGGAGCTGCTAGGGGTGTGTTTCTCTATCAGGTCTAGCAGAATTTGAAGCATTGGAGTTGAATTTGATTCTAAAGTGAAATGGAAGCCAATGAGGAGAACTACCATGGGAGGCATCAGAAGAGGAGTGGTGGGAAGGATGGATGAGTCTGGCTGCAGCATTCATAATAGATTGCAGAGGAGAGAGTCGGGTTAGTGGAGTACCAGAGAGGAGGAGGTTACAGTAGTCCAGACGGGAGATGATATGAGCGTGTACAAGGAGTTTGGTGGTCTCAGGGGACAGGTAGGGGCGGATTTTGGAAATGTTGTGCAAGTAAAAGTGACAATGTCAAAACTGAAAATGTTCTGCAATTCCATGGGTTTCAGTGGGTGTCACTACTCTTGTGTACTGTGCTAAGTACAACTTCAATAGTGCCAATTACATCTGAATGAGGAAAAGTTAATGCAAAGCCTGCTCCCCATAGCAAACACTGAAACATTGGGCTCATGATCTAACAGTGTTCTATTGATCTCCAATGATGTTATATAATTTTATATATGTATATATATATATATATATAT